>NW_020451028.1:259687-398881 GCF_003343035.1 Apteryx rowi | reverse complement strand
AAGCCCACAACTTCCAACAAGATCCTCAAGTTCTAGTCAGAGCCCAACCACTGCTGCGCAAACTGCTGCGTCTGTTCGCTGCCTCTGTTAGCTGCGCTTGTAATAGACCTTGAAAGATGTTAAGCTCAGTATCCTAAAATATGCTGATCAAAAATGAAGCACTCCACATTCTTGCATAAGCCTGTGTCAAATGGGTAAGAACTGGTGTATCAAAAGCAGTTGATGCAGAATCATGCTAAAAAGCATATTTCTAGTGATATTCTGCAAGGATCAGGACAGGACTAGGCTCACTTCTGCTAATGCTTGCTTCCTGGTCTTGCATGAAAAATATTGGATCAGGCACTGAGGAGGAAAGCACAGCACAGTTCCATAGAAAAAGCAATCTGAATTGCCTTGAAGGTGCAGCTCAGTCTGAATGAAGTGTGTTTTAAAAGAGCCAAATCATAGAGCTGGGAAGAAGAAACACACACCATATCTACAGAATAGGTAAGAAACAGAAAAGACAGCTTATGGAAAAAATAAAGACTCTGGAATGATTTTGGAGATCTTAATTTACAAACTCAGAATGAAATCCTAGTCCAATGCCAGAGGAAAATGTCTAGTGTGATCCTTGAGTACATATGCTGAAGAGAATTAATTAAGAGCAAGGATATGTTTTTTTGTGTATGTCTATAGTATACATGCATGTGGTGAGACTGATGTGGAGTCATGCCAATCACACTGTTGACAGCATTTTGAAAGATGATTTAAAAATTGGAGAAGAATGCAGGAAAAAGCACTAATATTATCTAAGGGCTCTATAACATACCTGCTAGGCAGAGCACAATCTATTTTGTCCATGTGAAAAATATTTGGGGAAGCTTGTGCAAATGTAACGCATGTGTTTGTGCAAGATGCAGATACCAACAGGTGAAGAGCTCTTCCAGGCACCTCAGAAACACAAAATGTGATCTGGTGCCTGTGCCTCGAACACAAGCAGTATAATCAATTAAGCAACAAGTTATGCGTGTGTTTTTACAAGTGCAAAGGATTGACTCCCAGAACAAGCTCCCAAAGGAGCCGGTGGACTCCCCACCTCTTGATCCCTCAGACCGCAACGACATGCTTCCCTAGGAGGGCTCTTCCTGGGGTTGACCCCGCAGCATGGGGCACCACGGTGCGTGAATGGAGACAGCCTGGGCGAGACGACCTCGTTCTGTCTTCTAATCTTGAACTCTGGGAATTGGTCCCCAGCTGTAAAAGTTAGTCCAAGGACAGACTGTGCATGCTGCATACGTGCTTTTAGTACAGTCGTAAACAATTCTTTTTACAGTGTATAACAAAGGGTGGGAGAACCAGTTAGATGCTTTTTGTGCCAGAGACTTCCTTTGTAATTAGGAACAAGTCACTTGATTTCCATGCCTCAGTTTGCCCACTTTTAGAAAGAGACCCTGGCCCTTTCCTCATTCCCTCCCGCCCRCCTCTGGGTAGGATAAAGCAAAAAATACGCTCGTGGTTAGTGACAGGGAGACCTTTGGGAGGTACTGTGCAAATGGAAAGGAGTCTTCTGGAAAGGTGCGGGTAATCTGAATATTGGGGCAGGGGCAGGACTGACGTTTGAAATGCATCAGAGTACTTGCATCTCCCCAAAGGCGTTCACGTGACCTTGGTTCAGGATCCACCCTGCGGGGAACTTTGACGAGATAAATATAATTGTCCTAGGATTGGTTATGCAACAAGCTTGCTTTTCAATTCAACTAATGAATGTGCTGAGAGGCCAGACTAATCTTTTCACTTCAACATTTTCTCCCCAGGGAGAACATATAGAGCATTGCTATCTGCAACATTATCTCTCACAACAGCCAGAGTGATTTTTCCACTTGAATGTTGGTTTCTTTTACGCACATATAGCTCATGTTTTCGGAGATTTTTGAAGGAGATGGAAGGATCCAGAGCTTCAGTGGAGATTGTACAGCTGGATTTGCAGGATTTTGTATCAGAGTCCCTGCTGACAAATGCTATGAGAGCTTTTTGGTAGGATAATTTTAGTTGCTGCTATGGCACATATTGCTGGTCTTTGTCCAGTAGGACCGTATTTGATCCTGTGTTCTCTCAGCCTTTGAAAGCTGTTCATTTGAGAAAACTGTAGCTCTAACTCTGATACTATTATTGTTTCATTAATTGATGCCAAGAGATAATTTTAATTCTGTGGTTTTAAATTCTTTACTGTGTTCATGTTCTTCTCAAGAGTCCATTAGAAAATTTAAAGGTGCAGGATGCAGAGGCTACAGTAAATTTTTATGACAAATGAAACATGACTTCCCAGAGTAACGTACATTGTGTAAGATCCTTGCCCTCTGTAAACTGCACCAAGAAGTTCAACTTTGTAAGTCAGCATCCTATTTAAACTGTCACACTGTAGAGGATTACTAGTTTAACATTGGTGATTAATGACTGAAGAGAGTCCACAGTCTCATTTCCAAGCAGACTGTAAATGGCATTCAGTAATCCCAAGAGAGTCCATAGTACAAGTGCCTGGCAATCTTCCTTTTTATGCTTTGTGATCCAATTTAAAATGTTGACCTTCCATAAAGAGGAAACCAGGAGGGAGAATGGAAATGAAGGCAGTGGCCTTCACTCTGAAGTTGTTTCTAAGTGTGATTCCACACACACACCCCCCACCCTGGAGTTTGTTTCTACTCTCCGTGTGCCCTTACAAGCCAAGAAGTGTATCTGGCTCAATCCCCCCAAGCACGCTGGAGTCGGATGTAGCTATCCACCCTCACCTTCTGCCATTTGGGGGGGGTATCGGGGCAGTAGCAGGTGGCAGCGGCCCATCCCTCTGGCTGTGCTGCCCCGTCACCCTGGCCCTCTTGGAGCAGGGCCGTGAGCCGAGGCTCAGAGYTCCTGCTGCTCCTCCGCTGGCTTTGCTGCTGCTTGCACAAGGCTGGGGCCGGCCATGTCCCTCCCAGCCACTGCCACCACCTCTTCCTAGGATGCTGCTCCACGCAGCCAGCAAATGCAGAAACGTCCCTGAAAGATGTAATCCACATTTTCAAAGCCTTCCCACCCCTCAGCAGGAAGGGGTAGATACTTGCTCTTCACTAACAGCCAAGGTTATAAATTCTGCAGCAATTGGGGATCCCAGCAACAGAAGCCTAAGAGCAGTTTGAGGGGCCCCATGCTGACATCCACCCGTGGGGACAAGGAGGGTATGTTTTGCCATCGTGGGGACTTAACAGCATTAAAGACTTCCCTGTGTGCATACAAGCGACAGTACAGCTCGACCCAGGAATGTAACACGTGCTAGAGACTGATCTTATATTGCCAATTCTGGAAGTGGGCTGCTAGCTGCCCCCAAGCAGGCACTGGCTGAGCAGTCAGCAGCCGGCTCCTGCCCAGGGTCTGCTCTGGTTTCGCGGACCTCCAGAGGAGGCTTTAGCGGAGGTGGCAAAGGCAGTCTGCTTGGAGGCAATGGTGGTCTTGTCAGAGTCCAACACAGATGGCATCCATCACAATATTATCATCTAACATTTGATTATTACAATTTTCAGTCATTTGACTTGACTGGCCTTCTAACTTAGTTTGCACAGCATGTACTGCCAATGGATGTAATATATGCTGAAATCACTTAACTGAAGTAAGTAAATGAGTAAATCTAACGTAATAGAGTTTACGGCATATTGGCCTCCTGCGAATAATTTCACCAGTAGTGAAGCATGGAATATCTTCAAAAGGAAAGACCTCTTCTTATGCCAATGCTTGCATAGGTTGAAGCAAACTGTACAAATTTGTGTTAAAATTAAACAAAGCAAAATATTTAACTTTTTTGCCTGCAATGTATGAAGTTTTACCAGCAATTAGAAATTTATTAAGCTGATGGCACTGCACCAGTCAAAGCCATGAGAGACTGCTGCCATTTCAGTGGATGAATCATAATAGGAAAATACACTTTTCTGTGTTGTTGATGAAGAAATGTAACAGAGCATTTAGCCAGTTGCAGGCAAAAGAGGGAATCTGTAAATAATGCAGTAAACAGCCTTCAATTCAGAGGAGACCCTTCTGTGTTCTTTCCCAGGGAATGAAAGAAAGGTTTAGCACAGGATCTTCCACCAGGAGGGTACAGATCGCCAGCTCTTTGGTCCAGATTTAATAAATAACTTCCAGGGAAATAATTTGCCTGATTTGTATAGGGTAGTATTAATGCCATGTTCTAGAGTGATGAATTTGGACAGGAATAGGTGCCCCAAAGGGCTGTTTGGGTGAGCAGGAGAATGGAGAGCCTTTTTTCTAAGCAGAGGCTTAGAGTTTAACTGAGAAGGACAGTGGGAAAACATGTCATGAGTTGGGAAAGACTATTTAAGCAATCCAATAACATTGGCATGAGAACAAATAAGTTTGAACTGGCCCTTAGTCTGGAAACTTAGAAAAACCTCCCAGCAGTGGGAGGGGGCAAAATATTGGCTAGTTTCTAAAATGGAAACTTAGTCTGTAACTGAGAGTGTCTGATGTGGTCACCTGTGACAGCTGGGCTCTGGGCTTTCTGATCTAGGGCCTAGATTGGCCTAAGGGAGACCTCCCGTGTGAGGAAGGATTTAAACACATGCTTTGCTCTGTGGGGATGTATTTCCTAATGTTTAARCATCTGTGGCTTAAGGATGTTTTTTTAAAAGTACATTGCACATGCATAGTTCAATTTTTGCAGGTGCCTGGTGCGAGGCTTGCATATCTGGCCTTGCAACTGCTGCAGACACCTGGTCGCATGCGGGCTGGGTCTGTCCATGTCTCACTGGTAACGGGGGAAGAGCAGTGGCACCTCTACCTCTCTGTTGCACTGTGCCCTGGCTGCAGCCCAGCATTGCTAGCCCCTGCCTGGTTTTTGGGCACCCGTGTGCTGAGCCCAGCCAGGGTGGCTGGGCAGGGACCCGTCCCAGGTCTCCTCGGGCAGCTCAAAGCAGAGGTGCAGTACTGCCAGAGCACGAAAAGCAAAAACTACCGCAAATGAGCGTCAATCAGGCTAAAAGCACGACTGTCGTGCTTGTCAGTACTACTTGATGGGTCCCTTGATGATCTCTTAAAATAAATATTTAACAAGGGATTTTATAATTCCAAGTAGCAAGTATGCTTTTAAAGTGTTTGAAAGGAAACAAACTTGCACAGAATGAATTGGAGGCCAACACCYAGTAGCCATAGATGTTTATATTAAGGGCTGGTGATTTCTCTCTGTCTGTTTTCACCATATGCTGGAGCTGATTCCTTCTGCGAAAAGCATTTTCTAATGGGTCTATCTCCAAAATGAGCTTTTCTTCCTGAATAACACCTCCTTTTGTAGGGGAAAAATCGGTTATGATGGCTAAAGTCTTTGCACAGTGATTCATGCAGTTGGTCGATCAGAGATTTTTTTCCCCAGGGAAGATTCTTTTTGAACAAGAGGGCTTTTTTGCTGCTGCTGCTGTCATAATTAACATCCACACTCAAATGCTGCATTRCAATGTATCTGTACAGCATCTTACCTCTTTCTTTTTTTTATTTGGTACTTTCTCCTTTGAAAATTACTGGTTAGGATGAGAGGGTTTAAAGTAGTCTTTATTTAACAATTTTCGGAAAATCAGCAGAGTTTGTATTTTCAACAGCTGATGCGTAAATTCACGAGTTTACAGATTTCTCTTACATGGTTCTTCACCATCTAACCAAATTCCACTAACTGACTCATGTTATTATTCAGTAGTACCTGGCTGAGTGTGGGGTTGTTTGTTTTGTTTTTGTTTCTACTTCTAATTCAAAGGTGATAAAAGGAGGCAAGACAGCAACATCCACCAGTTAGTTCAATTTAGGCTGTGGGAGTCACAGCCTAAGTCTTCCCAAAGTCCTCTGCAAGGAAGACCTCACCTGACCAATGTGAGACTTCAGTTAAACAAAAAATCCTAAGAGACAAAAACTTAAAACTCCTGACTTTTCAAACCTGCCATAATTCACAGGGAGGAGTAAAAAAACATAATCATCTCAAAGCGCCTTCCCTCTGGTCACCCTGGGCCGGTGGCAGCGCCCAGGGCCCCTGACCCCCATCTCTGCTCCATGCCCTGGATTAACATCTAAAGGGAGGCCCTTTGAGTGTGCAGGAACAAGGTGAAGACCCCGTTTCCAAAGCCTTAAGAAGGACTTAGGGATAGAGCTTGCAGGTGTCATCTCCCTTTTCCAAGGGGAAAGCCAACAAGAATCATTTGTCTTGAAACAATTTTTAAGACTCTGTTAAATCTGTACCAAGTTGATTGTAAAGCTGAAAGAACAAAAATGCAAAGGAAAGCTGAAACTGAACTTTGGTATATGCCGGAAAGAAAAATAAAAGCTTCAGATTACACTGTTGCCTGAGCAGCTTGCACATGTTATCTGCCTCCGGGATAAATGAGGGTGTGGGTTCCTAAACCTTAAATTGCTGAGGTTTGTGCAAAACCTTTTCTTTTTACCTTTTGTGATGGCATAGGCTTCCCTGTGTGACATGGCCAATAGACGTTTCCTTCCTGCAGAGACTGGGCTGAAAGCTAAAGGCATTGTTGGGCAGACGGCATCTGCTGAAGCCCAGTGATTTTACACCTGCAGGAATCTGCAGCAGCACACAACAGACGTGGGCATGAATGAAAGGCACGGTAAAGCCAGAAATGTGAGTCTAAAGATTTTTATTGTTTTTTGTGCTGTTTTCATTTTTATCCTTCAGTCAGGCATGRGTTGTTCTAGAAGAGCAAATGTACATGGAAACACTCAGGCAGACGAAAAAGTCTCCTTTTGTGGTAGAAGGGAATGGATCCATATCTCAGTCTTTTCTGCTAGAAAGTGCCACACAGCAAGGCATAGATTAGTTTTTACTGCTTCTGTCATTAGTAATTCAGTCCCCATAATCTGATGCATGGATTGTTTTCATAATCTCATGGAGAAGGCTTTATAATTTAACTGCATATAATTTAACTGCAATAATTTTTGCTGCATTTCTTGGTAGCTGGTGTTAAAACGCTACTTACATACATACTTACAAACTAGAATGTAAGAAATGCCAATGCTTAGACCACTACCTTTTAGTTAGATAGACGTGTTTTGTTTTCTATCTTCCTTTTGTTAAGAAAGTCTACATCTTCAGCAGAGTATGTGAAAATCTAACCGATTACCTGTGGAGGGCTGCTGTATGGACTGCAGCTGCTTTAGCATTCTGTTAAATTCTATTTAAACTCCTGGAAACCCATTTCTTCCCCTTCCTCAAGTTACACCCCACGAAGTCGCACTAGAGCCATTGGAGGTAAATCAAGACTAAATCCCCCCTGCTGTCTTGCAGTTCTAGTTTGTGTGTAACTGCAGCTGAGCAGAAGAGAGAGAGGAGCTTACTTTAATTTTTATCTTTGGCTCGTATTCTCTTCTACTTGCTTAAACTTGTACTCAATTCATAGCTCAAATCACCTCGTAATTCAGTATTGATATTTGCAATGGTTTCAACCCTGCAAATACGTAAATATGCATAACTTCTCATAAGTTTCATTACTACCAATAAGCCTGGTTGCTTATGTGAAAACACAGTATATGCACAGATGTGCCAATCTATGATAAGGATATGGGAAGGTCCTAACACACTGAAGYATTTACTTCAAATACTTCTTAGACGACAAGTCCAAGCACACAGATCAGCAGGACCCATTCAAATGTTTAAAATTAAGCCCATTTTTGGGGTGTTTTCACTGAATATGGATGGACTGCTTGCATCAAGTTCTTGGGTGCTTTGATGTCTGCCAAGGAAAAATAAAAAAAACAGGAAAGGCGTGCACATTACACTAGTAATTCATGCTTTCACCTGAATGCCTGATGACTAGGAAAAGTTTCCTTCAACAGCAGAAAATGCAAGAATATCTTAGGTGATCCCACTGGGAAGTACACAATGCAGTGGGTTTTTTTCACGTGTAAAAATGGAGCGCTCGATCCCTCTTCACCTGACCCTCTGAAGTGTTTTTTATTTGCTCTTTCAGGTTTGGGCAGAACAGTATCAAGGCAGCTGTACCACTTTATAAAAACAGCACTGTGTTATCTACCACTGTCAGAAAAACACAATGCTAATCTGTAGCTGAAATGCTAGGATTCACCATAAGATATTTGGAAAGATGTTGTCTTGTGAGGAGTTGCATTCTTAATACTCTAATTCACTTTTCTGAGATTGAAAATTCTTCTTAAGGAAGTAATCTGTTACTAGTTTACTATTTTTTACTCTTCACCCCAGACCTCAGAGCCTGTGTATATTTTCCAAAAATATAAATTGAAACACGCTGGGGAAGCTTGTCTCTCAGTTAACTTTCTCTTGCCACCTGAAAATATTCTTCCTCCTGCTGCTAATTCCTTTTGTTTGCTTGTGGTCCTGTACAAGTCTCCTCCTCTCACACGAGTCCTGTTTTTGGAGGGATTTTCCAAGCCTGTGTTTGAGCGTTAACTGCATCAGGACTTTTATCGTAGCACCAAGTTGGAAAGAGGCATGTTCCTGGCTCAGGGTTGTGACTGTCTATCAGAAGAGAAAATCGAATTGTCTTTTGGAAGAATTTTGAAGGGGCTGGCGTCTTCCCCCAGGATAACTTTTCTTTTGCAAAATGCAAATAAATCTTGCAGACAGGATGAGATGATAGATTAGCTTCATTTCATTGCAAGCCTGTAAATCAAGCAACATTGTTTCCAGCAGGAAAGTAAAATTGTAAGGGCTTTCTGAGCAAGAGAATCTCCTCCAAGCTGGCTGCTGGAGGGAAGCAGTCAGGTATTTCTGGAGCTGTCAGTCCTGTGTCTCCGCATGACCTCGGGGCTGCAGCCTGGTCTGCCTGGTCGTGCTGACTGCAGGGACGGACATAGGGCCCCAGCTGTCTTTGAGGGACTCTCACTGTGCCCAAAGCTGTTTGGGGAGCGAACGAGGTCCCTCTCTGGTCAAAATGGCCAAACACTGGTATTGTGCAAGACAGCCTGATTCTGCACTTGTTTGGAGTGCAAGGTCAGTTCTTCCACTGAAAATTTGGCTCCTGGAAACTGGTATGTGCAAAGCCGTGGTTGATTTTTTTTTTTTTTTTTTTTCTGATGCTTTCCCCCAGGGCTCCAGCTGAGTCTGTAGAAAAGACCATTATTTGAATCATGTAATTTGAAGGAACTGAACATGGAAGCAGAAACTCTCACCTTTGGTAAATATTCAGAGAACAGCTAGTGAGCAGGTGCTTTGGGTACGACAGCCCCTGACTTTTCATGCTGCTGCTGTCCCTCTGAATAAACACCAGCTATTTCTCTACATGGAAATCTAGGAGCTAAACACCTTGAAACTTTCCTGCTTCTCTAGTGGTCCCCTGCAGCCCCCTCCTTGGTCCTCCTCATTTACTTTAAAGCACTTGTAATGTTCTTCTTAAAACAAAGAGGCTTATTTAAATGATATTTTGTCAGCCAGGATGTGCCAGTAATTTCTTACTAAGGGTTGGCAGCTGCTTCTCTGGCTGGACTGATGCCTGTTTTCAGAAAATGGCTTGTCTGAAAGCTGGTAAATTTTGACCAGATATTAGATATAGTTCTAGTCAACTTTACATTCATCTTTTCCCCAGTCTTTTGCTTTACATATTTGCAGAAATGTGGTATAGTGTACTGTTGAAATATTAATGTTAAAAAATATAGGCAATGCTGTTATTTTATTTTCTATTCATCTTCAAAGCTGATTTTTGCTTGTGGTTGTTTATACTATATATTTAACAGTACCAGTTCATGCAGGATTTTGCAAGTAGAACTTAGTGTTGGAAAGTATGCTGTAGYATAGCTTTGCTTTTTCACAGTTTCAGTCTGAGGAATCACCTAATCATGCTACTGCTATTTAAGAGAATATGGTAATTGAAACCCGGGCAAAAGGGATTTGAGGCACTGAAACAGCTATGATTTGTAGGAGGAATTTGAAATAATAACAAAAAAATCCCTTTGCCTGCATKCACGCATCAGATTGCATCTGATTGTGGTGTGCACTGACAGGAAGCAGAACAGTTTGAGCACGTAATTCCTAATTGGTTTCTCATCAGAGATTAAGCCGCACAGAATTGGTCTCCACACCCACAGAACCGGTTCTGGAAGCAGATATTAATTCAGCCACAGGCTTAACTATCTTTCTCAGGCTGGTGTCACTCGCGTGTCCTGGCTGACAAAACCTTAGCAAGCCTCTTCATTTTAAGGAGAACGTTACAAGGACATCAGCAACGCATGCCTGTTAATTAGCAGTGGACTTTATGGGGGAGTTCCCACGAAGCCTGAATTAAAGTAGTGATGAGTGAAGTCCAGTAAGTACCATACTCAGTTACACTGTTTCACAGCACTGAGCAGAGGAGGGCAGAACCAGGCTCTAGAGGATGTGTTTTGGTAGCTTAGGGCTCAGTTCCTAATAAAATTATTTGCTGATACATTTTTTGGATAGGGATGTTGGTCACCATCCTGCTACAATGACCTGGAACAGAAGCTATTGTACAACCTTAGCTGGAGAACAGCTTCCACTCCTGCTAAAAATACTTGGTGTTCCCCTAGTCCTTTTTCTCTGGGAGCAGGTTATAAGCTTTAGYGCACAGCTCACTCCCAAAGGGATAATAGGCCTTATCAGCAGATATTAATAGGCACTGTCAGCACTATTTAATAAATGAGATAACTGAGTGAAAGAGAGTGTGTTATTTGCCCAAACCCAAAAAAGGAACCAGTGTTAGGACCACCAAACTGATAGTCGGAGCACAGTAGCTGGGCTGCTAATTTCAGCTTCTTCATCTTGCAGTGTATTTCCCTCTTTCAGTCAATGCATTATTCTTCAATATGGAGTTCAGCACTCAGCATTGCAAAAGTCTGCAAGCTCATCCAAACTCCTTCACAACTACTCTTCCTCTAGCTGCTAAAATTTCTGTTCCCAGCTGCATATTTTGTGTCTGCCCAATGTGGTAGGTTCTCTCTGGCCTGTACCACTCTCCTAGTTTGCTGAAAACTACTTGTAGACTGTCCTGCCTGGGTTTGCGCTCTCCTCCTTCCAGGTCCCCGAATATGAATGGACCTGGCAGCTGTCACCCTGGGACTCGGTGGCAGGGAATGTTTTTGGACTGAGTTATTTTAAAAAGCACAGTTAATGATGTTACTTTCACAAAGTTCTTCAAAAGGGATTGTTTTTCTAGTCAGAACTGGCTTAATCAGTCATTTTTGTGGATCCAAGTAGAGGAAGGAGGAAACAGTAAGATATAGATATAATTTAAGTTGTAGATGTTTACAGACCTATAACTTAAGTTAGTTACTGGAGTTAGATGTAACTTCTGTAGAGCTGAGGTACAGAAGATGAAATCCTTGCTCCATTGAATTAATTTAGTTCATTGAGAGCAATGAGCCAGAGATTTTACCTAAAGCATTTGCTTTTCCTGTTTGAACGAGTCATACTGGAGAGCCAGCTGCTGTATATTGATGCAGCCCCCCCAAAGGTGCTTATCTATAAAGCAGAGGATGCAGTCCTAGAGGTCAAGCATCCATGAGATTTTTTTCCTCTAGATTAGATCTAAGAGTATCTCTGTGTCACATTACAATGTGTGGACCCTTGTGCCAGAGGCTGGGCATCGGCTGCGCTGGAGCCTGGCCTTGACTTCCAAGGGTGATTTGTAACATGGGAGCAGTCGGCTGCCCCTTCCTTGCTCACCTAACTGCTCTGTGGGCTGTTCCTGAGAAAAAAAGGTTCCCACGGGGTGTTGTGCGAATTCATTAAGTAGTTTGTAATGCAGTAAAAGATTCCTGGATCAGAGGAGCCCTTGTAAGGATACAATATAATTAAAGCATAGCTTGCTTTATGATATGTTATTAGTAGGGTTATCCATCACATGTTCTGTGATTTGTAGTTATTAAACATTATCTCACGATCACAAGACACTGTGAGAGCACGCTGTGGTGCGTGGTGTGATGGCTGTGGGAAGAATGCTAGGTGTAAAGGTTGAAGGTTTGCTGGAAGTCATCCTCCTCTGCAAACCTGCTGGGCACCTGGAGGGAGAGGGCTGAGCAATTCAAGTAATAGGTTGAATGGCAGAATCTGTCTCCACTGACAAGGAGCATGCAGACACCTAAGGGACAATGGCCTGGATTTATTCCACCAGATTTCAGGCACTTCACTGTAGTGCATGAGTTAGGACTCGTCCTCTCTGGTGCACAGATGTATTCGTTGCACTTAGCATCCTCCCCTAAGTGTGTTTAAAGTTAGGTAGCATCAGCTGAGCAAATGTCCCCACTCCCCTTTCTCTCTCCCCAGCGGCGCCCATCTCTGCACAGGGGTGCTCCGTGGAGAAGGGACCTTGCTGGGCAAGCAGTGATGCGCCCTGCGAGGCCCCGTCTGCCCGGGGCCGGCGGCTTTGTCCCATGCGGCCGTACAGATGTAGCGTTGCCAGTCTGCTCTGCTGACCCACTTGGAGCCTGGAGAGAGGATTGGAAAAAAAGATTAAGATTAAGACTTATTGTGAAGCTGTATTAAGTTAAGACTTTCACATTTCCATGCATTTTGTTTTGTGAATTGCATTGTTATTTTAAGGTAAGTAGGGCAGGCCTGCACAGAGGATACGTGGTCTGCACGCAGATCGGGAGACTGTCCTTTTGAAGGTAGGAAGACTTCTTTCAGCAAGCGTTGCTAGCGTAGCATGTAAACAGCCAGGGCAATGTTTGGCTCTCTGGACCTCGCCATCTGAAACCTCAAGGGCTGGGAGGCTGGTTGCCTGCCCTGGGAGTCACTGCCGTTCACCCTGTGCTTTGACTCCAGGAAACCAGAGTGCAATCAGCAGGAAACCAGCTGTTTTCCCTCAGGCCAGGCAAGCCAAGGACCCAAGCTGAGCAAAGCTCTCCACCCACGAGCTTCCCCAGGGCTTGCCAGCTGAATTTATGAAAACCTCCATTACCAAAAGCTTTTAAACTTTTATTAATTTCTATAAAGAGGGATTGTCATCCATGAAAAATACTACTATAGGTAACTATTTCATCCCATGTCAGTGTTGTCTGATGGGCTGTTCATGCAGATGCTGTAGCTCCTGTAGTGATTTTGTATCGTGTTGTGCTTGTCTGGACTGAATGAATGTTTAATAGGGGATATAAAGGTGCTCTTGCGGTGAGTTTGCACTGGCTGTGTTACTCTCATGTCACAAAGCCATGAGCAAGTTGTTAGTAATATAAATTCCATAATGCAAAAACACAATAGATTTTGTGCTACAAAAGAGATAAGAACTACTTTAAAACATTTTAGAGGGATCTCTGGGTTTTTTATGTTTGTTTTTTGTTTTTTTTTTTAATATAACTCCTTTTGGTCCCACAGACCGGCCCATCTGATTGATGACTTACCTGTTGTCTAAAGACTCAGGATTTTCAAAGTGTACGAAGCTTAATCAGGACAAGCCAGTCTTCTCTGAGACAAAATGGTCACAGCTGGCACCCAGGGTGCCACCGCGCAGCTGTGCCCTCCATTTCCCCCGTGCCTGATCACCTCCTTTTCCCCTTGCACCGTCACCCTCACACACTGGCAGCAACCTGCAGCCATGCCAAAAGGTTGGGGGGGGGGTTTCTCCCTTGACAGACCACAAGGAGGTTTGCCATGCTTTTTCAGCTAGGACAGCTTGGAGATTAATGGGAAGACATGCAGTTGAGGAGGGACTATCTTGCTTTTCTGAAAGAGAATGGGTACATCTGGCCTTCAGAACATAGCAGAAAGTACATTAGTTGATTAGGAAGCCAGAACGCAAGGGACAAAGCCTAGGACTTTTTGTTTAGATAGGTAACACCGTTGAAGGTGTGGGCCTTCGCGGTGTCTGGGTTGCTGTGCCTTGTAAGGCATGGAAGGTCAAAAGGGGAAAGGGAAGGGGAACAGGTTTTTTGTCATTACATCTTAGGGGTACTATAGGTAGAAGAATTAGTGAACGTTATTTCCCTGTGGCTTTGTCTAATATGCTGTAGCTCCAACCTAAGCTTTTCTTGTGGATGGTGTATGTGCAGTTCCTTTTTCCCGCCTTTCTTTTCTGAAGTCCAGTATGATTTGAGATCATTCTGCAGCCTTTCTCTTTGCAGGATCATTAGCTTTCTCCCCTAGCCGGCCACCTATTCTCATGAAAATTTAATATACATGGAGACTTCTGCCATTCTGTCAAACTTAGCTGAAATTTCTCATTGGATCCAGAAGGAACTGGGGTGCAGGAGGGGCAGGATGAATAGAGATTCACACAGAGAGAGAGAAACAGAAAAATTGGCAGAAGTGCTATACTATTTCCTTAGGAAGCAAGATAGAAATAATGGTGTTGCCTATGGAGTCAGTATTAGGAATAAAGTTCATGCAGCAGGTGCAGATGTACAAGGCAAATGCATTTTTTTCCAGTTTGTGCACTTTTCTCTGTAGCTGCAAGGTTTTCTGTAAAGTCTCATTGTCATGCCATACCCTATGTGGGTCTCTACGTGCCTGGGAGTTAGACTGCCCAGACTGAGAAGAACCCAGCTGGAGCACACAGTCGCTCCATAGTGGCCTGCTCGTCCATGTTTTCTTCTTCCCATGAAACACAGGAGGAGGGTGGGCAGGTGGGTGGCACCCCAGTACAGCACTGAGACACAGCAGGAACAGGCACCTGGAGCAAGGGCCTTGGATACAGCTCACATGGGCAGTTTTCAAAGATAGCTGGGGCATGTGGTAATTCAGCCACACATATACACTTTTGTCATTTGGTCAAACAGCTGAAAGCAAGCTCATGATGTTTGTGAGGTTGTCTGTCTTACAAAAATCAGCTAGAGCAATCAGCCAAATTACAGTAGTAATGCACCTTTTATTACATAACTAGTAATAGAGTTTTATAATTTAGTATGTGAAATGCTGATGGCATTTATTATGTCAATTAGGATGAGCACATATTTAGGAAGCACTGTAGGAGTCAATCATGATTGCTCACATAGTCTTACTTTGCCCACATGATTGACTTCCTTTGAATAGGTAGAGCATTTGCATTTGAGAAGCAGTTACCCTCAGTCTGTTGATTTTGCTACAACTTGCCTTTGCGTTTGGAGTCTGAGCTTGTAGTTCTGGCATAGACTGTTTGTCAAAGTCTGGTTTTATCGAACTATAGAAAACTGAAGAGATTGAAAATATCCCCTTCCACCGATACAGTGCTTAACCATATGAAGCATGCCAGCAACCAGTCGTAGACATGCTACCTTCTGCTAAGGTAAGTTCGTTCGTAAATTGTGTTCCACATAGTGTGAGTAGTTTAACCTGGTGTTGTGTACTCTCTTACTCAAATTTTCCCTTTACTCAAATCTTGTTCAGCTGTTCCTCATATTCTCAATTTTTTTCTGGGCTGAAATTTTTCATTTTAACATACTGAGTAAAGTTTTGTATCCATGAAATTGCCAGGATGAGCAATTCAGGTTTGTATGGACTTGTGAGAGAAACAGACAGAAAAGCAGAGAATATATTTCCATACATTCCAAGCAAAAGTTTCAGATATATAATTCCACAACAAAAAGCTCTTTCCAACTTTGGTTTATTCTGTTAATTCCAGCATGAACCACAGAGCAAACAGTTTTCAAACAATCTGGTTCCACTTTTTGAAGTTATTGTGCATGCAGGCACAGTATGACATTTCTGTTAGGTTTCATGGCTTGAGCTACAATTTAAAAAGTCAGGGTTATGCACCTACTGTACAGTACTTTTGGATTTTTCTATTCAGCTGAAAATGTCTTTCATCACCAAAGGCTTTTTGATTATTATACACTCCCAGAAGGACTTTCTGATTAATAACAACTTTGAAAAATTGACTGTCTTAAAGCTGGGGCCCGAGGGAGGTGAGGTTCTGGAGTTCCTGTTTGTTGTCTCAGAGACATTCTGTTCTGATGTGCTGAACTTATAAATACAATTATTTTCCTTTAAGAGCCAGCTCTTTCTTACAATCTTAAAAGTCAAGCTGAATTCTTACCTGCTAAATCATTATCTCCAGGAACCCTGACTCATCTCCAGTTACTGACTTCTTACCTGGAGGTATGCCTCTCATTGCTACCCATAACAAATCACATCTGGAGCTGGGCTACTACTAATTACATATCAGGCACAAAGAAAATGTGATTTTTCTATAAATATATTTTTAAAAAAAAGGAAGCAGGGGAAAAAAGAAAGAGAAAGATATTACACATAGGAGGAATGGTGCTTCTAAGACCTGAAGATAAGTTGTTAGGTGCCTCTGTATTTTATAACCTTTCTTTGAACAAAGTTTCAAACCTAGGCAGACTAACTCACTCAGTTGGCCTTAAGTGCAGCTATTCCAAGATTTGTGCAAATTATTATTTGATATTTTTCAACCAGATCTTGGGAATGTGAAACACTGTCTTTTTGGATGAAAAATACTCTATGATATGTATTACTAGAGTACGGGTCACTGAATGATGTTTTCCACAACTCTTGTCTAGTATTCTGAAGCAAACAGGTTGCCCAGTACTCTCCAAAATAAGTACTACCTCTGATAGTAAAGTGTGAGTATAATCTATAAAAAGCTTCAGTGGTAGAGATGCAGTTAGTGGTACAAAATATGATACTGGGAAAGCTGGGAGGCCTACTGCCAGGAAACAAAATTTGATTGTAAAGAAAGATGCTAAGTTAGAATAGTGTTAAAATTTCTCTAACTGGCAAATAGTTTTATGTGAGCATTCAACTTGACGTCTCATTACAAAGCTCTGAATATGAAGTAGACAGAGTGTTTTTATAACCTGCAGTCTCATAGGAGTAGTAAGGGCTATGTTTTCCTGAGTACTGCTCCAACTAATCCTGCGTGACCTGAGAGTTTTGAACTTATGCTTCTGCACAAGTTGCTACAACTTGAGAGCAAAGTAGGATCTCTGCTCSCTCCTACCTTGTGACCCACTCTTCTCCCATTGTATGGGTGAGCCACTAGTTGGGGACAATGCCCACATCTCCTGGCGTGCCAATGTTTAGCCACTGGCAGCTGGGCTAAGGAGTCATTAAAGAATTAATTCTATGACTGTGAAATGTATAAAGTCTCCTAGCAATTTTATGCTGGCAATGCTGCGGTCACACAGCTGTTTCCTTATATGCCTGCAGACCAACCCTTTGGACCTCACAGCGCCATGTTGAAGCAAATAAAAGGACTGTGACTCACCTAAAGATGCATATTTCTAGGTGATAACAGCCTGTGCAGGTGCTGGAAGAACTCCAGCATGTCTTTATTATCGTGGTTCAACTAATAAGAGCACAAAAGCTGTGTCAGTTGTACCTCTACCTTCTTCAGTGACATGTGGCAGAATAACAATACATGGAAAGGTATCCCCTCTTAATCAGTAGGTATAGCGTTTGTTATGCACTTTGATAGGGTCCAAAAATAMAACAGGGACACTGACAGAACGTGTTACTTGAACACACGCACAGAGAAAAAAACCCTAATAGTTGGGGACCTTTCTGTACTGTTCATAATCCATTTTCCTTGCACATGCTGGCCACTCTTTCTCTTGACTCTGAGGATTTCATTATCCCTAAGCCATGTCACTTCAGAGCTATTGGAGCTAAATTCCTCTATTTGTTTTGCAGTTCATCAGTGTCACACCTCTGTCTTCTAGTGCAGCCCTTTCATGGGCTTCTCTTTCACCATTTCAAATTTAAGCTGACTGTTGCCCTTCCAGGTCCTATGTAACTGTTTCTCTGGCTTTTAGACTTACGTTCTCTTCTGTTGCTCTTCACTCCTTCTTGTATTAACTGCTTCCTCACTATTTTTTCATTGCTCAATTCTTTTTCTTTTAGCTTTGGTTTTTCATTTTAGCTGCCTGATGCTTCTTCCATTTTGTGCCAGTCTACTTTCAAACACAACCTCTTAAATTGCTGGGTTAATATTTGACGGTGTGAATAGGCAGAAGGTGGAGTTGGAGAAGCTTTGCCACTCTATTTAGCAAGCCCTTCTTTTGCTGTGCTGGTGCTGGTGTAACTGGGATGGTAAGTCTTTAAACTTAAGGTTGTTTAAATGCTTCAGTGGGTGGGAAGAATACAGGCTTGGCTGTGCAAGGGAGTGAAGTGCACTCTCTCTACCTACTTTTTGTGTTTACTCTTCATGCTTTTTGTGTATGTCGGCTTTTTTATTTTCTTAAACACTCCTGATGGCTGTAATTTCCTAAGCAGCGAAGACCCATAAGGTGCAAGCTCCTTCAAAGTGACACATTGTGTTGGGTAACTTTTTAAAAAACATATTACCATAATACTAGCTTTCACTGTGGTCACAGCTCCAGGAGTTGCTTCTGCCCTAATGTGACCATTCTCATTGCAGTTTGTGGCTGAAAGTTATTGCAGTATTGATAACCAAGATGACAGTGTTCTGTCTTCATCACATGTACCGTATTCCTGTGCTTCAGCTCTGTGTTTTGGATTGGAGCTTGATTTACTGCAGTGTTGTAATACTGTGCATTTCTAACAGCCTTCTGATACTTATAAATCAGTATTTAATTTTATTTTTCTAAATTAAGCTGTGCTAGGTGCTGTACAAATATGCTATATCTGGGGCCTGAGTTGYTGAAGACTTCTGACACAGTAGTGAAGCAGCAAACACTGGAATTGTCTTTTCAGGTGTGGTACCAACACCACCTCAAAAAGCTCATCCTGCCAATCACTCATAGTGCGACTAGTCCCTGTAAATACAGCTTACATGATCTGACCCTTGGGGGTCTATGCCTGCTCCTATTTTAAGACATTATTAACATAATGTCTATGTTAAATAACATAGACATGCTATTTAAGACAGCATGAGACTCCCAAGAAGACATCCTAGCCCTGCTGAGGTTAGCAGTGGTGTTGACACTGACTGCAAATGAACCTAGGTTTCCTCTTTCCTCCTCTCCTTCTCCCCCAAGCACAGGCCTCGAAGAAGAAACTCTCAGCCAGGTAATAATTGCCTTTTTTGCACACCTATGGTGCGCCATCTACCTGTCCAGGGTTCCTTGTTCAAAGTGTATTTCATTATTCACAATTAATGGAAAGAACAAAAATACTCACCAGTTATCACCAGATCAATTTTAAATCCCTTTTTTCCTCTCTTCTGCATTGTCCATGAAGATCTATTAGCGAAGCTTAACACCAAGGCTTTAAGCTTCTTAAAAAGTCATGAAATAAATTATGTAGATTGTTATGACATCACATTAATGTTATAAATATAAATGACTGCAAAGCTTGCAAAGCAACTTCTGCCTCTGACAGAATGTGCAAAACAACTCCCTTCTACATGCTCAGCGCTAATGCCCTTGACAGTACAGTCACTGATCAAAGATGGATAGCGATGACTTCCTTACTTGAGTATGTCCAGTCATTTAACAAGGTTCTTTGTGGATGAAAATCAACCGGATTAGCCGGAAGAGGTTAACAGATTTTTTTCAGATTGTAAAGGAGCTTCTGTTATCATTTAGTCTATCATCTAAATCTTCTAAATAGCGTAGGCCATAGGACTTGCATTAAGGCCTTCTACAAGTTCAGTGGTGGTTATTAATTAACATGGATGCTTTCATTTCCCTGGGCATTAGCAAGTATTTGCAATTTATGTAAACAATGTGAAATTCTGGTACAGTATCCCACACTTGCAATTTTTCACTGGAAAAGCATTATAAGCATGTCAGGTTCATAAAGAATATCTGTAATTCAGCCAGGAAAAGTCTGGAAACTTTTGAGGACATAATGTAGGACAGAACTGGTGCAGCTTTCTTCTTGTCCCTTTTGCTTCAATGGTTGCAATAACCATCCATAAACACCTTAATGTGGCAGGTGATCAGCTTCTTTCAGAGTCACGAGGAGCCTTTGTCTCCAACTCCTCTTTGAAAGGGGACACTAAAGGCAGCCAGTGGCGTTTCCCCTTACTTTGACACTGAGCACAGTTAATTTCTATGGCATCCTGCTGCCTGCAGTCTCTGCTGCCCAGGTTTGCCTTGCAGAGGCTGTCAGCCCGTCTTGCCCGCCGCCGTCAAAGGRCTGCATCAACTCGTTTTGCCTGTGCCAGGGCTTCTTTGATCTTTTTTACTGCAGCAGAACGTGGCCGTAGGGCAGCAAAGTTTCTCTCTCTCTCTCTCGGTTGTCATTGTGAAAATAATCTTAGTCGCTTCAGCACTGCAGCACCGTTTCCAGCTGTACCTAATCTGCACCGGAGGAACCGCAGCATTGTTGTGTGTGGGAGCGGAGGGGCAGTGGGAGGAGCTGCGCTGTCAGGGTTCAGGCAAGAGGCTGGAAGGTGGCTACTGGCATGCCAGGTCTTCGGTCTCGCACTACCTGTCCTCGGTGAAGGTGCTGGCATCCTGCTGGCCCCAGTTCCTCACGCTGCAGCTGGGAGTGGTTACCCACCTCTGCAGGTGTGCATTCAATCCTTGTTTCACGTCCTCGGATAACAGGCAGTTTGGCCACACAAGGTGGTGTCGTGGGTTGGCTCGGCTTTATACCAGAGCCCTGGGTCGAGCTTTCAGCAAGCTAACAAGAGCCAAGCTTCAGATCCTCCTGCAATCAAGAAATAGCTGTTTCCATGCTTGGGAACATCACTGAAGCAACCAAGTTTCTGGAGTGAGCTTATTGTGATTTATGGTGCACAGGGAGAACACCTGTTTGGCTGTTTGTGTGGCAACACAAGAGGATGTGACAGGAGAGTGGAGAAATGGCAAAAAATGGTGCGTTCTCCTGGGAACCCCAGGTGCTAGGCATTTCTCGAACATTTAGCATCCCAGAGTCCTTGCGAAAGGGTGTAATAGGTTCCTGTCACTCACTTCTGTTAGCTGGCTAGAGAATAAAATGGAGGTAATTGGAACAAACTGATTACTTGTGTTTTCAGAAGTGGCAGGTGGCCTAGCCACAGCCAGTCTGGGGTGTCATTACTGCTACACCAGTTATGGCGTTATCTGGTGTTTTCACTAGTATTACAAAAAGTGAACGTGACCTTGGGGATTTGCTCCCTCCATTGGATTTATCACAGTTGGGATTTGCCGGTAATTTGCAGGATTTGGAGGTGGATGCAAAGATGTCTCTTCTCACTCACCGTTGAGGCAGTGCAGAAAGGCAAGGGTGGAGGTGAGCTGTCAGGAGTGCTTCGGCTCTGTCCGTGCAGCTGTTCTCCCTGTGCACCATAATGGCTGGTGAGACGCTGAACAGTATTCACAGGTGTATTTTACCTGAAGAAATAAATAATAAATGCATCCTTAAAGATTCAAGGGATCAGAGACTTGTCCTTCCACCTCGATACAGTACCTTTGCATCCCCTCAGCTACAGGCAGTGTCACTGAGCGTGTGATGTTCAGTTTAAGATGGTCAGGCCAGCATATTTGCTGCAGTTTTGCCAGAGTGAACATGCTAAGTCTCTTGTGTAGTATAACTTACATATGCTTAAAATTTTCTGTGCTTTATCTTGATCAGAGTTATTCCATCTTGCTGCACACCAACGTTGCCTTAGGTATTTTAGAGATGGCTCTCTCGCTCAAGATTATTAGATGTAAAGTAGCAGTGACTGGCACCCTTACTTTAACCAAGGTAGCAGAGGTCTGCCCAATTTCACAGCCATTTTAAGTATAGCATTGTCAGGAATAGACAGGCTGGGTCTACTTCCACTTCTGTTGAAGTCCATGCTAATATTCTTGTTTTTGCGTTTGGCAGTAAAGTCAGGTTGAAGCTGGACCTTCTGGAAGTAGGAAAGAATTAAGCAATGCTATTTTTGTCACCTTTTATTGATTTCTAATTTATTTTATCGCTATTTTTAAAGCCACAACCCCGCAAATTCTAAATTCTGTCACTTTTTTTTGTGTTTTCTCTCTTATTTGAGCTTTTCAGTACTTATTCCAGGATGATCATCTTTGTCTTTTTCTTATTTCATTTTACTGTGTATGACAACCTAATAGGGTCAAATAATATGTTTTTCAATTCCTATATTAATATAGCAGGTTGAGTTGTTTTCTGCACTGTATAAAGATGCTTTTTCCTTCTGAAACAATTGTACATAAAGTTCTGCTGAATATTTTTATTAAAGGGAACATTTGCTGCAATATAGAGTATTTTGAAAATTCACAAGAATTCAAATGGCTGATGTTTTTAATACAAATGAAGCTACTGCTAATCAGGAGACAGAGCTTATGCAGAGCAACCACAAAGAACTTAGTCTTGCGCGCAAGAAATATTATTATACAGACGCTTAGCATAATTGCTACATAAGAATAGGATCTAGCAAAGCATTAAAGTGAATGTTTGACATTTAAGCATCTGGATAGAGTTAGTGGGGCTATCATTTTACCTTTATGTCAGAACCCCCCTGCCATATTAAAGTTAATTTCTTAGGTTTGAAGCCCATGAGCTTTACTTAAAAGTAAGGTTTAGTTTTACTTTAAATGAAAATACTCTCTGTTGTAGTAGTCCTTTTTCTGTTTGTTTGTTTGTTTGTTTGTTTTATTCTTTCCCTCATTTGCCCTCAGACATGGGTGTCTGAGGCTGACAAATTGTCTCTGCAAATTAAGTCAAGCTGGAAGCTAGGGTACAGTGTTATGGCATAGCAACAAATAAGATTTACATTTTCAAGCAAGAGTAGTAATTAGGCCATTGCATATTTTATATCTTCATGTTTATTTTCAAAGAGGTCTATCAAAATAAACATACGTGTAATGAGAAATAAGTGCTCCAAAGAGCAGTCAGGGCTCATCAAGTAAAAACTACAAATTACTGTTCAGTTTTGTTGCCACCCACAGTGCTTGCATCTTTAAAATACTAGCAGGCAGGTACTCTGGCCAGCACTTGCTAATTGGGTTTGTAGTTAGGGACATACTGGGTTTCTTTAATGTGAATTATGAAGGGAATAGGCCTAATCTTGAGAGATACAGCCCTTGGCCCTGTGTTATGAACATCACTTCAGCACTTGAGGTATTCGGTGCTTTGGAAAATAAAATATAGGTATTTATGCCAGCACAGATGACTGTAAGTGCTCAGCTTGAGGGGGAAAGGGTGGCCTGGCATCTCCCAAGCTCTAAATTCTTACAAGCCCATGTGCTTTTCTACCTCCAGTGGAGTGTATATATATTGTCTGTATGCCCATGTGTGTTAGGTTAAGTTACCGGTTTCTCTTTCTGTGCTGAGGAGGTGGTTTGGGCAGTAACCATTAATTTCTGCATGGTCTTGCACTGTTTGCTTACACGTGATGCTGCTGCTTTTCCAACAGAAGTAATGTGACCACTATAAAAAAAATCAGATGACTTGGACTGCAATTTTATGCTAATTTAAAGTTTTTAACCTTTAAATACCTGTAGTATTCTCCCTGTCTTGGTATCTTTCCTGACAATGAGAAAAAGTGGGTAAGTTGAGCTAGATGTAAAAATAAATAACTGAATAATTAAAGTGCTTGAAATTAATTATCTTTTTTTTCCCCTCTCCTTTGCCTCACTCTCCCATCCTAAAGATGCAATCCTTCCCTGAAAACTGCTCAAGTATTTTATATCCATTATAAGTGTCTTAAGAGAAAAGAATCCATAATTTTTTGGCTTTCTTCCCCACAGATCTGATGGCACACAGGCCTCACTACTGCTCTCAGAAATAGAAAGCAGGTTGGTTGTTTTTGTCTGCCTGCTTTTGAATTGCATCAATTCCGATTATGAGCCAGAAAGAGTCGCCAGAAGAGATGGAGGATAGCTCTCTGCCACTGTGCATCACCTGCGGCCACGCGCATTTACCTGAAGAAAACCACTTGTACAACTACATGGAAGAAGTGGATGATGATCTGATCTGCCACATTTGCCTGCAACCTTTGCTTCAGCCATTAGACACGCTCTGTGGTCACACCTTCTGCACAGCCTGCCTGACGAACTTCCTCTTGGAAAAGGACTTCTGTCCCATGGATCGCAAACTTGTGATTCTGCAGTCCTGCAGAAAGTCCAGCATCCTCGTGAATAAGCTCCTGGATAAGCTAATGGTTAGCTGCCCTTTCACAGAGCACTGCTCAGAGGTGGTGCAACGCGGCGACCTGGAACAGCATTTCCAAACCCAGTAAGTTTTTGTTGATAGATGGAGTTTTTTCACTTCTCTTTCTTTTCCTTGAGGGAAGGGAATAACATCTTCAATAAACTGATTAAAATAGTTAACATAGAGAAAGATTTAGCAAATTCAGTCCCAATGAATGCCTGTAGTATAAGGAATCTAGACTTGAATTTGGTACATTTATTTGATTATATCTTACTCTCTTTTTAGAGCTGAATACATTCAAGGCACTTCATGCTATCGTTAGCAATTCTGTGAGGATACCTGGTGGTTAGCTGCATAATGGAAGCGTATATTTAGTCACTCGAAGAGATCTGTGAGTTTTAGGAAGCTGAACTATCATAAATATTTCAGTAGTACATTAAGGGTTTTATAATTGCTTTTTCTTCAGCCCTCTTTTGATTCACAAATGACCTATATGTGAAGTAGAGCAGAAAATCTTCTGGTTTGTATTGGTCTTTGGAGCATGGCTTGGAGCTGAGGGCTCCTTTCTTCCAGGTGAGCACTTTCCCACCACGCCGTGGGGCTCCTTGAGCCTTCGGCTCTCTTGTGCGGTGTGGAAGGCCTTCCCTTGCCCAGTTCCCAGCCCAGACTTACTGATCCCAGTGGTCAGGACACCCTCCCTCCTGGCTCTGGGAGAGAGATCTCCAGGGATTGGTTTGGATCCTCTGGAAGGAGAGAGCTGATGGTGAATGATCCTCCATTTTACTGGGTAAAAGCATATGCTGCTGCTTTTGTCTTGCATCTCCTCCTTTTTGAAAGGAAGAATGAAGAGATACCTTCAGGGCTGTGATTTCTGACTGCGGACAAATGCTTCTGCATAGTCCAGAGCAGAGCATCTCAGATCTGAGGAGAGGTGGTGTTTAAGACTTGACCTTTGTTTGCAACCTTTTTCTGTTGGCCAGTGAAATGACTTCCCCTGCAGTTTGCTGGCACGAGTCATGGTCCTAGGTGCATGCTTCTGCCTGTGCATTACATAGGAAACCCTGGGCAACCAGCTCAGGGTGCCACACGCTGCTGCTGGAGGGCAAGTTCCTGAACAGACACAGTACTGCTGAGTGTTGGAGCATCCCTTGCCCTATATGGATCTGCCCTTCGTGGCCTGAACCTTGCTGAAAGTCAGTGGTGCCACTTCGTCTCAGAGGGCATGTGAGCAGAGGGATGGAGCAGTAGTATCATGGTTTAACCAACCAGAAGTATTGACTGTTTTGCATTATTAAAAAGGAAAAAAAACATTAGCACTAACCCCCTTGCAAAGGGCGAGAGCACACTTCTCACATACTTGAGGCTTGGTGCTTGCACATTTGCAGGGGTTGTGCATGCTTTGGCCCTGCTGCTTCTGGAATTGGATTTCACTGTTCACAGAGCTGCTGTCTTATGGCTCATGGTGTTTAGAGGTGGTGTCAGCAGCCTCTGATCCAGGTCAGCTGTGTTCTTGCAAGGTTAGCTTTCTGTTTCTGAAGGGAAAAATCAGCCAGGTTGCCTACAATTTTCTGCCTTTGGTCAGTACTTCCCTGACATGCCTCAAATACAAATTTCAGCAGTAGTGCAGGTAAAAGGACTGATACTTTGCTGTGAGCTACTGTTTCTCTACAAATTCCAATGATTAAACCTTGAGACCTTAGTGCAACTACCCTTTCCCTTTGCCATGCATGTAGTTGACTTTAATGTATTCTAGATCCTCCCATTTGACTTCTTTTATCTTGAGATAATGGATCCTTGGCCATAAAATTAACTTTAAAAAAACTCAGAAAATGAGCAAATTGCAATTTTGTTTTTTTACATAGAAGCCAAACAGTTTGCACAATTCCTGATTTCCAGTGTTGACTCTCCTATGTGGACATGTACAAGTCGCTCCAGTGTCTTGGTTTCTCCTCCTCAAGATAGTAATAAAGATGTCCTTCTCATATGTGCCTTGCAGAATTGTGGTATTGTGAATGGAAATTTGATTCTGTAAAAGTCTGTCAAGTTTTATTCCAGTGCTTATTACTGAATGTCAGTGACCTGGATTTTTTTCTTGGGATCGTTAAGATTATATGCTTCTGGCTCACCTGGCCTGAGCCTAGCCAGCAGTAGGAAGAATTCTTTCTGTCCTGCCCCACGTAAGTCTCCCCCCACCAAGCTCCACCTTTGAAAACCTGGAGGAAGAGGGACTGGAGAGACAGAGCAGTGATCTCCCTCTTCATCAAATCTTAAAGCCTGTAAGGTAGTTCGATACAAGACAAAGCTACGCAAGCTGTGAGCTCCTTCCTTGCCACTCATGAAACCTATTTTCCTTCCTCAGATGGAGGGCTGAGTTACTGCAAGGCTGAAGGGCAGCCAGCAGGGGAGTAGGAAATAGTAGGTACCTTTGCCACTGGGGGTTTCACTAAAATTTTTATATTTAAGCCCATTGCTACTTCCTAGGAGGTGGGGCAGCCTCACTGCCATTCCTGTCTGCAGGAAGAATTAAGAGACAACTTTCTGAGTTTCAGCAGAATGACCCATATTGGGTCATTTTGAAACCTTGCGTCTGTAGGGAGTGTGCAGTGTTTTTATTTTTTAAATGCAGCATTTGTTAATTATCACTGAAGGTATTTATGCCTCTGCCTAATTTAATTCACAGAAGTGCAGAAACCTCCCTTGCCATCCAATTGCCACCTCAGAACAGTGCAGGAGCCGAGAAGGGCAGCGTGCTCTTCAGGCACCAGCTCTGTCATGTCCAAGCACATTGCAGACTGAAATGACAGCGTTCTTTTTAACTGTGGTGGATCAATAGGGGGGAGAGAAAGTGTATGACTCTGATGATGATAATAATAATAGCCTGATGCCTGTGGAGGGACCAGCTCAGACCCAGTCTGAAATCTTGACTGAATGTGATCAGTGTTCTCAGTGAATAAATTAAAGCAGGCTCTATGCAAGTCATCAGGGTAGTTGGCAGTTCTCACATTTCTTGCATAAATCAATCTCCGACCAATCCTGGTTCCCAGAGAGAAAACGAAACCTTGCCCTGATCAAAGATGAGGTCACTGATGGGACAAGGTGAGTTTGCTGTGTTTTATGTTTTGTAATTGAGGCGAGAACTTTAATTTTTTTTAACTCCAATTGCCACGGAGCATTGCATTAAAAGCATCCTTTTTTAAAGGAATGCTTTAATGTTTGCTCTTGCATCATTCAAAAAGAGCGAGAAGAGAGGTGTCCTTGGTTTGCTACATGATTTATATTTGCACAAAAGCATCTGACTGATTTGAGGAATTCAGAATGAGCTCCAACAGCCAGCAGTTGGCTGTGATCTTTTGCAGTGTTTTACTTTAAAAAGGTGTGGTCTTCTGATACAGCCTGCTTCAAAATTCCATGGGGGGCATTTTTCCCCCCTTTTCAGACAGCTGGACCCTTCCGTGATGGAGTTCAGCTTGTAACCCATCTGCTTGTGGGCAGTGATGTAAACGTACCAGCTGCCTCTGAAGAACCACTCTGAATACTGCAGGAGGCAGGTCTCTTCCCTGTGCATCATTCTGCTCTGCAGCATAAGTCACTGTCTCGCCAACCATGCTGTGCTGTCCCTAAACCCTCACATCTCCCCATCTGAGAGTCAGATCAAGTAATCCTTTTACAGGTCAATGATTTTTCAGTGTAGCTTCATTTCAGGGATTTAAAATTGATTCATAATGTGCCACCATTGCGTTGAGACAGAAAGGCTTGTTTAGAAGGGGCTTGGCTGCCACAAAAGCTTGGAGGTGTGTGTCCCACCAGCACAGAGAGAAAGTGGGAAGGAGGAGACCCAGCAGCAGTGCCAGCCCTGCACTGAAAATGAAGGCTCTTCTGTTGCTGGTCCTACCTTGGCTAAGTCCTGCAAACTACATAGACAATGTGGGCAACCTGCACTTCCTGTACTCCGAGCTGTGAGTACGCACAGTCGCGCTGTCCTTGTGCTCTTTGTCTGTCTGTGTTTCGGCACCACGGTGGGGAGATTCTCCCTGTGCCGCGGTTTGGTGTCTCTGTCTGTCTCTGTGTCTCTGTGTGTGTATGTGAAGGAAATTACAAAACATCTTGCCAATAGCTTAAAACACCACCACAATCGAGCTGCTTCTCAACCGAAGGGCTAATAATAGCAGTACTTCCCCATTGCTTTGCTCTCCAAGTGTGGAAGCAGCTGAGGCACGCTGAATGAAACAGTCTTTTTCCGTATCAACTTTGCTTTTCTGTGCCGACATTTTCAGTGGTTGTTGGGTTTCGAGTGTTTTCCATTTTTGAATCTGTGTCTCTTCTTTACTTTCCATAAATAGCCTCGCACAGGAGCTGGGCATAGAGGAGGGCATCACAGATAGACAACCTCAGCAGAGCCCTGTGTGTACATACATAAGGCTCTGTGTGTAAATCTGCATGGCTGTAGCAAAACACCAAGAATCCTTCCACCAGAAATAATTCACTTGAGAGAGGAAAAAAATTTCCTATGTTGTATTTGTGCCTGCAGCAGAATGTTATTTTCTCTCTAATGCGAATATCAGTATAGTGATCCATGTATATATATTCTTGTGTCTTAAAAAAATAAAAATCCCGGACAACCTCATAGCTGAGCTTTCCAACCCATAAAACAAATATTCTATGGTATGATCAGAAAATGATGCTAGTCTAATTTGTGTTTGGATGTTATTGCAATAATTATTTGGCCTTTATGAATAGAAACAGATATTTGTTCCTGTATGTTTTTTAATTAATTTTGTCCTGTTTGTATTTTAAGAAAAAACCTCTAAAATATTCCTTGAGAAAATGAATGAAAAAGCTAATTCTGCTCAGAAATGAGAAATGACCATTTTGTGCCTACAGTAGGAATGTTTCAGTAACAGTTGTGGTTAGTACAAATGATATTAATTTACAAAAGGTTTTGTTTCTACCGTCAGCAGTGTTTTGCAGAAACAGAAAGTCCCCCTTTGAAATTATTGTGTGATATGCATGGCAACTATAAATAATTTAGTTATTCTTTGTGCCACTGCTCAGGATTTCTGTATGTGTTTTYAAACATTTGACGAATCTGGATTTGATGGTTACAGCTATGTCCTCATTTTAATTTAAAAATATTTTGTTTAAGAACTTTTTTTTTTTTTTAAAGGCCAGCTAAGCAAAGCAGGCTACAGGAAAAATCAAGCTGAAAACAGAGCAGATGAGCATTTATAATGGAAACAATGGCATCTGGGATGACTAGTTTCCAGGAAAACAAACCGATGAGATTAATCGGAGCACACGTGCGCACGCAGCCTCATTGCTTTTCTTGGGAAATTCAGGTTCACTGATTCTCCAAGGATAAAGGGCTGCTCCGTACAGTAGTTTTTTCTCTCTTATTTATTTAGCCCTCTCACCCACAGAAATGTTAGTCACGCTGTTCTGGAGCGGTTCTGGAGGCCGTGGGCGCGGGCTTGGACGTGCATCCCTGGCTGTCAGTAATGGGAGGTGCAGTCCCTGCCCGGTGCCGAGCCCAGGCCGCCCCCCAGCAGCGGCCGCGCCGACTGCGATGTGCCGGCTGTCGCGTAATCCGAAGGGGCGCCGGGCAGCTGGAGCTGGTTTGGGGAATTTTTCCTGCTCTGCGTGTGCTCGGTGCCTCTGGCTACGGCTTGGTCCTGCACAGGCGCTGCCGCCCTGATCTGCAGGCTGTGTCGAGGCCCTCTCTAATAACAGCGTCTGAAAGAGGAAGACTGTTTTCAGTCCCAGTTAATCAGTTTGTATTAATGTTATGACCTACAGGTTGTTTCTTCGGTTGCTCAGGCACTTGCGTCCAGGACGTGTTTTGTGCAGTTTTGCAGGTGTGACGGGGTGAGCGCTGGCATCAAGACGAGCCGGCGCCCGGGCGCAGTGCCCCTGCCCTTGGTGGCCCCAGGCCCGCGGAGGCAGCTTTTTAATCCTTCCCCAAAGGCAGCTGAAGAGCCACCACCCGGTGTAGCGTATCTGACAGCTTTCCCCACGGCTCAAAACTAGATTGTAGTAAGCAGAAAATGTTTTTTCATTATCGCGCTGTCTTTGGTTGCAGGCCAGGACAAATATTGGCCTCAGTCAGGACGCGTTATTTTGTTGGCTGGCACCCACAAAAGATGCCGGCCCTGGGAAGCCGGGGCCAGCCGGGAGAGCGCAGCAAGGGGACAGTCAGGAGAAACACGGGCGAACAGATACGGCCACTGCGCTCGCCACGAGAGGCCAAATACAGCTGCTGGGTTTCGCACTGCGCTCCCGCTCATATCACCCTTCTCTTCTCTTGTACCTTGTTAAAATAAAGATTAGGTTGTTTGCGTAGTGTTCAGTGGAGGTTGCTACGGTTTGAGGGCGTTTTTTTTTTCTTAAGTGCAGAATGGGTTTGGGGAATAGGGATTACAATATAGCCTAAAGCCTTTGGAGCCTGCGTCTCCGGAATCTATTTAAGAAATAAAGAGGAGTTTAGAAGAGTTGAAGAGGAGAAATGAAGTTGGGTAAAGGCTGTGTTAGACCTTTGCACCTCAGTCAGATGTCAGGCAGGTGGAAATAGGTGTGTGCATGTTTTGCAGTGGCATTTCATGGGACAGATGTGGAGTGCTGCTGTTTTTAGGTTTCTGTGTTAGCAGTTCGATAATTATAGGTATTCTTAGTGAGCAAATATTTATCTCCTGACACTGTCACCTGCACTAAAACCACTTGCCTGGCCTTTGTTGTCCCTCCTTTGCCCCCCACCAAACATCTCAGCACTTATGCTGCTCTTGTGATTTGCCAAAATGTTAATAGCAACTGTTGTTAAGCCAGGGTGCTCCCTCCTGAAAGGGGGCCCATGAAAACCCCCTGCAGAAGAATACAGATCTGTGAAGTTTCCCTAGCTGAGTCTCCGGGAGGGGGTAGGATGTATCCACAGAAACCCAATAGCTCTTGGCATTGTAAAGGTCTGTGAGGTCCTTGAGATCCATGGAGACCCCGTCCAGCTACACTGTCCTGGATCCGCGCCTTCTCCTTCAGATCCCAGTGAGGTGCTGGTAGTACCGCTGGCACCGCGAGATGCCTGCCTCTGCTGCTGGTCCTGTTACTTCCAAGAGTCGTGCCCTGTGCAGCAGGGTCTCACCCTGCAGAAGGGATCTGTACTCTTGGACCTCAACAGACCACTTAGAAATAAAATGGTGAGGGAAAGGATGCATGACTAGACAGTGGAAAACCTCTCCTTGTCCCTCTGAGGACCTCAGTCACATGGAAAATGTTGGTTTTCAATGTAATCCCCTTTGGACACGTGGCCAGGCTCACCAGGTGACTGTCCTGGGAGGGTGCCCGGCAGTCTGCGTGCTCAGCAGAGGTTGAGAGCTGGAATAGCTGGGTTTGCTGGCAGTGCTTCGCTCTGAAGATTAGACTGCTCCTGGCCTTAGTCAGCACTGTTAATCCACTACATCTACCCCACTAATTTGAATGAACCATTTTTTTTTAAATCGATTGTTTGTTAGAAGGAAATGCACAACTTATCTGCTACTTCTGCATGCTAAAAATTGCTTCTTTTTTTTTCTTATCACTCTTCAGTTTTACGTGAAGCAGTCAAAGAAATCTCACCAAATTAACTGGATCAAGTTTCCCCATATAACTTTTATAGGATAACTACTCTCTTGCATTTCAAAACAGCACTTTGGCTGGAATAGCCAGTAAAATTTAGTTTCTCTGTTCATTCAATTTGAAAAGAAGAGACACAAGCGCCAGCTGTCTTCCAGTGTCTTTGGGCATGTCTTTTTTATGGTAAGCACAATTTAGTTCAAGATATTAGGTGAAGGGAGAATTCCATAGTGAAAGATAAGAGTTGAAAATTATAGTATCTGCTTGTTTTCAAATCAGCTAATTCCCTCAAAGATCCTCATTTTCAGTACAGGACCGATGTGATGTTTACAGAAGTTGCCAGAGCAACATTTAATTTTGATCTTATGATATCCTTCCACACGTGGATGTCTTTGCAAATACGAACATCCCTGCATCTCGCACACATGCAGTTCCTTGTATGCCGTAAGGTTTGCAGGATGAAAGAGCTGTGCCCGATGGACGTGTTTGTGGGATGGGCTCCTTGTGGCTTGAGGCTGCCAGTGGCTGAGTCCTCTTGGCCCCGTTCCAGCATACAACATACCCACGCAGTTCACTTTTTTTAACTTTTGTTCAACTTGGTGGTGGTCAAACTTGTGTCTGACTTTAAGCCTGTGCTTATGAGTGTAGCTGCACTGAAATCAGAAAGTGCAGGAGCCCTTCAGGCATCTGGGCAGTGCATATTGCATGCAATATTTGTGACAAAATTGGTAAGCCTGCAACTCCTTTTCTGCTAATGTGTTAATCCATTGCGTGGGTCACCTGTTAGCATCCTTACTCTGGGCAAAGCTGTGCACATGAAAATCTGTGTCAGAGTTAAGCTGTGAGATTAATTTAAAACTGGAAAGTATTGAGACTAAAGTTTAAAATGAATGGAAAGATTTGTGAATGAAAATATAAACAAAATATTTAGAATATTTACATTAAATAGCCAACACAAAGCACCTTCAGATAAAGAGTGAAGAGTCCTTTTCCAGTATGCTAGAATTGGATGCCTTTCAGGAAAAGCAGAACTAACATGAATTAAAGCGGAAAAGCATTGGTCCATTGAGGTCTGTCTGTTAGCTTCACTTTTATGCTACAGCCTTGCAAAGAAGCCATGACGGAAACATGGTAAATTCTGGTATCACTGGGGCGGCTCCTGATCTGGGCATCATCTCCCACTGCTGCCTTTAAGGCTTCCATTCAATGCGAGCAGCTACCACAGCACAGATCAGCAGCAGACGCTGGCTGCTGTCAGGCTCCCTTTCTGCTTCTCCCCCAGCTCTCCGCAGGGGCAGCAAATCCTCCCGGTAGCTGTTTTTCCATCAGACGTCTGGGATCTCTCTCAACATTTCCAGCAACAGTTAGTGTCACTTCCCCAGCCCAAGGTGGTGCCCCCCACCTTGTGCTTGACCCTAGGCCACCAGCCTTCTTGCTCACTCTTCCACTTCTGCTCTGCCTCTTCCCAGTCCTGGCCTCTGCTTAGTGTCTGTCCTGGTCCATAACTGTGTTTATTCCCTCCACCCTGGCTCTGTCATTGCTCAGCTGCCGTTCTTCTCCCTTCCTCCTGCCCCCTCACCAGCTCTATTTCCTGCTGAGGACAGATGCACAAGTATATAGAAAAGCTGCAACTGTGTAACCCGTGGGCACATTCCTGTTTACTGGTGCACACAGGGTCACAGCAAAGGCGCTGGTGTGCTTCAGTGCTCACTAGGCTAAGCAAAGGTCTTGCAGGCAGGGGACTGCATTCAAGATGGTGCAAATTAATAAGACTTTAGGAAGTTAAGCAACAGTAACAATACTGACAGAGCAGCTGGGTTTCTGTGGGGGTGCTCCCTCCTCTCCCTCCTGACGGGCTCTTGCTCACACTCCTGAGTCTACATGGGCCTTAAAGACTGACACCACTGTCCGTGTAACACATATGGGAAACCCACAAATTTCATATTGGGTGAATACCACGGTCAGGGCTGTATTTGATTGCTGCGCTCTATGAGAACACCTACATACACCTGAAATAAGATTTCTTACAAACAGGCGAGATAGGGTGCAGTTGCCAGCACAAGTCCCTGCTGTACCAATAAGTTACCAAGGAGGAGGCAGTGACAGGGAATTAGGGAGCAGGTTGCAAACCATCTCTTATATGGCTAATCCACACGCCATATTGATTGTAAGCATAACTGGCAGCCAGAGGTAGGAGTTTACCTGAGATTTTCAGCTTGAAAAGTAAACAGTGGTCCTTTTACATTCATCTTCGTTCCTCCATGAAGAAGAATATTTCCAGCCCTCAGAACTGCACAGTAAGGCTTGACATTGTAGTATGAATATGACTTGAAAGCCCCCAAGCCAAAGACCAGGTAGACAAACTGCAAATATATTACATTATTCTTAAAAGCAAGGAAAGAGTTTTAGTCCAAACTCATGGTGTTGAGGTGCCCAGTTTGAATTTTCTAACTATATTAGGTCTGGCTGTGCTGTATTCAGGACTGACACACGCTATACTGCTAGTATAGGAGGTACAATGAAAAGTAGTTACTTCTACTTATCATGACCATCCTGAGACCAGCTGTTCTTTGATTGGGGACTAATTGCACTCTGCCAAATATGCAGTGTTTTCCATGGAGCAGCAGGGTGGATTCGCTCTCTCTCCCCCCGCGCTCTGCCCCAGTCTCCCAGAAAAGGTACCATTCTCTGCACATCCCGCCTGTTTCTGCAACCAAGGGAAGAGTGCTGCATTTTCATGACATGAGTAAGGGACTGTTATCAGTTGGTATTTTTTCCCCAATGTTGTGATTCTATGAGCAGAAATAAGTTTGTCTGAGACAGCTCTAGCAACCAAAAACACTTTGAGAACTTTATGGATTTGTTGATTCTGCCTGGGAATTTTGTGTTTAATGAAAGCTGGCGTTTCTGTTATACTTTGAGAAAGATCCTGCCTTATTCTTTCTGTTCATGCATGAAGCATGCCTTACTCCATTCACAGCCTCCTACACACACTTAAGATCAGAATTAGACCTTTTACTCTGCTGGCACATTTTCTCATGGCTGGAGCCTTCTGGCACCTTTGGAAAAGGCTGATGTTGGCCAGTGTCAATCACAACAAATATATTTTATTGCCAAAAGTAAAACCTGAGCTAGCTGGTAAAGTGAAACCATGCCAAGCTGAAAAGATAATGAAGTAATGGCTGGCAGAAAGGTTTATTTTCATGAATTAATTATGCCTCAGTTATGTCTGAACCTACCTATGGGTGGGTTCTTGAAGGAAGTGACCTTGTATGCCTTGCCTATATAATGGGGCATGAAAGGAGGAAATGTTCACCTTCCTGCAGGCTGGTTCATGACAGGTGATCCGCTTTGGGATGGGACCCAAAAGGGAAAGCCCCGAGGCAGCCCTGTGAGAGGACGGTGGGGTGGGAGGAAGGAGCAAGCTGAAGGGAGTCGCAGGAGGTGGTGGTTGTACGCAAGCAACAGACTCATTTCTCCTCTGACATTAAACTGCGCTGTCCGTATGCTGCGAGTTTGGCCGACCTCCGCATCTCTCTGACAATTAACCTAGTTTAGCACTGGCACTGGCAGCATGACAAAGATAATTTTMCTTGAGCTATTTCTCTGACAAATCTGGTGGAATTGGGCTGTCCTGCAACACTAGGATAAATGCTGTTCTTGCAGTGCTCTTGTGCCCATTGTAGATTAAATCCTGCTCTGAATACTGGTTCAGTACAGCTCGTTTCATTGTAGCAAAGCAGACTAGTAGGTTTGAGGATTTTTTTTTTTAAACACTCTTGACCTTTTTGGAGAATCTGCCTTGAAGGTCTCTGGTTTACGAAGCAGCTGGCTGTGTTTCGTGACCTTCTCCATGAGCAGAGCTATCGTTCAGGAACTAGAATTGATTTTCTGTGTCTTGGCATGTGACTGGAGTGTCCAGACTGTCCCCTTGAGCCATACAGCGATTGGGTGTGTGTGCACAGGATACAAACACAGAGATTTTGCAGAACAGCAGTGGCAATGTTGGACTCATAGTATAGACTGTGTGTCAGCATAGATGTGGCTGCTTGAGGAGTCATATTTAAAAAGGAGGTCCCTTCACATTGAATTGCTGTGTGGTGGAAGTACCTATTTGTAAGTGGCATGTCGTATGTCCTATCTAAAACCTCTCAATCTCAAAAGAATTCCTGGCTCGGAGCTGAATTCTGTTTTGGGGTAAGAACATGATCCTTTTTTACATCTTAGAAACCTGAATTCCTCCTTAGACCTTAGCAAAGTTGTAACTGGTGAAGACTGAATTTAGGCTGTGAATCCTTGGGCTATCCCTACGATGTACTTTATCCATCCATGTAATTTATTAATTGATAACTGATTCTGAATATAGATTGAAGTTCAGTAGCAACTTAGTGAATGAAATGATTGGAGATTACAACAGGTGCTGTACAATATTTACACAAAAAATGAATTGTGAAATTTCCATAACCTCTACATATTTTTCAATATATTCTCCCAATATGAAGTAAAAGAGGCTAACTAACTGTGGGCAAATCAAGCCATATTTCCGGGAAGTTACTCTTTCCTTTGTGTTGAATTTCTGTTGACATCACCATCAAACTTTATCGATAAAGTCTTGCTTTTCTCAGCGCTGCAGACAGGCACAATTTTGCAGTCATCAGACAACATTGACCGTATCTGCCCTCGTATTTATTCTCTCTTCTTTTTATCAATACACCGAGTTTGATATAGCAGATACCAAGGTGAGGAGGAAATAATCACCRCTGTCTGTTACAGCCTTGTGGAGTAGTCTTGCTTCATGGCACTACTGTGACACATGGTATAAGGTCAGGTTAAGAAAACATATTTGCAGTTTCTAGATCTGTGCTCATTGTAAAGAGAGAAAGAGAATTTGACTCCTGTTGCCTTCTCTCCATAGAAGAATACTTTCCTGCTTATTATATATTCTGAATCAGTCTGGATTTTTTTTCTATTTGCTCTTTCACCAACTCACTGCAAATTATTTATCTAAATAAGGTAAAATAAATGAACAAAAATGTCTTTAGAGTTATAAATTTCAGCTATAGCATTTGATCAGTAATGCATAATTCAGGCTCTTTTCTTTCTTTTTCCATATGTGATAAGCATTACTGTTATATGTTATTTTTAACATTCAGTTAGTATTGGTGACGTCCCACTATGGGTTTGTTTGTTGGTTTAACCTTCCTTCCCTTGTAAAATGAGCAGTGGAATAGTTTCATAGGAGCATCAGCAGAGACCTCCTCGCTTGAGGATTTTATAAGTCAACAACATGAAATGCCAAAAAATGTCCCACATGCGGTAGGCTTTTATGGAGAACAGATAGGCGTGATCAACCCAGTCTGTCCTGTCAGCTGTAGGAGAGCCACTGGAAGCAGAGTGTGCTGTGCTACTGCCATGATGTGGGGATGTGTAGGCTGATATGGTTGGGCAAGGCTGTTTCACTTGATACGTACCGGACTCTCCTACCAACAGGTTAAATTACAGTCAGAAATAAGCAAGCCGTATATACAGCAGACACATGTTGTAACACAGTCATTCACCAAACAGGTTTTGCAGTAGCGCAGCTGGAGCTGGGATCCCAAGAGATGGCTGTGACTTGCCCTTGTCAGCTCCCAAAAGGAGCCACACCAGTGATTTTGGTTTGAACTTTTGGCCTCAGAGCATTACCTGGWTGGGGATGACAGCAGGAAGATGGCAGTGCTGGAGAAAGGATGAGTACAGTCCCTCCCCCAAAGCAGTGTGAATATGCTGGGGTTTCTCTTTTGCTCTTGGCACTGCTGGGGTTACTTTTGCCATCAGGATCTGTTGTGGGGTAGAGCRTAGTTGAAAGCGCCGGTTGCTGCTGCTTTGCCTCAACCCAGAGTACACTGGAAATACTTGTACTATTAGCCAGATCAACCTAGATGTGCTGAGAAGATCCTGCCCTGGGTGTCCAGGGCTGATTGCTACAAACCAGTGCCATACGTGTGCGCTCTGCAGCAACCTTGGCATAGGACTGGCAGAGTCCTGCAGCCCCCAAACAGCTGCCARTATTAGCAAAGTGCCATGTTCTCCTTGTCTGCTTTCCAGCTGCTTTGTGTTGTCATGGGTCGAAAGTATGACCATAGGAATGTACTTCCCTTGGTGCTGTGTCTCTACGTTTTTGTCAGTGTCCATTTTAATAAGTCTTGCATTTAAATTTTGCTTATCTTGATGATTTTTAGAGGACTGAGTGTACATCATTTCTGGCAAACATACTGCTTCCAATTTCTTCCCTCAGAGGGGATTGAATTCCAGCACATTCTTGTTTTATCCTCCCAAGGCATGAGTATAACGAAATTGGACAGTAATGTTTGCTGCATTTCAGTATTTTCTCCTTTGTCCCCAGTGGTTTAAGCATCTGTAGGTCTGAAGGCACTTACAGTTGTGGTCTTTTACTTCAAAATAAATCAGAAGAGAATAGACCAAAACAGGACAGAGTATTAAATAAGATATATAGTGTACATCTAGACTTGCACTAAATATGTTGAGCTGACAGAGCAAATAAATGCAAAGTCTTGCAGATCTGCCTTTTTCATAATCTAAGCTTGAATAATAGTAACATGACCCACGTGAAAAAAAGACATTTATAAAGGGAGGCTGAGACCAAGTAACCCTCTTCTAGAGTTGATGAACTGTAATCCACACCAGATATTTCCAAAAATCACTTGCTTCTGTTCCATTTACCTCCCAACAGAATCCATCCTTTTTCCTGCCCTTGCCCTTCCCCTTTCCTCAGCAGATACTTAGTTTCATCCCTCATATTTTTGTTAATTCAGTGTTGCAGAGAGGTTTAGGCATATTCTTACAAAGAAAATGCATTTCACAGATTTGCGATAGTCTCCTTGCCTTTTGATAATGTCTGCTAATTCTTGCTCAGATCTTCCTGTGCTTCATGTCTCTGTTTTTCAAATCCCCAGCAAATAGAGGTCGACAATGAATGCAAAAAAATACCATAGTGATTTTGTGCCTTGTGGGGCTTTACAACACCAAGAGAGCTCACAGCTGACAGAAAGAAGGTTTTTGTACTGAGAGCGCTTGATTTGCCTGCATGTTGGGTAAAAATAACCGTTTGCGCCTCAATAGTGCTTACCTTTTGCAGTGTTACATAAACTGTCTTGATGCTACCTGCCAAGCATTAGCTGGCTGCTTCTGTCCTGTATGTGTTTTGGGAGAAAATGCAGGTTTGAAGCTCTGTAAAGGAGTCTTTCTTTTGGTTCCCTTGGTATGACTTGTAATACTAGTTCAGTCTCTGTCATCAGCAGTGCCAGACTGCATTTTGGTTTCCTTAACCATTTTCTGCCTGGCTGTTCCTGTCTATTCTAAATCTTTGTCTTTCCTTTTCTTCATCTGACCTCCTATTTTCTTTACCCCTCTGCTCTTGCCTTTCCCACAAACTACCGATGAAACGTGTCTGCGCTGCTCAGTAGCAGCAGTACCAAAGAATCAATGTTAACAGGGGAAGAGTGGCCTTAAACAGTGCACTGCACCATGGCAGTATTTTTCTGCTATCCAGCAGAGGGAAGAGAGAGAGACTAGGGGCAAGCAATGAACTGATTTAAAAATATAAGGCTTTCTTGGACACAGACCCATTCTAACCACTGTGGTAAATACACAGAGACAAGATCAAACAAGGGCAGAGTATGCTGGTCATGCATTTAACTGTGACAGGCAAGTGGAGATCACCTATCCATAATTTCAAAGTCACTTAAATTTGGTAAGTTCAAAGTATTAGTGCATGGTGAGACCCTGCTGCCTGAGCTGTGCTGGCTGTGTCCTCCTYGTTGTAGTGATGGTGAAGCCCTGTCTGCTCCTTTCTCTAATCTCCAAGCACCTGATGCCTCTGAAATGACTATTCCCTTGATGAAGTTGTCTCATTCAAGGAGAGTGGGGAAGAAAAGGAAAGACAGGGAAACTGGCCGACTTGATCTGTTGAAGACCCATGAGGTTAAGTACAATGATGATGAGCACATTAAGCCATGTGTCTTGTGTCTCTGTAGACTATTTCAGCACTGCAAACTCTGAGCTGGTTATGCCTCTTATTTTAAGTTTATGAATTAATGTATGAGTAAACTGTGAATTTAAGCTCCTGAGCTTAATTTCAGCAAAACATGCTGAGCTGAAAGCTAAAAACAAAGGAAGCTTTATGGATTGACCAGGTTTAGTGAAATTCTCTTTATATTAACTTCACTTCAGCAGTTCTGGTGAACTCTAAACWTTTGTCTGTTAGACTAAACCAGGTTAAGCCAGGCCATGAAATAGTTCAGCTTTAGAACTGACATTTAATGTCAGAGTTTTATCTACTGATCCTCTAGCTAGTTAAATTACCACCTGGACTGAAATCCTTAAAGGAGTTGCAACTGCCCTGTATGTTGAAGCCCACTACAAACAATGAACATAAAATAAGCCACGGAAATAGGTATGATAAGTTCTCCCACACTGTAGTTTAATTCTTCTTACTTGGTTGATTTGCTTGGCTCCTGGGCCTTCTCTCTGGTTGTTACACTATCTGCTATTTCTGCTCAGAGGAAGCTATGCAAGATGGAGAAAGAAGTGAAGAGAGTAATACCAGCATGCTTGATTTTCTCCTCACTTAAATTAGTTCTACATAGATATTGTTCCACTGACTTCAACAAATGACTCTGTCGATTTTCATTGGAATGAATTAGGAGGAAAATGAGACTTTGTGAACAAGGACAAACATTTATTTTTTACGTATATAGAGAGAGATGCAGTAGTAAGAAGCTGCATTTGGGAAGAGAGGAGCTTCTAACTCTGATTCATAATACTAGTTTTGATTTTAGCAGAAACAGCAATTCTAAAAACCAGAACATCCCTTGAGGACATGTGGGTGAATTAATTTAGACAATATAAATAAAATGTCATGGACTCCAGCTTCTGCAATCTCTGTGAATGCATCCCCCCACCCCACCCCAAAAAACCCCTGTGTGGAAGCTTCATAAAACCTCAGACTCCACTTTTGCTGTCCCTTGTGACAATGGTAGCTGCATGACAGCAGATTTTACAAAATCCTGACTTTTCTCCCATTTTTGTTGAAATTTRTCTCCTAGCCATGGTAGAAACAAATTCCATGACTTTACACTGACCAAACAGTTTCCCTGTTCGAAGAAGGCCCTTTTAAACAGGCTACTTTCAAGAGACTAGCATGACTGATGGTAAAATAGATTCATCATCTTCAGCTAAAGCTCAAGAGTGCAAAAAGGCTCCCTTGTTTGTCTCCAGCTTTGACGCTATTCCTTGTAAGGGTTATCCACATCTCCACTGAAGGCTTCAGGAGTTTTAAAGGGAAAGGGGTCCATTGCCTGTGACAGAAGCTACAGAAAAAGCTGCAAGAAAGGCATAGCTAAAGGCTAGGAAAGCATCCTGTTTCCCACCGACCACAGTGATGGGGATGAAATAGGAATCATTTTGGCAGCCTCATTTTAGCTCAGTGTCCCAGACACAAAAAAGTAGAGGGTTTGCATTTTGCTTTTTGTTTTTTTGTTTGTTCCAGGGAAATTCAGGCTTTACAGTTTGGGTGATCTTCATTCAAAAAGCTTCAGCACATTTTTCCCCCCCTTCTCTTTCTCACTAGTAGTGCTCGAAATACCATATGCCACTCCTTCCTCCCTGTCTCTCTATCCTCCCGCTAAACCTAGGAGTCCTGCCGTGTTTCAGAGCCAGAGTCCCCGGGCACAGAGGAGGAGAGCAGGGAGCACCTGTGTCCATCTGAGAGCTGCCACGGTGCTCTTGCTGCTCAGGCACACACCGACAGGATTTCAAAACAAACTTGAGGTCATATTTTGCCCCCTGATGTGTGTGACTTCCTGCAGAGCCCAGGGATATAATTTTATTATTTGTTTCTTGGGACCTGGTGGAATAATTGGTCCTGTGCAGACCTCAGAAAGCAACCTGCCTTCCCTGCCCCAGGAGGCTTGCAAATGAGATAGATGAAGTGGTCAGGGTGAGAAAGGTGGCGGCATGGCTGGAGTCCTGAGCCGAAAGCCAGGCAGAAATCCTTGTTCAGGCATTCCCTGGATGTGGCCATGCCCAAGGAGGAGAGGGATGATACATCGCTATTTTAGTTGCAGAATCTGCACTGAGACACTCCTGTACTCTCATTTTTCAGAACTATCCAGATAGAGAAACAGAGAAATTTGATCCTATGTGATTTTCTAATTTATGTGTCTGTTTTTAAAATGGCGTTTGTTATTTGTAAAGTTAGTCAGACCCAGGTTTCCTGAGCAATGTTTTCAAGAAAAGATTATGACTATGTGAAGCATTGGCTTGGAATCACCTATTGGGCTGTCCACTGCTGACAACTCCCTAGGCACCTCTGTTTTCCTCTCCGAYGTTTCCAAAAAGAACAGCTGTGTTGTCTGTGGTCCTCTGCATCAGGGAAGCACGCGTTGTTGTTCTCCTCCCCTCTCTTTAACTCCGTTGCAAAGAGCACTCCTTCCACGTCTTCTCAAACACTCATATGGAAGAGAAATGGCCCCCTCCCTTGCAAACCAAAAGTGCATTGTTAGATCCTGACCTGAGCACATTAATTTGGACTCCGTGATTCTGTTTGGATCCCTGAGCTCTGCACCCTTCAACTTTAGCAATATTTGGATGCAGCTCCAGAGCTCTGTTTCAAGTCCCAAGCTCTTTTATGCTTTGTGCATAATAAATCAGCTAAAACCTTCAGCTAAAGCTTTATTAGGTAAATGGTAAAGCTTTTAAGGTAAATGGGTGTCTTTTATTTTCACTTACCTCTATTGTTTTTGTTAGAATTGCTGTGATATCTGAAGGGGAAAAAAAGTGCTGCCTCTACAGTCAGGGCTCTAGGAGACTGCTTTTATTCCTTTTGCTTTTTGTACTATGGTGGTATAGAGAACCCACAAATGAGCCAAATCTGCTTTGTGGGAGACAATCTGAACAAAAGCATAGCAAGTCCTAAAGACTTTTTATTACACAAGGAATAAAGGGAGCCTTTAACTTGCTTTCCAGACATGACATGGTGCAGGGTAGAATGTGGCTCTCACTGAGCTCCTAAGCCTGAACTATGGAAAAATGTCACCTCCTAACTGCTAGACAAGGGTGACTGAACGAATCATCTTTTTGCAAGTTAGGTTTCATCATAAAGGATGCTGCTGGAAAAGTCTGCCTACTAATTTGGGAGACCTTTTTCTCTCTGAGCTTATTAGGACACCAGTGATAAAATGATACTTTTAACATGTTGATTAACAGAAAACAAATTATCAAAGGAAAGAAAAAAATGATCTATTTTTTTTTGTCCCAGTAGCAAATGGATCCCTTGATTCACTTCCCTGTGTAACTTGTATCCATTGGCATAAATGTCTGTCCATGCCTCGGTATACCTGATTCTTTGTGGGCTAAAGGAATGGGCAGGTATCTTTACAGGCTTGAACACATGGGATAATTACCCAGCCACTACCTAGTATGAAGAGAGGAGCTCTGAGTGCAGAGCCTGGCACTCCAGGGTGCAGTGGCCTCAGGAAACTGGCATCTAAGATTTGCTCTGAGATCCCCAGTCCTCGCTRGGAGCCCGGAGAATGGGGCGAGGGGAGAAAGAGAAGATGTTACCCCAAAGAAACGGTGTGAGCCTGCAGAGAAGTTAATCCATAATAAAATCGGGTGTGCTGTTACAGCGCTGTTTTTAGGCCAGGGTAGCTTCTCTGGTGAATGCTCTTATTCTGGAACAGGGATGTCTCCAGGGGAACTCTTCTGGGATATGTGTTTCTATGCATATAATATATATACTGTGGCTGAGGTATTGTTCCACAACCACTCTGGTAATCATTTATTTCCCTCATGCAGACAAGCTCTTAGTAAACAGTACCATCTCTGGAGGCTGATGTGGTTAACTTTTGTACAACTGTTTGTGCTCAATTTTGAAAGGTCTCCTTAATACCAATATCTAAATACTCAACAAGCCTTCTAAATACTCAACAAGCCTTCCTATGTGATGCTGTCACATCTTCAGTTAGCTTTTAAAGAAAGAGGAAAATAATTTGCTGTGAGACTCTTGTTCTGTTTACAGTCACTAAATTGTTAGGTATTTCTCTTTCTTCTTCCTGCTCCTTCTCCCTCCCTATAACACCACTATAAACAAAAGCTGTTGAGTGCTGAGCATCTGGTTTTGCCCTTTCAGGAAGATAACTTGTTTCAGGGCAGTTTAGAAGTTCTTAAGCCACAAAAGGTACAATCAACTGAAGACAGATAAACCACCAAACATTGATCTAAGGCATTGCAAAAAATACTAAAACAGAAACATATCTCAATTGCTAGTATAAATATTTAAATGCATTGCTGGTTTTKTTTAGTCTGTCTCCATCATTTTTTTTATCCTCAGTGTTCATATCTAGTGTGAAGGAGATGGTATTTTGGAACCAGAGAAAATTTTCTTATTGTAGCTGTAAGATTATTCCGTATTAGAAAACTGGTCAGGGTGGGTGGATTAGCCATCTGCATTGACAGGCCATTACAGTAATATTTACATAAAGCAAGTAGGATTTGTTTTAAATAGGTCTGGATGTGGGCTGCCAACACATCCAACACCTCCAGCATGCTGCAGTCTGCTGGACATAAGTATAGATGTTGTACTTGAGCCTCTGACTATTGGTGATGGCTTGGATCACCTTGAGTCATGAGGTAGGTAGTCCCTTTGCTGTGAAAATTAGCAGGAGATGAGCCATAGCCTGGGTGAGCTGCTGGAGCTCACATTGGTAGCTCCCTTGTGAAGGACCAGGGTCATCTCAGTTTGAAAAAGACAGGCCATAATTATCCCCCTTCCAGAGTCARTAATGAACTGACATCATCTCCTATGCCACCTCATTTTTCCTTGAGGGGGTCCACCACCACTGCTAACTAGACCTGAGTCTACTTGAATTGTGACATTAAGAAAATCACAGTTGAGCTGGAACAGCCTCAGGCTGACTGCGTCACCGCGATGCCAGAACCTGTCAGAAAGAATTCATGGTTTGGAAGCACTTCAAGAAAGCCTCTTAAATAGCAACCCAAACCCATTTTATAGCAGCAGCAAGGTCAAGCAGGATGTGCCATCTCCTAGGACAGCAGGGGCAAGGCCTCAGTCTCAGATTACCTGGAGAATATAACTGCAACTCACGCTCAAGGTTCAGTTTTCCAAACCTGCTGCCCAGGTCTGTCCATGGTGTTTTAGTATGCCCAGCTGCATGCCTGATGCTTGTATTTTAGTTTCCAAAGCAAAAATAGTTATTAGAGCTTGAATATTGGACTTCCCATGGCAGCAGTGGTATGAAAAGGGAGTGAAAGAGCAGGCTCTTAACGAGCACTGTTTCTGTTTTCTATTTCCTGTATTTTAGTAGGATGAGTAGGCAAATTAATGCATTTTGTACTGGGACAGTATGAGATGACTGTCCCTTACCCCCAAAATTTTTAGTAATTGAATAATTAAAGAAAAACTGGAGCACAAACATTATTGTTATTTACACCACACAAAAATAGCATGCTGTCTGAGAGAGTAGAAATGACTGGGAAAGCCTAAAGAAACCTGTAGCATCTGCAGGCTAAAGCATATGAAGCAGCAGCAGTCAGAGCAACTTGGGCTGAAAGTAAGATATGGTGCAAAAGATATTTTCTCCTTCCCCTTCTCACCTTTGTAAGGGAAATCTATTTTGTGCTGTTGTTAATACAATGCCCGCTTCTGAAGGCACCTTTTGTTATTAAAGGAGTCCAGGGTCAGATCCCTGCTTCCACCACTGTTTGTTACGTATGTCTGTACTATGTTCGTAACATACTTGTGTGGCAAGAAGGCCGAGTTGATTGGCTACTTTGGCATGCTTCAGAGTATGGATGCCTGGTCTGTGAACCTTAAGGCCAGGACTTTTTGCTCAGCCGGAGCGCATGAGCACAACTGTGAGCAGTTACTTACAAAAACTAGTGTCAGTGGGTAGGCAGCACTTCTGTGGGTTGCTCCTCCCCTCAAATCTAAGATATGCATGAGGAGCCTAAGACCTTTTTTCAAATTCGGCTTAAAGGAATTTGGGTAAAAAGTGTTTCTGGTAGTTCCTTTAAAAAAGAAAAAAAAAAAGAGGCAATTTGAAAAAAGTATTTTCCACAATTTTTACAGCATGTGTATTTCTTACCATGTGAGTTTGGGGAAGACTATAAACAACATTCCAACCATACTTGCACTGCAGCTGAATAAGGACTTTCTGGAGTCTTCAAATGCTTTTAGAATGTGTGTTTATTTTAATGGAAGAGCTACATATCTCACTGAATATTTCATATTCAACTGGGTGAAACCCATCAAACCACAAGCAGTGAAGATTTTTGCATGTCCAGTGGGTTTGGGGAGTTCTGTCCTGAAAACTGGCTCATAATATCCTTCTGCTCCATCCTCTTCCAACCATATGCACAAAGGGAAAGACTGCAGAGATAGGAGGAGCGGAAGCCAGAACAGTGTTTCTCTAGAGTTGAATGAATAAGATGTACTGCTGGCTATGTTATGTTCACAGAAACTCATAAAATGAGACATTTAATCAACAGTGAGAGTTATGTACTTTTTATGCCAGTGTCAATACTCATTTAGGCTGAAATCCTGGAATCTAAGCTCTGTGATGCACCAGGAAATGTTACTCTCCCCTCCCCACCCTACAAGGATCCCGTGTTGTTTGAGGGGTTTACGTAAGACAGTGACTCTGAGTTGCATGTAGTTCACGTTTTGTTGGATTATTTGGGGGTCCTTGTTGAATATCAGCCCRTGAATTGGGAAAGACAGAAGAGCTACTTTTTAAAATAGGAAACATCTGTGACATACTGTGATGCTTCTTACTCATTGCAGCAGAGACGTTCACACAACACTCAGATGGGCACCAGACAGGGATCTTTGTGTTTTATCAACTTCTAAGAAGGCGTATGAAGACCTCCCTTTTCTGACCCCAGAGGGAGGCAAATATGTTTTCAGAGTGCAGTGTGTACCAAGATGTGTTAGTGATGTAATTTAGACACTCATGCTGACCTAAAAGGGATCTTATGCAATCTTTGGGTAACTGAGGTCAGGGGCAAGTGCCACTATAGCACTAGTGGCACTTGGGTGCCACTTCCTGGGTGGCTCTTCATACCATGGTCTAGCAATAAGAAGGTACTAAGACAGCATTTGTTGCTTACTGACCACAGACTCATCGTTTCTTGTAATTGCAAATTCCATAGCATGCGTGTTAGTAAATTCAAGGGTCTGATGGAAACACCTTGAAATTGAATGCAATGTCCCCTTTTTATTATTTTACATTTCTAATCTTATGTTTCACTACTTTATGTCAACAGAAGCTTAAAACTTAATCTCAGCAGTGCTGACTTGTTGAGTCTGTGGCATAGTAGGTATTTTGATTAGTTGTATGGAACAAAGAAATGTGTGTTAAGTATGTGTAAATGCAAAGTTTCTGTTTGGCAGGCTCTTCTGCCTGTAGTTGCAAGAAACTGCTTACATTGATACTGTCTTTTTCATACTGTGATTGTTGTCAAAGAACCAAAACCTCTTGTCCCTTTGCAAGCTTATTTTGCTCACTGCGTCATAAACTTTTTATAGTATAGGTGGGGATACAGGGAGAGGATGACAACGCTAAGATATTAGGTTCCGGGATACTAGTTATACCTGTTGAATATAATCAAGTGATCAAAACACTGAACAACAAGCATGAAAATACATGAATCAACAGATTGGTGCTTATTCTTAACATTAATTATATATGTATCTACATAATTGGAAAAACACAGTGGATTGTGTAGTATCATGAGGTATAGCACTGCAATACCTTAAGAATTTCTTTGTCCTTGCATTTATTTTGTCACAGATAACTTGATCTGAGCAGCATTAACATTTTATTGAGCCCTAGTATAAATGCTCTAATTTTGCTTAGGCTTTTTTTTTTAGTTAAGATTATGAGATAGATATTCAGTGATCCTGTAGTCTCATTACATGTGATCTCACTTTCTTTTGTAAAAAGTTTGAATTATTATTTTATTAGTATAAGGCAAAATCAACAGTCAAGATTGCCCTCTGAATACTAGTGCTATTTTTTGAGTGGTCTTGGATGGACTTGAAAATCAGACATGAAGCTGACAGCTGCTAAWGGCTGTTATGTTACTCTCCAAATACCTGACTAACATGTATTGCATGCAATTGCTCCCTACTGTGGGCCTTCCGTAGGTGAAAGAAAGTACCAGTATTGATCAGCAGCTGGTGATGAATACTTAAGTTTTCCATGAAGAAACCTTTTGGGGAGGTGGGACTTTAATATATGTGTTCTCTCTTCCTTTTGAAACCATGTTCCATTTTTCCTCAAGAGCCGGGAAGGTGGAAGTTTTTAAGTTTTTTATGTGGAAAATGGTGCAGTTCTGCAAGGTGATGAATGCATCTGGTAGAGTTTTAATCAAGTTCCAGCTCTGCTGAAGTCAAGAGGAGTTTTTAGTACTCAGGACTTTAACACAGCATTCAAACAGGGTTAGTGTATTAAAACAATGGTTTGTTGTAAGCTATTGAATACTAAAAACACTAGAAGCCATCAGCAAGAGTTACGGGCTCTCATCAGTTCAAAGATGCTAGCCCCAGGCGTCTTATTTTTCCCCCTTATTTTGCCCTGAATGTCCTAACCATGTACTCACATGCTCCTGGCTGTGTTGGTATCTGAGCACCTGCCATGAGTTAAGGGATAGTGTGCTAGTCCTGTTTTCCTTCTTTGTATCACTTGGTGTGAGTAGTTTGCGTGAGATACAATTAATATTATTAGCTTACTCTTGGGAGCTTTAATATTTAATTGAGTAAGTTTCATATAAATAAATACTGCTATTATTTTGCATAACACAAGATCACTGAGGTTCTGAACTTGTAGCTAGTAACTTCATTGTGATGAATGATGTTTGTTTATAGTAATCTAGGAGCTAATAGTAATTAATAGGCTTACTGTAGTCTTTCACCCTGGTTAATTTCTTATTTTTGTTGCTCTAGGTCTAYTTGTGTTCTACAAGCATTACATTTAAAAGCAGCTTTGAAAAAGGTAGAAGCTATAGCRGCAACCAAAGGCCAAGCCTTAAATGAGCAATGAAAACAGACTGCTGATGCTGTACTGTTTTCTCAGAGTGCTAACGGCTTCAGGGGATGGGGAAGGGGCAATGGAAGGTGAAGCCGCAAATGAAATTGTAAATAGTAGCTTCTCTAAAGTAGTAGTTGTATTAGACAGCTTCCGTGTTAGCCATGGGACCTGGGCTAATCCATAAGAGAAGCTGGCTTTTCCAGCCCATATTCTGGCTTGCTCATCTAGACTGTCTTGAACAATTTACAACTTCATTTCCCTATATGTAATACAGCTGCAGTTATATTGCATTATAATACATACATATATATACAGATATATATGTATGTATTATAGTATACGTATATATGTATGTATAATGTGTGTGTGTGTGTGTGTATATGTATACACACACACACATATTTTTTGGAATGGCTTAAGACTGGAAACATTTGAAACCGTGCTTGACCCTTGAAGAGAAATCAGTATAGTTGTAGTTTTAAAACCATCAGTGACAGAGTAATGGCCTGGAAGAAGTGTCAGGGGAGGGAAAGATCATGATCGGGACAGTCTGTACAGTCCCCACAACTGCGGTCATTGCACAATAATCCCAATCATGATTTTTGCCTACAGTTGCAGGCAACTGGTATTGTTTACCTATTTCTTTCAATTCTCTGTTCCCATGATAGAGACTAATGGGGCTCTTTAAATAYTTCATAATAGAAGCTAATGCTGGTGATTGAAATGCAACTTTTTGCTTTTTAAAGAAGAGAAAAAAATCTTAAACATGACCACATTACATGACACTTTGGCATCATGTACATGAAATTTGAATCTTACAATTTGTTCAAGAATAAAAATGTGTTCCAAGTTCTTTCAGCTGTCCTGAAAACTAGTAGGAAATCTGGAGATTCCTCCCTTTCCTCAGTATAAACATCCACATTTAAAATGGGTATTTGGTTTCTGTTGCACAGAGCAGAATGCTTGTTTAATATGTGTCTGGCATTGGCCGTCTTTTCCATATGAAATTTTGGGAACCATTGGGACCGAGTTGTGAGCTATAATTCCATTGTTCATCAACCCAAAGCACATTGTAGAACCTGCACGCATTCCTTATATTATATACACTTACATTTTGTTTGATAGCATCATAGTGCGAGAGCATTGTGGAAATGACAGCTCTTCCCTGGGGCCAGGTCTTTACAGACAGGACATAACACAACTTTAGGCTTTATTAGTTAGGTAGTTCTAGACTTTGTTGAATTATGATGGCTTCAGTAAAACAAAAAGCAGGAAAAAAATACAGCGATTTGCAGAATTTAAGCTGAAATAATGAAGATTTGAGAGATTTTTCCTTTCTTGTGGGAAAGTGTATGATCTAAATATCTTTAACATAAAGAAATAAATGTTATGAGGATCTTTATAAATACTTATAGAGCGCTAATGCAGAAGGATAGAGCCACTAAATCTACTATGTGTTTGTACTTTAACACAGATCTCTGGTTGACAGTAGAGAGAGAATAATATTAGAAAATCTCCCTGACAGCCATTTGCCTCATCGGCCCGTGTATTGTACTTATCAAAGCGTTGAAAGGGAGACGAGCTGTGTTTATGGAAGTGTGGGGTGGAATCACTCACCCTGAAGCTGGTGGAAGCAGCRGAGATCAAGAGGCCGACCTGCACTTCCTTCCCAGGTGGCCATGATGCCACACGAGGGCCACAGGTGTCAGGGAGTTGTCTCTAAAAGGCTTTTGTTTAKAGGGGCATTGATACATAGCAGTGAAAGAGTAATAGTAATTGGGACCATTTCCCACTTAAGTTGGATGAAAAATGAGCTTTTTTCTCCAAACAAGATGGCAAGACTCTGACACTGTGATAAGGGAGACCATCAGAGAGAGGATAACTAAGTGCATAAATGTCAGGGTACTGAGTGCATAGGATAGCAGTGGTGAGCATCTGGAAATGTTGCTGGCCCTATCATGAAATTCAGATGCAGTTGCAGAAAAGAGCCTGTTTGGAAATGCATATTTAGACATAGTTTTTGCAGTCTGACTTTCAAGTGATGTCGGTTGGAAACTGTAGGCCAGGAGTTTAAGCTTTGCTTTTAGACTGCTCATCTCCTTCTTTATGAAAACTGAGGAAGGTTTATGGTAGACAGGACCTTCCTAGCCATAGCTACCTCACAGTAGCCCAATGAATGCTCTTGGCATGACACAATCCTTTATAAAAAGCAGAAAAGGCAAATATGTTTAAAAAAAAAATCTAATTACTTATTTATCAAGGGTTTTTTTTCATATGCAGGGTTCATGCAGTGGTTAATCTTTGCAAGAACCCAGAACTATCAAGGAAAAACATTGCTTCACCACATCTAACTGTTAAGCATTCAGTTTCAGGATTGATTTTCATATGCAGCAAAAGAGGAATTTGGCWTTCAGGACCAGGATTCACAAGAGCCAGCTTTCTGAGAAAGGATGATACAACATCATTGGGTGTAACAGGCAGCAGAACATTAGTCAGCTTCGCTGTTAAAGATATTGATGTCTTTGGCCTSTTAAGTACCTGTGTGGTTAGTCTGGAGGGGAGATTTTGGATTTGTTGCCTTTTGGCTTCGATCCGTAACATGGGATTTGGTTTAAGGTTAGGTGCCTAACTCCCTTTTTGCTTTTAGCTGCAGTTCCCATTGCGCTGTTGGTAGTATTAAGATCAGAAGAGTCAGTGTGTTCCCTGCCTGAGAACCAAGTCAGTTCACTTGCATTTGCTGGATTTTCAGGGACTTTAGAAGTGAGAGGTTTGGCCTAAATTCCCTATGGTTGGTGTTTGGGTTATATTTAGACTACAACCACTGCTGATACAAACATGGTGTGAAGGCTTCCCTTGGGAGAGGAGCTGCCTACGTCTCTCTGCGAGGCAGCTGCTCTGCTTCAAATCCCCCCTCCCTCAGGCAAGGTAGGAGCCTCTCATTGCACTGCAGGGTCTCACAAGAGAGGCTGTCAGCGCTTGATTATCCACGCTGGTCCTTGCTGGTGACCATCAGTTTCTCTGTCATCCTTTCCACTGGATTAGTTTGGTAGCTCCAGCACAGTTGGAGGAGTTCATATGACGGAGTTGGGATGCAATGCACACTTTGGTGCTTCTGATCCTGGCTTATATCAAGTCTTGCCCTAGCCCAAATAACACGGGGACAAGACTGCTTCCAGTGAGGGCCTAATTGAAACATACTTGTCTACCCTAACCAGGGTTTAGCCTCCAATCAGTCATGACAGCCCATTATGCAGTATTTTCGTCTGCTGGGCAATCATAAGTGCTTTGTATACATTATTCATAATTGCACTCAGACAATGTGTCCCTTGCTGCTGTGCTAAAACAAAACAGTACCAAAATACGAGTGACATGGGAAGTTAGGTCCGGAAAGCACTGTGGAATTGGGCAGGGAGAGCTTCTGCTGTGTGTGTTTACACCAGGGCTGGCTCGGGAGCAGGGGCTGGTTCCCCATCACTCGCTAGATGAGGTTTCCCCAGGGAAGTTGGGTGTGGGCTAGGCGGAAAGAAGAGCAGCCCGTGAAGTGACACAGATCAGAAAGCCAAGTATGTGAGAAAAAGCAAGTATGTTATAAACACATCGTTTCTTTTCTTTCTTTTTTTTGATTCTGATTGCAGTTCATTTAGGTAACTAAAAGTGAAGTGAAAAATCGGTACAGTTGTCCTTGTTTATGTTTTGCCGTTAGGGTTCGCCCCTGTGTCAGCCTGAGTAATGGAAATCTTTGAGGTCAGCTTCGCTTTCAGGCCTTCCCTGCTACACTGTGTGCATTAGAGATGCTGCAAGGAAAATGCGTCATTGTCGTAAAACCACTGTTTTCATTTGAATTTGCAATACTCAGAAATGTTTCTGTTGGCCTGGAGTTTGCACAAAGCTTGTTTTTGCAAACTGTGGGACCAAGTTAAGGCAGCTATGGGGTTTTGGATCTTCTCGCTCTGGCGCCTGGGACATGCTACTGCTGAAGCCTAGCCTGCAAAGCTTCTGTTGCTTGTGAGTGAGGGGACTCGTGGCACCAATTCCCTCCTGATGCGCTGCTGCAGCACTGGGAGCGAGGCCTCCTGCAGAGCTTGCAGGGAACCTGTCTAGGTAAAGCTTTGAGCTTTAGGTAAAGTTTGTGCGCAGTCAGAGGTCCCTGGCAATCATCTTCCCGAGCTCCCCGCTGCCCATTGGCTGCGCTGTGGCTCGATCACGCCACCAAGCCTTAGCACAGCACGTCGCTGCTGGGGAGAGCCGGTGATAAAAGAGGCCATGCAAGAATAAGAAACCATTTCCCAAATTTCCTGATTGCACCTAATGACGCTATTTTAATGGCATGAACTCAACAATGTGTATTTTTCATGTCTTTTTTTTATCTCTTGTTTTTGGCCTTCAAGTTGTTTCCCTATCATACAGCAACACAAAAATGCTTGCTGTCCAGAGCAACTGAGAAGGAATATAAATCTGCAGTTCACCTTGGCCACCAGACAGCATTGGTTTCACTTTATGGCTGGCCTATGCTAATCAGGTATCTTGCTCTGACTGCCACCCCTCTCTTCCAGCTATAAATCAGGCAGCTGATTAATAATCACAGTGAGAGAGACAATTAGTACTGGCATGCAGCTGTTTTATGGATCTCTCTTTTCTGGAAGCCAAATCCAACCATATGGAAAAACATAGCAGAGATACTATAAATATGATCCACTTAGACAGTTGTCTCTTTCTGTTTTCTGTTATCACAGCAGTGTCAGCACAAGGAAAACAATGAAAGTGAAGGGATGCTGTTGCAGATTTTATTACAAGTTTGAGGGTCTGGTATTTTTTTTCTTCTTCAAGGACACTGTGTTAGTCTGAAGAAAGAGAGCTTGCATCTTGTTCATGTATGCCTGCCACAATTATTTAGGAAATAGATGCAGCACTCAGACTTGAAGAGCTTTGGTTCTCTTTTAACTATTTCTGGAAGAATTAAAAAGATATGCTTTTTGCTTTGTAGCACGATAACTTGTCTTCTCTAATAAGCCACATCTTAAACTTTGTCATCCCTCTCTGCATTCAAAGCAACTGTCTGCTGTTCACTGCAGTTGGACTGATCTTGTTAACTGGATATCTGTAGTGAATTCAGCAGCAAAGACTAAGAATTTGCATAAAAAGTGAAGTGTTTAGTATAAAAGCACAGAAGAGCACCAAGCAGCAACTGAACCCATGTAGGTGGAAATCTTTGGGCAGAGCCCCATCTGATCTTCATGTCAATCTTCATACTATCCACCAAAAATAGGATCTACCTTTGAGGACCCATTCACAGGACCGCTTTCCTAATATCAATTACTGAAACTCCACTGGCAAATTAAAAAAAAAAAAAAAGGAGTAGGAGTAACTGATATTGCTCTTTATTAATAAATAAGATTATTTCATCAACACCTACTCAAGCTTTTAAATTATAGTCTCCCCATCATCGTCTCTTATTATTGAATCTTTACACATCTCTGTAATGCAGAGATTGTCTTTTGAGAATAGCAAACAATTTACCACAAAGCCATTTTCTTGTGTATGTTTTATTGCTGTGGCTTTTTAAACTATATTTAACAATTTTGTGGAGTTTCACAGACTTGATTAGTAAATGTGGCTCCATTGCAAGTTCCGACAGAGGTCAAGGATGGTGAGGAGAAGGGTTCCCAAAATGTTGTGTTGGAGAGCTGTATGTAGGATGCAAGAGGGGCCTTTTTGGTTCTGCTCCCTATGAATAAAAAGGACAGCATCCCGCTAAGGGCTGGGATGCTGGGGGGGACATACCATTCTCAGGAGCTGAATGAGGACATCAGGCTTCTTGTTGCTGGAAGGATATAGGGAACTGCCTTCTGCAACAGAGATAGGAGAGCTCCTCCCTTCCATTTGACACCATCATTGTTGCAGACTCGTCTTGGAATAAGTGTCCCAAATACCTTTTTCTTGGTGCTTTGAAATAGTTGGCCAACCTTCTTTTCCACAAAAGAATATTTGCTTTCAAGACATCTCCTTTTCCTTGTGAAAGTTTCAGAAATAGCTTCTGCCACAGCCTTTCTCATCCAACCTTAAAGTGTGTACAAAGCGCATGCACAGCTGCATCAGTATGATAGGGTTTGGGGGTTTTTTTATTTTTAAGAGGGAAACTTTCAAAATTAGTATCAGATAAATGATGGAAAATTGTAATTTAGTGCTAAAAAAAGTTTTTAATTCAAATTTTTTCTCATAAAAAGACAATACCCTAAGAGAAATTAAATCGCCCCTCTGAAGCTGACACAGAAAATTCTGAGACTCCTCCTCCTTTCGTCTTTCTGTCCCAAGAATTGCTTTTATAAATGATTTCTCTTCCAAAGCCTCTGTTCAGGGTACTATTTTTTTCTGACGCTTAACTCACTAGCGTTGTGTAGTGTATGCATTTTGCATTGCCTTTGGGCATGCCATATATTACAAAGAGCTTTCTATCCCTAAGGGTTTGTGCAGCTATTTCTGTGAATTCATCCTACAGGGTGTTTTTATGAAAGTCATCAGTTAGCCTTTGCCATGAAGAAAGAGATAATAGTAACAGTAAGTAGGCCAAGCTCATCAGATTTCTATTGAAAGGCAGATTTCTTTTAATAGAGTGAATGAAGTTATAATGGCTGGAGCACTGGGCAGAAGTGGTGCAGGAGAAAAGTGACAGGTGCTGTTTCCTTGGACCACACTGGTTCTTCAGTTGTTTTATAACTCTAGTTAAATACTGAATCACAAAGAGCACAGCGGCCTTTAATTTCATTAAAGTGACTTTCTTGCGGGGCCGGTGGGACCCTCGCTGCTGCCTCTTGGGCTTCTTCCTAGATCAAGGCAACAACCCCCCTTTTCCAGTTGTTCAGCTCAGCTGGAATAGCAGAACCAGCAAATTCATCCATGTGGCTGGATATGAAAACAGTCCATTACCTACAGCTCAAGAAATGAGCTGTATTGGCACTGCGGAGGCTTCCCAGTTCAGACCCAATTCCCGCAGCCCCGAGGCATTTGAACCTGACCTGGAGCGCTCTGTTCATTGCATGCGCTCATCTCTATTCGAAGTGTGGGCCATAAATTTGAGAGAGAAAGGCCTTATGCTGACTATAGGACAGCAGCGCTGGGCTCCCAGTGGGACTGCTAGGGTGGCTGAGGAGGTGCATCAAGGCGCAGAACGAGGTGTGGTGGCTTTTATTTCGCTGGCAGAACTACAGAAGCAATCAGGCTGCACCCTGTTTTCTTTCATTAACCAAAGACAAGGGGCAAATTATAGATTCTAGCCTTTGGTTTAATTAGCCACCTGCCATTCCTGTCTTTTTGCATCCACAGTAACTATTTATACACATGAGGCTACAGGTAAGACTGTGGCCCTCTCTCTCCCTTGACCAGCAATAGTCTTTTCAAGTAAAATGATAGTTCAGCTATTTTGGGAGACCTTCTTTTTGATTCTGCATAATGCAACAGGACTGGCATTTTTCTCCCTTGTTGAGTGTCCATATTTCGTCAGTCACCCCCATAGTCATAGATTATACTGCTAGTGATTTCTAAGCTTCAGATACTTACTGTAAGTAGGCAACATTTAAATACAATTTATTATCATGTCTCCCCTTCCCTTAGATGTAAAGGAGCATCCCATTACGGCCTTACCAAGGAGCGGAAGAGGCGTTCCCAAGACTGCTCTCCGGACCATAGCTCCAGTTTAGCCGTGGCCGCTCTGGGCCCTGAACTCTCTGCAGCTGCAGCCATAGCCTTAATGACAGACGAGCCGGGGCTGGTGAACCCGGCCTTCAGTCCCATGTCGGAGGACAGCCAGGCGGGCAGCAGTCCCAGAGACCCACACCGCAGCAACCAGCACAGAAGTAAGGACTAAGAATGATTGTTTCAGAGCTTAGCRGCCTCCTTCAGTGTTCATTCCTGTGAAATGTATGTTGCTGGAAGCTTAAAAAAGAAAAAGGAGAGCCAAAGATTGGATTTTACATGGCTTGCCAACATGTGCGTTCAGTGACCTGATGTATTGGATGTGAAAAACAAATTTGCTTGGGCAGGGGCAACATCAAGCTGAAGAAAGCCTTGGTGCACACAGTTAAGCTGCAGGTCCTAGGAAAGGTTATTTCAGCAAGTCAGATCAGTTGGAAGAGTGACTGGCATGCGTAACGTGCTGGGGAGATGCTGCAGCTGTGCAATGGCTTCGTCAAAGTGTGGTGGCCTGGCCAACCCCCACAGGCCACACCATGGGCACCTACCCAAAAGCCAGCTGGGAACTGCGCTTGGCAGTTGCAAATTATTTACTGGAAAACAAGTCTTAAGTAATGCCTTGGCAGCTCAGGGGATGATTTGCCAGCCTCCAAGCAGATGAAACTCAAAGGAGTTCGTCCTGCTGAAATAACCACAGGGACAAGTTACACGAGGAAATCTTGCCTTGACTCTTCGCCCCTTGTCACCACACAGAGCTCTGACAAGTGCCGTATTTGACATATATAGCCTGGCCAAAGACTGACCCAGGAAGCATTAACAGTGAGGTTACAGCTTATATCAGAGGACTCTGAAGCCAAAACTAATATCCCACCTTGTATTATCCCAGCTGTGTGTTAGGAGAATGGACAAGGAGCTGAAGAAAGTTTAGAAAATGTGCAAGGCTCTCCTCTTTGTGAGCATGGGGCAAGAGAGACAGGAAGGGAGGCAGAAAGAAGAGAACACCAGAAAGGAATTAAATCCTGCTAGTTTTACGGAGTTTTGAGGCCACAGTCTGGTTTGAGGGAATGTGTTATTATTAGATTACAATGTTTGGCTAGCATGCAGAGCTCAGAGAGACAGAGCCATAATAGTCAGGAAGATGGAAAGGATAGTGACATGTTTTGAAACTACTACAATTTTTTGGTATTGCCTTACCCAAGTCAGAAGATGTGACTTGGTTGGTCCCTCCCACCTGGATAATCTTTGATTTTAGATATGAAACTCTTGACTGTTGTTGGACGCTTTGGGAACATTACAGTTTTGAGGCTATGTGGTATTTTTTACTCCAAACAGCTATTAACAAATCTTCCAGCTTTTCTCTTCTTGTTGAATATGCACAGCTTGTTTGTGGGGCAGTGCTTCTTCCTTTTATATGCATTTTTCACTGGATTGCTGCTGATTCTGCCATGACTATGGATTATTCTGTCCACAGGCTGCCACACCTGCAGGTACAGATTTGTGTGTGTGGCTGGCAAAAAAGACAGGGGAGGTGGCAATTTTAGGGTGTGGGACAGAGGTAGGATACTTGCACCCGGATTCAGGTGGGTGCAGCCTTGGAGTCAAATGCAAGGGCAAAGGGCAAGAAGCCTTGCTGTGGCTGTTATGCCCTGTCATATGCCAATAGATAGAGAAATGATGTGCTCCTTTAGGGTTTACAGGCCCAAACTGCTGTGTTGTATTGACTTCTTTTTTTTCCCCCCTTCTGTCTCAGCTCAACACTTTGAACGCTCCACTATAAGAAGCAGATCTTTTAGAAAATTAAACAAAGCTTTCAGTGTTCTTCGAAGGACAAAAAGTGGAAGTGAGGTTTCTAACCAGACTGAGTGGGAAAGGGAGACTGTTGGAAATTCTGTTGCTGGAGAGGAAGGTAATACTTTGTTCTCCTTGTGTTATCACTTAAAATGGGGTAAGAGACCCTATCCATATGGGAACTGGGTGTCTGTGATTGACATTCCTTTTATGTGGTGGAGTGCGTGTGATTTAAAAACAAACAAACAAAAAAAAAACATTATTTTCTCCTTTTAAAAAAATGGGTAGGGAATCACAGTGAGGAAGATTGCTGGGGTGTGTGGGACCTCACGTAAGGGTTTTTCTCGTAACAGCCCGTGTGCTACCACCRACCCAGGATCTAAAGCATGGGATCTGGGCGTCTGGGATTTATTACTGAGCTGTCATTCATTTGCTCTATCATTTTGCTCAAGATGCCTCATTAGCATACGTCTGTTTTCCCCTTAAAGCAAGCAGATAAAAATGATCATACATTATAAGAATTTCATGAGATTTTACTGATGTTTATAAAGCACCGGAGATTACCGGGGGAAGACAGTATAAAAGTGTAAAGTACTGTCATTATTCCAGCACTTCTGTGGGATCTTTGGTTTAATTTGGTTGACTTGTATTAACTCAGCCAGGCAGGTGCTGAGGTAAGAACAATCTGCTCTTAAACAGGGGGAAGAGGCAAGTTTGTCTGCTGTGTGGCAAGAGTGAGGGGTCTGGCAGTCCATAACACTTAACATTTGGCATTCTCAAAGCACTAAGCAAATGTTACTAATTGCTTTGGACCGTAATTGCTGTGCCAACATTAGCTTTCATGCATCAAGAGGAAGTGATGATAGAGGGGGAATCATCTTAATCAAGGTCTTAATTGAGCTGATTATTTCTTTGCGTGATGCCTCAGCACCTTGCTTCTCTTCCCAGATCAGATGTCCAGGGTGAATGCTTTAAGAAGACAAAAGATTCAAGTTCCCTTTGTTCTATATTTCATGCTATTATTGAAATCCACACAAAATAAGGATAAAATGTGGCCAAATTCACTGTGTTCAGTGATTAAACTTAATGTGGTGCGTCAGAGAACAATGTTCAAAGCTCTTCTGCTTTATCTGCAGGTAAATACTCCTTCAGGAGAGTTCTACTAGGTCACTGTGTTCTTGATACTTACTCTTCTAGTCCAGATACTTGCTGATGTAGCCAAAATAAAATCAGATAATTCAAAATTCGCAACCTTTTCCGTAAAAATAAAATGGTTCTGCTCCTTGGCCTGGAAACATCATTAATAACTTCACTGCCCCAAATGTTTTAATTTTTTTCCCCAAGTAAAACATTGCAAACAAGATGTCTACAGCCCTCTGAGTAGATGGGTATGTTTCTCATTTCTTAGCAGCTGCTCAATCCATCATAAGCAGAAGCTTGCCCTTCTTCAGTTGGAGTGAAATTCTGAATGTGTCAAGCCCATATTTTTCAAAAGACATCTTTCAGGCTTGGGCATGGAAATTTTTCTGACCACTTTCTACCTAAGCTTATAGCTGACGTTACTAATAGTTCACTGAAAGTTTGATTCCGCACCCAGAACGCAGTGAGGATGATTTGGATGCCAGTGATACCTACCCAGTAACCTGCAGTGCAGTCCAGACAGTAGCAGAAGGAGACATGGAGATGATACTACTCTTCGCATTAAAGAAAGGTTTTCGTGTTGCATCAGTTTTAAAATTTGACCAGTTGTGGAAATGCTGATATCAGAGTAATACATTTCTAGTAGAAGAGAAAGTGCTGTTGTCTCCTTTTTAAAGCATGTACAATTGGGCCTTGAAGTGTCAATCTCTCTGACAAATTTGTCATTCTGTACTTGATTCTGCTTGTGGTTTCATTCCTGTACATCAAGCATGCCTGTAAACTTCCAAATGTATTTACTGCACTGGAAAAAACAGGTAGGCATGTAATTACTTAATGAGCAGTTACCCTTATGCATGAGATCACAGAAGCTGAGTACCCAAATTACTGTATTAATTACATATGCAAAGAATGCACTTTGATTACACTGCTCTGGAATTTGGTCTTTAAAAATGCAAGCAAGTAGCTTGCAGCAGTGCAAATGCAACTGTAAGAAGACTGTCTACTCAGTCTTTTGCAACAGGTGCTTTGTGTAATGGCATCTCAAAGGCTCTTTCTTTTTCTTCATGTTGGAGGAGGAAATGAATATACTTTCTGTAGCAGTTATCATGATCCTACCAGCTGGATGTTTATTTCCTTCTCCAGTTCTGTTTGTTTTCTTATTTTATTTGCTTTTAAAATCCTGCGTTGCTCTGAGCAGTCTGCAGTGGGACTCCTGGTGAGCATGCTGGTCACACTCTAAGGATCACTGCAGTCTGCTTGCTTCACGTATTTCTTCATTTTTCTGATCCATTTTTTCCTGTTCAGTGGAATCTCTTATTTTTTTTATGGAGCTCTCATGTAAGTGGTTAGAGAGAGTGTCCTTTCTGGTACCCTGCTCTTTGGTTTCGGGGACCGCGCTTCTCTTTCAGGTCACTTCACAGAATCACAGAATGGTTGAGGTTGGAAGGGACCTCTGGAGATCATCTAGTCCAACCCCCCTGCTCAAGCATTTGATCACTTCAGTTGATCAAATATTGGGATGACTTGACTGTGACAGGGAGGACTTTTACTCTGGCTGTTTTCTCTAGGTGGCTATGTGGTATCATGTATTTTCATTAAGATCAGCAGCAGTTCAGATGTTTAATGGAGTAATACCTGAAAGTCTTTCTGTAGCTGTGAGATTAGCCACAGTTTACTTCCAGACATATGTCCTTTGACGCTCTGTCAAAATAATCGTTCCTGACATGGAAGGGACCTGYCCAAATAACCCTTGATTCTGCTATCTTGAAAGCTGAATGCAGTACTGATTTTGGAAAAGAAACTTTGCTACTCAGGGACACTGAAAAACACGATATATAACGGCAAATGTGTCTCTATTATAACTGCAGCAGAGGAAGAGTTACAGTCTTATACTGTCTTATACCTGGAAGCAGTTCTTTACTGTGAAGATTACTTCACCGTTTCCATTTGGAACCTGTGGCTTAATTTGTTTAAACAATATCACAGGCAAAAAAGTATTTGTCTGTAGTGTGGCATCCAAGCTAATGGATGGATATGGATATTTACTTGAGAGTAAACTCACTAACAGCACTTACAATAAGAAATAGCATTTCAAAATTGAAGTAAAAGTTAAGACAGTTTAAAAGAGAGAGTTTCATTCTCAGAAGTGAGGGAAGGCGACAGGGACATCCCTCCAGGGCCTAATGCATTTATGACCTTGACAATTTATTCAAATGATAAAACAACTCTGAGCAAAGACTGCTCCTGTGCTTATTTGTATCACTGTGCTCTCAAATTGGCATCACACTCTTGAATTTCACTTCCAAGAAAGACTGCACCTGTACTCCTACTCAATCTGATCTGCATATACACATTGTAAACTGTCTAGCACTTTAGGAGGAAAGAATTTGGGAATGCAATTACAAAAGCCTTTATACAGCTTTATGGTGAAAAGGAGCCATACTGCTGGTTTACAAAAGTGTTCATCAGCTCCTTTTTGCAGTTAAGTCATTGTAAAATAAATTGAATTTATGATTGCTTGAGGATGTCAAATGTTGTTCAAAGTCAAATTCATTCTTCTTAGTATCCTGGTTGTTGCAGTGCTACTATCTGTTATTGTTTTGCAGCAGTCGAGACCAAGGAAGCCTTGGCAGGAATATGCAACAAACTCTCCTGTTGTGTGGGTGTATCGCACTCTTACTGTTCAGTCTGATTCCTATTGTATTATATATATATGCACACACACACATATATACATATATATATGAATATATAATAAATACTTCTATGTTGAGGAAAGGTATATGCAGAAAAGAAGGTAAGTGAAATGCAGATGGCTTTAGGGAACTATCAGTGTCTTTTTCAACCGCTGTATGGCTATAAGACTCCTTATGTGCAGAAAAAAAAGTGGCTTATACAGCCCCAAGACAAGACAGCAGTAGCCCAGCTTTCACCTCAGGAAGGCTGCACCCTGCAGGCATCACACTCAGTTCCTGTTTTTCGCCGTTCAGATTCAGTTGCAGTTCAGATTTCCCAAAACAGCTGGTGGAAGTTTTACAGAACTGGTTCAAAACACTCTGATCTGGAATGATGAGCAAGACAAAAGATTTCTAGAAGAAAAAGAGATTGGCTCTGTAGCGTTTCCTCCRCTGCAGAAAGATAAGCTGATAAACTGCTGTGCATAAAACAACCACAATTCTTTTGAGACACATTTGACACTACATCAATTTCATTTTAGTTCTTTTGAGACTCCTTTGGTAGAAGAATGTCTGGAAGCAAGGAAAGACATTAGATCTAGCATTGTCTTCTACCATCCTCCTGAGTTGGACCAACATCCCTGGAGAATCAAAGGAAAGAATTGAATCAAATACTGCTGTTTGCAGAATGATGACAATGCACTGGGAGAGTCAAACACTAAATGAAAATTAATTGCRAGGGAAGATGTGCAAAACCAAGTCCCACATTGGCACAAGAGCATATGACAGTCACAACACATGTATTTTCCAGGAATGGGTTACACAAGCTTTTTTTAAATTCTGGAAACCAGGTGCAGAAAGCACCAGTGGGTTCCCTGCAGAAAGCCTTATTTGGTGGTCTATAGTCTTGCAAAGTTTCATTGACTTCAGCTGGCAACTCGCATGAATCAGGCCCCCTGGGCTGAATAAGGACTTGCAATCTGGGATGCAGATTCTGTTTACAGTCACCTTTGATCAAGCTGGACTCGGGTATCAGAGCAAATATTATGCAGAGCTTTGTCACACTTGATCCTGGGAATGAAGGCAGAAATTACTCTGATGGCAGCACTGTCAGTAAGTGCACAGTGCACACACAAGCTAGTTGAAACCTGAGCACTTGAAGGAACACTACCATTAAGTAATATAAACTGTGGGGATAAAATATTAAGCATACTTAAAATTTCATATTACAGTCTTGTGGCTAATGTGTAATGAATGCTCCATACGCCTACATTGTACCAGACAAGCAGAGTTTAATGTGTAAATCTGTCCTCTCCTATGTTACTTGTTACTGTAATGGGATGTGTAAAAATATCAATAAAATTGCACAGTAATATATGGAAAATATTGCTTGAGGAAAAAGTACACACAATATACCTGAATGCAGATGACATTTTATTATTATTGACAGATTCAGAATGCACCATACCACTCCCGATGACAAAAACACAACACTGTGTGGGAAAATCTGCAAGAATCATCAAAAACAAGACAGAAAGTTTACTTCTTTCTAGATTCAGCAGCTCTTCGATATTTAAGGACTGGAAAGATAAAATGGTAAAGAAAGGTAYGCAATACTCCAGGGTTTTCCTGCTCCGGAAAACCTGGTCAAAGAGAATGGAGAATACTAATTAAGAATATAAGGGCTGGAAAATGGGGTATGTGCAGACTGAGGCTCCATTCATGCAACAGGTTGTGTATGTGTAAATGGTAAAAGCCCAGAGCCCATTCAGAGCCCGTTAAATCTGGTGGGGCATGCTGAGGCAGAGGCATTCACGGTGTGCAACTGGCTGCTGGAGCAGGGCCCACCTCTTTGGGGTATAGTATTCGTGTTAGAAAATTGCAAAGTGAAGACACTGTTTTCCATAAATGTCATCACCCTAAAATAGGCAACGTAGGTTTGATCAAACTGCACACAATGTATGCAGACTGCTTAGTGAAAAAATTATCACGTGTTTTCCTATTTAAAAATAATGTATTCATGTATCTTTGTGTTTAGTTTGTCAAACTTATTGTTAGTTTATCAAAATAGGTATTTGCTGTTAGCTTACTACAATGTAGGCTGTTGATGATACAAACATCATATGAAAATATGATATAATACTTCATATGAAAATATGAAATATTAAAAGGCAAGATTTTAATGAAGATAGGAATTAAGAGATCATCARTTGTCTTGGTTGTTTGGCACGTGTGAGGAGAAAATGGTGCAATTTGCAAATTATATTTTGTAAAGAGCACAAGGAAATCAAATGAAGACAGGAGGTGAAGCAGTACATTTTGCTAAACATAAAAGAGAAACCTAGTGATTTGCACACTGGCAAGAAAAAGCAGTGTCTTGGGAAGATTTTTTTTGTTGCCAACTGCACCCTTGAGAAGCAAATCAGGTATTAAAAATTCTTCTAAAGTATTTGCATGAAGTCATGTTGAAAGCAAGCCCGGTGCCAGTGCAAGACTTAATAAACCAGTTAAGGTTCTGTTCAAGGAGCAAAGAAAGAACCTGATGTAGCTGTGGGGACTTGTTCACTACTGCATTGCTCTAATCTTGCTCTGGGATAATTACAGATTGAAATAACATGAGAGTGTCAGCAGCTTGTTCAAGTCGCAGGTTTCCATTGTCAAGAAAAGTAACTGGGAACTTTTTCTTTAGAAAAAACTTGAGGAATGAGTTATGGGAGAATGAGCTCTTGAGTCAAAAAGAACAGTTTGTTAGGACACAAAGTGAATCATCATGCAATGGAAAATTTGAGCGCTTTGGTAGTTTGCAAAATCTACTAAGATATTTATTTATGTCATTTCTATGCAGAGAATAAAGATGGGGGATGCAGATTATGATTTGCATTTTTGCACATATTTATTCCCTTTTATCCACACAGAGAGTGTAAAATGGGTATACTTATTCTGATGTGGGGATCAGGCCTGTGGTGATTTTTGAGGAGAATCTGTATCATCTGACCTTAAGCACCTGACTGAGATATTTGGGTTAATTGGCTCTTTCCTTTTATGTAGAGGAGTGGAGAGTTTAGGGTGCAGTGGAGAGAGGTTAGCCACCTCCAAGGGTGATTTAGCAGTGAACTGGGCTGTGTCACTCTCTTCAGGTGCCCATGGGCTATAAAGGAAGCTAGAGCAACTAGATCATCAAATTAGGCATTTGGGTTAGAAGACCGCATTCAGATTGTGTGAATCCCCCCTTCAGGCTAGACAGAGTCAAACAAACTGGGCAAATAATGTTCGGAAAGTAGAAGTGTGGGGGGAAAATAGTGCACGTCCCACTCCTGTGACATTAAAATGGTGTGCAAAACTGAAGTAAACTGGAATAGGAGCAGAAACTGCTACTACAGGAGAACAAATTAAATGAACCCTTGGATATTAGGCTAATGAAGGCTGTATAATTATCTAGATAGATTTTTATTGCCTGTCAGCTCTGTGTAAAACAACAAAGTCCAAGTCTGTGCTACTGGTAGGTGCTTTTTACAGACGTGAAGGAAGACAGCTTCCCGCCCTGAAGAGCAAAAGATCAAAGAAGTGGTAAGGGATGCAACATGGTGTTTTTTAATTTTTTTTTTCCTTTCTTTCTTTCTTTCTTTCTTTCTTTCTTTCTTTCTTCCTTTCTCTCTCCCAAACTTTCTGGTGGCTTCCTTGTTTGTTACTTGGTACTTGTGCAATAGAAAATATTATGCTATCTTAGATACTGCTCAATTAATTTTCATTTAACATTTTACTGCTCTTCAATAGCAATCCCTGTACTTTTATTTCTAAAATAGGTTATTGAAAAAATATTAGCACTCTATTTTTCTACTTACAGGTTTTTCACATTGACTTTGGCTTGGACTCTGGTATCAAAAATTCAAAAGCTTTCTCTCAGCTATGGGGATTCAAGACAATTAAAGGCAGATACACCTGTACTAGATAACTCACTGGTGCTTTTACTTGGACTTTGAATTTGGACGTGAATTGCCCTGGAAAGAAAGAAAATAGTAGGGACACGCTGTGAAAACGAACATGTCAGTTGAAAAGTAGGGTTTGGAAAAGAATACTCTTCTCCAGTGTATTATAAATAAACAAAAGGACCTCCACACACCATTACTGCCTCTTCCCCATGCCCAGATTGGCAAGGCCAGCAGGTCTTCCCTTGGCAGCTGAGCAGTCAGAACGGCTCCCTTCTACCGAGCGGTTCATAAAGCATGTGGAAAATATGTCCCAGCATTCAGGGAAAATGCCATTCTTCCTCCAAATAAATTTACTGTTACTAAAAACTGAGCTGCTCAGTGTCTGTACATGAGGAATCCAATTCAGCAAAGTTTTAAAGTGTTTGGTTTAAGCACAGGACCAGACTGATGGCTGCAGTGGGATTGTTTGAACACTTATTATTTGGCACACTTATGTCCCACAGCTGAACTGATATCCGTACCAAAGAATAATGACCTGTTATTTTTTATAGAGGGGAGAAAATACCATCCAGCCACACTGAAGTCTAGTTGTATTTATTCAAGGCTAGAGGTCTGCAGTTATATTTCTCCAGGCTGTGGACAGTAATGGGGAAATGTCACCTCCTATATTAATGGTAGCAGATGTATGTTCATTTAAACTTGGTTTTCTCAGTCAGGTTGTGGAATAAGCCTGTATTAGATCTGATRCAGTTGGTTTGTCAGCAGCAGTAATTTTGCTTGTGCCTATATGCCTCTTTGAAGTTTGGAAGAGAATTTGTCTAATGCAGATCTTCTTTGAACTTTCCTCTCCCTTCAGACACCTTGAATGTTCTGTGATTTTTAATACAGACACTTTGCAGTAAAAGCCAGTTATTCCTACTTCATAGAGTTCAAGCAGCCATGAAAGGACCGGGGTCTGATAGGGAAACTACCATTTTCTTTGGGTAGTCCAAGAGATCTTTCCTTTCTGTTAGTTGAAGGTAAAGAAATGCTTCCTTGGATGTCACAAACCAAGCATCCATCTTCTTCTATGGCACCAAAACTGGAGGAAAATACGGTAGTAACTGCTCAGTCCGACCAGGGAAGCTGCCCGTGAGAAAGTCTGTGCAGCCCACCAAAGCAGGGACTGCCAGACCACAGAGGTTTCTCGGAGGTGTCTCAGATGGTGCCCATCTGCCCTAGGGCCAGTAAAGAAACATGGCCTGGTCCTCAGGCATCTCTAGTCACTAAACATGTTAGCACAGGTAACTGTTTTTTTTTTTTCTTAAATACATTTCATTTGTCTGGGTTGCACAAAATGTTTGGGACTGTGTTTTCTGGGGAAAAAAAGGAAGTTTGAATATATTAATTAAAAAAGAAAGTCCTTCAAGTCCACTAAGCAGCACACTTTCCTTTCCTCCCTACTTAGCATAAACCACATCCATGCATAAAACCTAGTCTGGATAACTGGCAGATACCTGAAGTTGTATGGTGCATGTTTTAATAATGCAAAGTTGTGATTTCAAATAAATACCTTACAATGTGCATTTCCAGGTTTTCCCAGATTGTATCACCTGATTCCAGATGGAGAAATTACCTGCATTAAGATCAACCGTACTGATCCCAGTGAAAACCTGGCCATTAGGATTGTGGGAGGCAGTGAGACTCCTTTGGGTCACATTATTATTCAGCATATTTATCGAGATGGGGTAATTGCCAGAGATGGAAGATTGCTGCCCGGAGACATGATACTAAAGGTACAGTACTGCAGAGGTAAAAGATAAAAAGAGGTATCCTAACAAAGAATAAGGCAGTGCAAGTAGATCTTACAGATGAGATTTGCGGTGTTGCTTGTTTGTGTGGATAGAATATTTTATGCAGAAAGAGGTTCAGTTCCTCTGCATGCTGTCAGGATTTCATTCAACTGTTTTTGAGGCTCATTGATTTGTTTATTTTTCCTATTCGGTATCAGGCCTCCCTGAATCCTAGCTGAACATGGTAGACCCAAAATGTGATGTAGTGCAGTATACTGTTGGCATTTCCAGTAATGACAGTAGCACTGTTGAACCTTGAACCAGTTTTTGTGAAATCACCAGGTGGAGCATTTCTCTGGTGCTTGGTGCTCGTACAAAATGGCTCTGAGACACAATCGCCTGATTGGAAATGGTCCGCAACCTCCCCCTGGGGTTTTTGTAGCAGAAAGGCAAGAAGAGTGAGGACTCTGCCTGTGGAGGAAGGAGAAGTGCCAACATAAATTTGAATAAAGGAAATAGGGGGAAGGGTCAATCTTCAAAAAACCACTGCAAAAATTTTTCTGAAAGCAGGGGCTGGGCTTTTTGTCCTGTTTGTTTCTAGTGTGCTGTGGGCTAAAATCTCACTTAGTGCACCTTCCACTGCCTTAAACCCACTTGCACCAGGATAGGTGATAGGGGCCTCATCGCAGTTAAGTTCTTTCTGCATCCAGCTCCCATGTGCGAAATGTTCAGCATGAACCGCGCGAGACACTCTGCTGTGTTTTTTGTGAGCGCTGCTCTATCAGCAGCCACAGGTGAAATCTCTAAGAATAAACTTGAACAGCACTGAGGCATTAGCTGTCAGCTGCTACTTCTGCTCCTGTTTCTGTAGAAATGTATATCAGACGAACACGAATTAGGCCAGATGCTTAAAAATCATGTTTCTTATGAGCAATGGCTTTAGCAATAGCTTTTGAATGACTGCTGCATTCTCAGCTGCACCATCAACTTGGATCTCTGCAAAGATGCTAAGTTATACCAGTGTTTCAGTCCTGGGCAGAGCAATACTAGAAAGTACTAGCTCCTTTCCCTCTGTGCTGTGATGGTTTGATGATGTGTAGTTTGAGTGCACAGGTATGTTTGCATTGCAAGCCAAAGGTACAGCTGCAGCGCGTTCAGGTATACCCAAGGCAGCTTGGACCAGTTAGCTCAAACACTGGTGACAGTGGGGCCAGAGAGTGCCCACCATAGGTTTCCAGATTAAGGGTAAATGTTTGAACTGCCTGCTCTGTTCATCATGGGCTCGTGCAGCTGTGTTGGCGTGCTGTGGTACCCAAGCTAACCAGAGTGGCATTCCCTGGGCTAAGCCTACGAGAGCTGTAAATGGGATGTAAGCATGCTTCACTTACCCTTTTTAAATGCACTTCTAAACTGCAGCTCCACGTAAGAGCTGGATAAGTGTTACCTGGGTCATATGTTTCAGAGAGGCTTTTTGTCTTGTTGCCAGCTCAGAGAGGCAGAGTTACAGCACCGCTGAGCAGACCCTGTTAATTTAGGGCACATCCAAACTGGAGTAAAGAGCTGTGAGTACAGTGGGATGGGCCTGGCTTGGCTCCCCACTGCAGGGCTTGGACCATGGCTGACTGCCCAGGGATTTACCGAGGATCCCTGCTGAGCTCAGTCCCATGCTGTTGCAGCTTATGCTGTTCACAGTACCCATGTTGGCGAGCTTTAAGTTAGTTCAGCTGTGTCTCCAGAGGTGCCGTCCCACCATCAGGCTGCAGTGAGGACAGCCTCATCGTGACCACCCAGGCAGTTTATTAAAAAAACCCAAGTGGAACACTCTTGTCCATGCTGGGGAACATTTTTGTTGCAGTTTGGAGACATTTCTTAATATTTAAATGGTTCAACCTGTGTAATGTAAAACTACATGGAAATAAGTTGTCTGATTCAGGTTTTCCAGCAACGAGTTACAGCCTTACAACTGGTTTTCATTTAGCAGTGATAAAATACAATGCCTAGTCAGCCTTACACATGCAGGCATGGCAGGGTTGACTGGAAGTTCTTTTTTTTTGGCAGTCAAATTAAAGAAGTGTCAGTTATGCTGTTTTATAGTCTTCTGAGGTAAATCTTACCTGAGAAACACTGAGAAACATAAAAAGTCTGATTCTCTGGTGAGGTGTATCAGCATAATTGCTAGATGAATATCCAGGACATTAGAACTTCTCCTACTTGAGGCTCTCATCTCCATTTTAATTAGAGGTTCATTAGTGGGACGCAACTTTTTTTTACTGTAACTAAAGCAGTAGGGTGATAAGGAAGCAGAGAAACAAGAAAGTGGTGGGAGTGAAAGGAAAGGTTGGCAAGCTGATTTGAAATCAGAAGCTAGTGGAATAAAACTAAGATGTATGAAAGGATATTGGAGCTTGGGGAAGAGCAATAATAAAGCTGAAGAATAACAGTTATGTCTGGAGACCATCAGGGAGGAAGGGTAAAAAAAAGGCAATAAGTGTCTGCACACTGTGTCCTTTCCTTGGGGGACGGCTGTTATGTAATGCAAACTTGGCCTCCTGTGCGACACAGTTTGAAATCGCACACGTCACTTTGTGCAAGGACATCTGTGTAAATAGATCAGCCGCCTCCCGTGCCAATGTAGATTAGATGGTCTTTACGCTATTGATTTATGGCTCTCTCTCCCAGGTAAACGGCATGGACATCAAAAACGTGCCTCACAACTACGCCCTGTCCGTCCTGAAGCAGCCCTGCCAAGTGCTGCGGCTCACCGTGCTCAGGGAGCAGAGGTACCGCTGCCGAAGCAGCGGCCTCGCCTTCGACGCTCGCTGCGGCCGGGATGACAGTTTCCACGTCGTTCTCAACAAAAGCAGTCCAGACGAGCAGCTGGGAATAAAGCTGGTCCGCAAGGCAGACGAGCCTGGGGTATTTGTTTTCAACTTGCTGGAAGGAGGGGTGGCTGCCCGTGATGGACAGCTTCAGGAGAACGACCGCGTTTTAGCTATCAATGGGCATGATCATCGCTATGGCAGTCCAGAAAGCGCAGCCCAGCTGATACAGGTTTGTCACGACAAGTTTAACCCTGGTTTCTGAACTTGTTTAACTAAACYGCAAAAATCAGGCAGCGTATTCTCACCATCTGTCGCAATGGCTCTGTCAAAGTAGGGGCCAAAATGAATGGGAGTGTGTCTGGGGAAGGGGAAGGGACACCTCAACCAAACTTGGCTGGGAATTTACACCTCTAAAATCTCCCTGATTTCACCTAATATAGGCATGAACTATTGCCTACTGCAATCAGCTCACTCAGAGGGCTTTGTTAGAGTGTACAGATCAGTGTAAATCTCCATGTATCAGTGTGTCATTTTCCTTCCAAATTCCCCTCCAGAACTATTTCCAGTTGGTTTCTTTCTTTACAGCCCATCTTAGTAGTTTCCCTTTTAGATAACCTCAACGTAAAAAGCAAAACAAAGCATGTTGTGTTGCTTTATCTCATATTTACAGCAGTCCTTTTACAATTTTACATTTTGTTTGGAGGAATGCACAGTGCTCACATATCGAAGAATTTCATGTGCTTCAATACCAAGATGTCAAATCAGACTGCATTCTCCCCATTTTGGACAGATRTAATCAGGATAACACGAGTTAGACTTAAAGAAGCATTTGAACGAGTGCATCTTTTGGAAAGGATTCCTCTTTTAGCATAGATTCACAGATGGCTGTAACCAACTTTTATTGGAAAGTTTATAGCATAGCTAAAGATCAATTCACCAACTCATCTTCATCCTGAGAGCAGGAGCTCCATGCTCAGATGGAGGCAAGTGGAGCGTGCTCTGCTTGGGGAACAGACTTGTGAGCAGTTGGGTAATACCAGTTGTGGAAATTCTGGTGCAGCATCTTTCTGGGTTACTTTATGTAGCTCACTGACTGGGAACTGAAGGGGAGGGGGTAAATTCTCTGAGCAGAACAAAGCCTGGAGTGAAACCGTTTCTAAAAAAATTGTCATTCTTGGAACAGTTCTTTAAGGCTGAAAAACAAGGCAACACTGCTTCATAAGCAAAAAACACATGCGGCCTAGAGATGAAATGGAAAAAATGACTAATGAGGCCATTCTCACACAAGTGTTTAAAAGTGCAACTAAAGCTCTTATTGGGTTCCAAAGAGTGGATGTTATTTATAATAATGCTTGAAATGCACACCAGCCTCTGGGGATTTAAACAACATGCCCATCAAAGGACAGAGTCAGGTTTCCAAACAGCCAGGATTACATTGCATTGATGTGAGCTCTATGAATCACATTTGCCTAACACAAAATTCCCAGACCCTGTGTCTTTTTTGTCATGTTTTTTCATCAGTTATCATTTGCCTTTCCTGTTTGCATGTTATACCAGAGAACAACCATTATACTGAAGCCACRAATGTTTTGCATTTGCTTTTTACACGGCATGTTTTACTTTGTCCTCTGATTTCTCAACAGTACCCAGCCTGTTGAGACCTAAATGTGTGTCACKCGTGGTATATGGAAATCTACAAATTAACAGCACAGGATGCTTCAGATATGGGATTGATTTCTTTAAAAACAGAACTACCTTTCATTTTAGTATCATTAAAGGTGGCGGTGGTGTTTATTCTTATTACCTTGTCCTGTAGCTTTGTCTTCCTCATTCATTTTGCTGAGCACGGCTAAGAGAACATCAGATTTCTGTGAAATCTGATTAGTTTTGACTTCTAAATAATGAATAATTGAGAAGTACCTGATTTTTCAGACCTTCAGCAATTATACATTAGCATATGTGGAGCAGTTGTTAATCAGTAGATTAGGTGCCTGGCTGTTTATAAGCTCAGTCGCAAGAACTGAAATGAAGAAAGCGCCCAAGTGCTAATTAGGAGCGTGCAGGCATGATAACACTTGGGTGTTTGCTGCTTCCCGTTTGTCGCGTCATCTTTAGTCATGGCCTTGTGTCAGACGTGGCACTTGTAGTCTAAATAACATGACATTCCACATCTGTTTTGCATAGGGGCGACAAGAAAACGAGCCAGGTAACTGAAAAGTGGGCGCTTGTGTGAGTGCATCAAATCCAGCCGCGCGGGGCGAGCCAGCTTAAGGCTTTACTGCCCCCAGATGTTCACTGCCCTGCCTGTGTCTCTCCCGTCGCCATTCAGAGCGGCTGAGCCGGGGCGCAGGAGCTGCTGTGGGCAGAGTGCGGGTCGGCTCCTGCTGTGTCCCTGGCAAAGCAAGACCTGAGTCAGGCACAACAGCAGACACCAGAGATTTTCCAGCAAAAGCTCTGCAGAGCATTCTTCACTTTGTGTTTGATTTGCTCTGGCCGTAATGCAAATTTTCTCTCAAGTAGATTGTTTCAGCTACTTTTTGTATTCAGCCCTGAAACTACCCTAATTTTTTTAATTCTTGCTTCAGCATAAATAGCAGAGAAGGAATTGTGGGGAAATGCAAGTAGTAAAAGGGGTGGGGGGCAGGAGGGAGAGGTCAGAATGCAACAGCAATCAGTAGAAATATATATATTTTTTAATGAAAATAGGTAAATACAAAAGCTAGTCTTGTTGTTTGGATAACTTTTAAATTCTTTGGACTTCTGAGAAATTACTCAACTTGACTGACCTGGAGACAAATGTGACATTACAACAGACACTCTTGTTGAACTTTTGCTAGTCATTCTACAAAGAATTAATCACATTTACAACCTTCTTGTAAATAACCAATTTTGAGACTAACCATGTGGCAGCCGATGAGGTTTAAACAGAAGTTGCGTAAGTCGAAGTTGTTTGTTTTAGAGAAAACACTTTTCTTGGGGTCATATGCCTTTAGGAGGTTTAGTCTTGTATTGTTCTGTTATGTTTTAACAGACTTTATAAACCAGGAGTTAGTGTGGTTTCTTTTCTCCCAAGATACAGAATTCTCCTTTTGGGTACCAGATGAGTTTGGAGTCCAGGAATTAATATTCCATTACAATAAACACGATAAAAATACCTAGAAAGTTATTTTAAAATATGTGTGTGTGTATCAGATGCATATATTATGAAGCTGTGGAGATTTTAGTTGCTGGTGAAAAACTGTAGCATACCCCAAAACATTGGGAAGGTAACAAGGAAGTGCACATTTTTTACTGAGATATCACCTTCCTTGGAAGTAGCACCTTTCTGAACATGCAAATTTCAGGCTTGAAGCTGAAGGTTTGTGGAGGAGGAGGGGACTGGTTTTTAAATTATTATAGTGACATTTTTGAAAACTTTTTTTAACTCACAGCTAGCAATATTGAGTCAGGCTCTAGAAAAGACGAACTGAACCGTAAAAATGAAAATCCCAGGAGCCTTCTCTGGTTTCTGTTAGCTGTCCGTGGGAGACTTGATTTCACCAGTGCAATTGAATCTGGGTTCAATACAGGCTTTCCCTGGAAGCAGGGCGTGTTTGGAGGCGCGGATGCCCCTGAGGTGCCATTGCTGACGCTCGCTCGCTCGCCGGGGGGGGCCCCACGTCAGAGACTGAGCCAGACAGGCAGGTTTCCCTCTAGAGGCCAGAACGCCGGGTCTTGAGCCTGGAGAGGAGGAGATTAGGGATTTGAGGATTATTTTTTTATTTCTGAGTATGTTCCTACAGCGTTGAGGCTATTCTGCATTTCCCTTTAGTCTGGTCTGTTGGTTTGCCTGTATAGCAGGCACCTATGATTTACTCACTGAAGCCCATTCTCAGTGATAGCTGTGCACCGCTGTTGTCTTGAACAGATTGATGTGAGCCTCACCGAGGGCGGAATTAAACCATCTGCTTCTAGAGTGACAGCTGATCTCAGCAGTGCTGATTCAGTAACACAGAAAATTTTCACTTGCACACAGACTTAGTAACACCAACATCAGGCACACACACAACACCTTCAAAACAACGTGTGAGCATAACTCGGTGGAAGCTTTGCAGCATCTCTCAGACACCTAAGCATTATGAGGCATTTTGCAAAAGGTCCCAGAAGTATTATGAGTTTTCTGGGGGCTAATTGGTTTTGCAGTACCTGTTCCTAGAGTGAGAAATTTGGCTAGGTTTTCAGCTGAAACTCCATTGCACACAATTATTCTGTGTGCTTGCTCATGTGTTCTCGCTCTCTTTCTCTCTGTTTTGGCGCTTTAGGATTTTATCTCTCAAAATGGTTTCACATTTTTTTCCTTAAGCTGCCTGACATTTTTCCTATTTGTTGCACGCGAGTGGAATCCATTGCATCGTTTATTCCCCACTTCAACAAGCCAAAGCACAAGCACATCACTAGCTAAGGAATTAACTGCATCTTTTTGGGCATTCCCATCCAGAAGCAGTAGCTATATTGTCTGTCTCTCTCCCGTGTCTGGCACGGTACTGCCCAGTACTGTTGTGCACAGGTGTATCCAAGAACTGATCCATACTCATTGTGATGGGATCACTGCTTCAAGCAAAATTTGGGGTAGACAAAAATTATCTCAAAAATTTGGTGTTAACTCTCTGAAAAATTCTTAAGTGGCTGGCAGTAAATTTTTTTTTAGATGTCTAACATTTGCCTTTCAAGCATGGACTTTATTGACCTGAACTGATGCTATTGCTCTATGTCACTGCAACCATGTCAGCAGGAAGTCAAAACAACCAAGCTGAAGCAGCACCTGCATCTTGTGAATTCTCCTGGGCTGAGAAGGGGGGGTTATTGCAGCAGAGCTGCGGGATTTACCCTGTGTCTCCTCCTGCAGGCCAGCGAGACGCAAGTTCACTTCCTCGTGTCCCGGCAGAGCCGGCAGCAGCCCCCCGACATTGTGCAGGAGACAGGCTGGAGCTACAGCRGCAGCCCCCAGCCCTGTCCCGCCAGGAGGAACAGCCCCAGCAAGGTGAGGGCTCGTCATGGCTCTTCACTCCTCCACCGTGGGAAAGCGGGGTGGGGGCTCGTGTTTTAACATCGCAAGGTGTTATCTCTGGCTTCTCTCGCCAGGAGAAGCACATCTTACTCTGCAGTGTAAATATAAAAACTGTGCTCCTTGTTATTTATATGCTGGGAAGTGCTTCTGTCTTGACTCAGCCTGGGGTTGGAAGCGAAGGAGGAAGCTGAAGGGTAATAGTGGGACAGCAGTCTTATTTATACACAGCGTACTGTACATAAACCTGGCTGACGGTCTGATCTAGCACAGTGCAATGTGGTCTAATGAAAATAAGAGGCTTATCTGAAGTTTCTCCATCTGGAGCAAAGTCTATAGGCAAAAAGCTTTCATGGACTGGTTGGAGAAATTCCCATAAGCTGCTTGAAAATTACAGCAATCGTTAGTCTGTTGCTCATTTCTCAAGATAACCATGTTCTGACCTAGTTCAATCGCTGGCTCAAGGTCCACGAGCTGCAGGCAGCAGCAGTGGTTCTCCGTGACTGTGCCGAGCCCGACCTGGACCTTGCAGTGCAGATCCACCATCTCCCCCAGATACTGCCTGCACTGTGGTTCTTCTGCTCTGGTTCCTAAACTTTCCTTCCAGCCACTCCTCTGTAGCCAGTTACGTTGTGCATTTGCCCTCTAGTGCCTTGCAGTGCTCTCTCTGTATAATAACCAATGCAATCAACTCCCGCAAACACAACTAACCAAAGGCAAGAAATGCAGGAAGGAGAAAGCGGGGACACAAGTCAGAGACACTCTGATGGTCAAATATGAGTGTTTTAAAGAAGCAAACAATGCAGCAAGAGCCTTGTAAATACCTTTTCCTGAGCTTACATAGCATTATTCTTTGCAATATACACAGGACAGGATATGCACTGTTTTTATTGTCGGGTAACTAGCCTCCTACAGAGGTGAGTGGTGGCCTTGATAGAGGTTTTGACAGCTTGTGTTTGATTGTGCTGCTGCTGTATGACCTCAGAGGACATCATCTTGCCCCCTTTACAATGGGAACAGCGAGAGTGCCATCCCATGTGAAGCGCTGTGAGATCCAGGTATTGTTGTTCAACTGAGGAAAATGAGAAAGAAAAAAAAGAGTGTAATCCCCCTGTAGGAAACAGAAGCCTGGATCAGACAGTTCACACATCCTCCCTCGCTGAGGGCAAGACAGCACAATTCTGGTGTTTTAAAGATTTACCCGTGTTCAGAAAAGGGGATCCGAATTAACAAAAGGCATAATTTTAAATAGAATTACTGCCACTTAAACCAGATTAAACCACTGTGTGGAGGTGTTCTTGATGAAAGAAATTGGCTTGGGATTACCTTTAATGTAAGGTAATCACATTGGATTCTACTTATTTTGACCGTATGCAAAAATACCCTTGCAGAAGTTGAATTTGTTTATTTCACTAAATTGAAAGTCCTGTGGCTGGTTAATTACATTAATCTCTCTGAGAGTTGCCACTTGTGCAAACCCTCCTGAGCTCGATCTACAAAACACAGAGGTACAGCTGTGGCACAGGAGCGTCAGCAGATGAGGAGGAGACAGTGGCAGGCGGTTGTTGTTTTTTCTGGGATCCATCATCCAGGCTGTGGAGAGCATGCTGGAGTCCCCAACAGGAGAGCTGGGTCAGGGCCAGCTTCCCGCTGGCGCAGGGAGGGAGTCAGGAAGGCAGACAGGCAGGGCTCAGTTAAATCTGCCCTGCTGGATGGGCAGCCAGCTGTGTCCTTAAGGAGACCTCGGGACTGCGCTGCCAGCTGCCAGACTGGGTGCACAGCTGCCAGCCAGGAGGCAAGCTTCACTCCGCCCTTTACAAATGTTTATAAATACCCACTCTTAGCTGCTTTTCCTTTCCTTTCCTTTTTTTTTTTTTTTTTAAACTACATTTATTTAGTGTTTTTATGTATAGGAAAATAGGGTAGGCTCTATTCCTCTGTTTCACTTTCCTTTTGCATGAAGTCACAATCACAGCCCTTGCTAAGGCGAGACTGGATGAACAGGTTTATCCCCAAATGCAGGGCTGGTGCTCGGTAGCTACTAGCCAGTAGCAAATACTGCCCATGTAATGATGCATCTGCAAGGCATTACTCCCTAATGCAATAATGATTTCCTTAGGGAGTTATGTGGAGGACAGCAATTAGCTTGGGTCACTACTGTAAGATTTCTGGTGATGCTCTGAGCACCTGCTAGCTCTACCATGTTGATCTGATTGATCGATACCACGTGGGATTATTAGGGAACGTGACTTTTTTCCCATATGCTGTGCTAGATACCCATTTTCTCTTCCTCTACCAAGAGGTATTGGATGGGGATTCTTGATAAATTCAACATTATTTGGGTGAGCTGTCAGATTGTGAAGAGCCAATGTTGACATTGCAACAGTCCTTTCAAGGCTAATGGATCATCTTTTGTTGGCGAGGCCATGGCTCTAAGGGAGGTTTCTGGTTTGCCACAAGGGAGGCAAGCTACCCAAGAGGGTCAGTGGATATGCTGCTGTGGGCTTCTGCCCAGCGCCACTATTTGGGAACTTTCCAGGGAAGATCACAGCTAAAGAAGAAAACTGTGAGCTGTTACCAGCTCCCTTTAGCTTTGTGTGTGTGCAGTGGAGGCTCATTTCAGACAAAATGCTCTGGCAGTAGATCAGTACAGCCAGTAGACATGATTAGCTTCAGGCACTGTAGGCTTTTGGTCTGATACAGGCACTACTGGAGTGTTATTTGCCCTTTCATATGGTATGAGCGTGTCGGTTTCAATATCTCTTGCTTTTTTGCTTAAGGTGTAACTGAACATCATTTGCAATTCAAGCTCTTTAGACTCCAAGCTTTGGTGGACTTAAAATTGTATTTGTTTTTGAACAGGCACTGGTACAGGAATAATGCTTGCAAGCCTAGGGTCTGTCCAGTGTCCTAATACCATGTATGCTTCTGCTCAAAAACAACGCAGTGTTCGTTGGCTGCACTTTACTGTCAAGGGAGGTGTCTATGGGTGCATGCTTTGATGAATCTGTTATCTGCTGCCATCAGTGGGATTGCACTATTACATGCGGTTAATAGAGAGATTGCTAGCTAACTTGAATCCTTACTAATTTAAGGTGTTTTTTTTTTTCCCCTGAGCTTAGCCTAGGAAGTGCTATTAACAAGTCAAGAATGATCTCTTTGAGAGAACCAGCTCCCTTGTAGGACATATATGTAAATACAGGCTGGAATTTGCTCCCAAGTCTTGGCTGTGTTCGGTGCCAAGAGTAAACTTGAGCTTCCGAGTTGTCTTGATCATATAATGGCTCAGGAATCCCTTTTGGCCAAGTTGTTGCCCTCATAACAGCCTGCCTCCATCTGAAAAGAGCAAGAAAGCGGCTTGCTTTCAGGCCGATGCCAATGGCAAACAGCCATCCAGCCGACAGCACGCTAAAGAAACAGGAGGAGAGTTTGCAACAGCCACATCCTTCCCTGGTGGTGGCGGACGCAGGCTGTATGGCGTGCTGCAGGAGCAGGCCTGTGCACGGTCTCATTAAGTTCTCCTTTCTACAAAGACAGGGGATGTAAAGCCCAAATTGTTGCGGCTGCTGCCTGGATTCAGAAAAGAAAAGATGTCGGAAACACCTTCTTGTGAAGCAGAGGCTGTTAAGCAGGGCTATAATGCATAAATAAGCCGGTTTCAACTTCTTTGAAGTCAGTGGGAGCTTTGCCATTAATTAAATAGCGCTCATTTTTAATTGTAACTGTTTTCTTATTCCTATTCTTTCTAACAAATTAGTACCTAAATGAAGTACCTAAAAAAACCCAAGTCTGTCACCCTGTTGCCTGGGCAGACCATGTACAGCCGTATTCGTAGATTAGCCTTCAGGTGAACTACATTTTCCAACACGGCACAGCTGTATCCTTTGCCTGCAAGCCACGCGTCATGGCTTGAGGCTCTGATAATCTGCTGTAAATATTTATTTCACAGTAAACTTACAAAAAAATTAAAAAGAAGAGGGGATGAACTGCTATGTTTTCCTACTCCTGACCTCTAAGGTCAATTCAAAATGACAGAGAAGGACAATTGTTTAGAAGAAAATGCACTGAAATGCAGTCACTGAATAAACATTGCCTTTTATCTGGTGTCCTCTTTATCAGTAGTACCTCCAAGAAAGTCCTACGTGTATTTACTAAAAAAGGTTTTACTTTCCTTTCATCACTGTCTTCCTGTCAGCCGAGTCACACTAATTCCTTTCTATCTGCAATCATATAAAAAATGACATGTGGAAGAGTAGCTTCAAAGGAAAACGGATCCTATGTGTTTGAACATACTAGTATCAGCACTTTTATGAATTTTCATTGAAATGTAATATGATAATTTGTTCCCAAACACTGCTTTGAAAGCTGCTTGTTTCTGCACTGATTCTTCAAAAACAAAGCATTAACTGGTTTATCAGGAGCATTTTGGGTGTCTGAGATATAATGGATGTAGCATAAGTAACAGGGTTGCTCTGACTGTTTTGAGTTGCCAACCTAATTCTAATTTCATATTTTGTTACAAAATCTCAAACTGCACTTTTGTGAAGAATAGTAGTGCCCCTATGCTGCTTCCTTCAGGAAGTGGCCTTCTCCCGATGGAAAGCTGTTCCTTTTCAAGGGGAAAGGGACACTTTTGCACAAAAATGGATGAAACAAAACGAAATGAAGTTTAGTTTGCACAAAGATGGAACAACTATGTTTAAAACATTTACGCTTCAAAAATAAAGGTGATCTTTTGAAGGATAAAAAAGATCTGGAATAGAACATCTCTATTTTTAAAAAGGGAATGTTGTAGCCTTTGGAAATTTTTAGCTTTGGCTGCAGATCATAAACCAGTTACCCTGACACTGCACCTGCGTTGTGCCCAGGTCAGAGGTGATACACCCAGACCACTGTACCACAGCTGGGCTTTATCCCAGTGACTAAGAACCCTTTCTGGGCTGCCCCTTTGCTTTTTTGTTCCTGAAGCTCGGTGGCACCCGCTGTCGTTCCATTCAAACATCTGAAATCCTTTCCTAAGCTGTGAAAGGTTCTGCTTTTAATTATTGACTCTGCATCACAGAAATCCTGGCATGGAATTAGTGCCACCAAACACACCTCTAAAAAGCACAAAACAAAAGGATAACCTGCTCTGCCATGTAAAATAAAACAAAAATCATCAACAAAACCCCAAAAAACTGAAAGAGCAACCATTCCAGTACATGTATAGACAAACCTTCCATGTATTTGTCCCCACACTACAGAATTTCCCCTGAGGCAGTTCCTTTTTTCCTTCCTACTCCCACAAAAACCTCTTGCTGCTGTCTTCCTTCCTCTACTGCAGTCATTGCCGCAGCAGCCACGGGCCCAACTGCTCTGCTCACAGGGCTGTTGGCCCGGGAATTGAGGTGGAATGTCTTTGTGGGATCTCAGATTTCTTGGAAGACATTAATGTGGCTGTAAATGAGATTTATAGATTATTTTTGCATATTATAAATGTGAGGTCACACTTGTGAATGAGATTTTTTTTTTTTAATATTTGAAATGTATTTAGCAGCATGTCTATTATGTCTACATAATGAGTCTGGAATGGATGGTGCTGTTTCTGCAAGTAGGAGTTGGTGCCAGGAACACAGCTTATGAAATACTTAAGGAAGTCAAAGCAATTAACGTTTAAATCCAGATTTTCTGGAGAAGAGTCCTTGTCTCTTGAGTTTTTCTGTAAGCGCTAGATGCATTTGTTCAGGTGACACTCGGTTCGCAGGCTGTGCTAGAGCTTGTGCTGCCTTTCGTGCCAGAGGCCGCCTGTGAGTTTGTTTCACCCTCACTGATACACTTGTTATTTGTGTGACCGGTTGTGTGTAGGTAACTTTTCCTGTTTGGGCAGAAGAATAAGGAAATACATGACACTCCCCAGACAGAAGAGGTGGCTACCACCAAGCAGTGACCTTTTAGGCACAAGGAATAAGAAGAGCCCCCCAGAAGCTGCTGGGTCTTCACTCTGTAAAAGTCCTTCTCATTTTCTGAATTGAAATACATATTCTTCTACTGTATTTCAGCCAGTACCTTCTATAGAAACATAGAAATTGGGAATAGCGAGTGAAGTGTATGTCTTTTAATCTGTCCCCAAGAGTTTCATTCCTTTAACCTTGGTGTACTATTTCCCGTAACTACATAAATGATGTTCAGACTGGAAGCAGCAAGGTAAGAATTGTGACCTGATACCCAAAGATATGAGGACTGCTGGTGATCTTAGTATCAAGAACATCATTTTTTTTTGTTTTTTGAAAATCAGATTCCTTATGTACATTTCAAATGCTGACTCCTGTTTCCATTAGTCCCAGTGGTAAAACATTTCTGACTTTGGTGGAAGCAGTGCCTGACTTTAACTATTAAAGTATGGATTATTTTGGTTATAGCTCTGACTCCTCAGAGGCCAAAGCCCTGGGGAGAATCATGCCTGCCRTCTGGCCAGGAGTGGCAGGTGGTTGTGAAGTGCTTTGCTCTTCCCTCAGTATTTACTGATGAATATTCATTTCAGCAGAGAAAGCCTAAGCTGTGAGGGACGTCTGCATGTACCCTGCATTTGTTCTTGCTGTTTCCCCACCACAGAGTGCCTTGCACGCTGTCACCTGCCACGAGAAAGTTGTGGCTGTCCAGAAAGCTCACACCGAGTCCCTGGGAATGACTGTTGCAGGCGGAGCCACTAACCGGGAGTGGGATTTGCCTATCTATGTGATAAGCGTCGAACCTGGAGGAGTTATCAGCAGAGACAGCAGGATAAAAACAGGTAAAAATAGTGGGTTTTGGAGGCCTGCTTTAATTCAAAGGCTTCCTTTGAAGATCAGGGGGATGGTGAAAGAGCATCACACCCTGACACCTTCTGCTGTCCCACAGATTTCTGTTGGGACATGTCGGATTAGAGCGTCTCAAGTCAGCTACCGGAAAAGTTATAATAAGCAGCAGTAACCGTCACTGTAAAATGTGGTGTAGGGATATTAAAGTAGGAGCCACATTAATTTTGCACAGAAAAATGAGTTTGCACCATCATCTCCTAACTACCGAGAGCTTCACTGTGCAACCTTAATGTTTTCTTGATGCAATTTTTTGTGCTTTTCATATCATTTCTGACTTCTGAAGAGATGAAAAATAAAGGAGTAGAATTACCATCATATATGAAGCAATGTTAATGCCTTGTGGTTCAATATCACATCCAGAACCATTGATTTCATACCTCTGTTTGGGTCTTGAGCTAACAGGGTAAATGGTAGCATTAACAGTTTCTCTTCCTCCACAAGAATTAGAGTAAGATGGGCGTATCTTATCAGTGGGTTTTGCAGGAGCTGGTGGACAGTAGCAGAACAGTGAAACTCTGCACTCTGGGGACGTTGTGTCTCCAAGAGCCGAGTGCCTCAGCCCCCTGCGCCCGGCGAGCACACAGCTCTGCATCCCCCTGCTGTTGGCTCCCTGTGCTCAGCATCAGCCGAGGCACTGTTCAGAAGCCAGAGGGAAATCCCAAGCACAAGGGGAAGTGATGGCCTGGCTCTTCGCAGCACGGGGGCAGCTGAATGTGGCGCTGTGGAGCTGCGGTCCTGCTGAGCCCCTCCGGCCTGGGCCACGGCATGCTTGGTGCCAGCACTCCCAGGAACCTCCCCCTTGCAGAAGCTAAGGCTTCTCATCCAAACCTTTGTAGGAACATGACAACAGCAGCAACCCAGCAGGCTTCCCCTTTCCTCCTGCTGAGAAGTGACTGACTCTCAGTGGGATGAATTCTCCAAAAATGTTCCTTGTGAGGCAGACACCCAGCATGGAAAATTCAGCCTAGTTAATTTGATAGAATTAGACACAAATGAAAATGTGATGTTATAACAGAGCTACAAGCCAGCACACTTTAGAGCAGCCCTTAGATTGCTGTTTGCCTCCTCAGGGCAGACTGCAACAAAAGGCTAATGTTCACTTAGCGCTGCCTGGAGTGCCAGTAAGTACAGCCCATGCCGCGAGGAACTTGGGGACAAAGCGCGGTGGGAGCACCCAGGGAAAGCCAGGCTTTGGAGCGTGCTGCAGAGGGTAGCGCAGCACTTTGCACTGCAGCTGATTGTGTCTTCAAGCAATAGCATGGCATTAATAATGTCTTTATTGTTCTCCCCGGAGTAATTGAGGTCATCTTTGCACTTTTCTCTAAAGCTGCTGTGCATATATTATAAGTAAAACATACAGAAAGGCATTTTGGCTTGTGGCCATTTAAACAGGCATTAACATTAAAATAATAATATGTTATTCTGTAAAGCAAACTTTATGGAGAGCCAGCTGGAGTGGCAGTCCTCAGCTTAGGGAGGGCTGGGGGAAAACCGCCTTCCAGCTTTTAGATTCTGGGTTTCAAATTCAGGTTAAATACAGAAGGCATTATTTAGAAGTGCGCTTCAAAAGCCTAAATTAGCATCAAGTCCCTGTGAAGCTGCCTGTGTTATCTAGAGATGCTGAGGCAGAGGAGGTAYGATTAGCATGGGCTCTAGGAGGGAATCGTTGCCTGAGGTTTCAAGCATTAGCMCAGCGGTTGTGCAGGCTGAATCCTCAGCATCCAGAGCACCGGAGGCAGGGTTGTCACGAACCAAAGCRGGATCCTCTGTGCCTCTGCCGCTCAGCCTTTTGCAGGTGGAGGGTGGTGAGCTATGGCCCGGAGAGGACCTGGCCCTCCTCTTGCTCCAACAAAGATTCRCCAGCACCATTTAGCGCTTGGTTGACGTACCAGGTTGTGTCCTTTGGCTCTGGACGCAGGGTGTAACATGACAAGAAACCACAACGAAAGCTTCCATCCAACCTGGCTTCGCTGCTGTGCGTGGGGATCTAGTCCCTTCTCTCACACTTGTGGCATGTTTACTAGCATGTGCTTCATATTCACAGTAAATGATACTATTAACAAATACTCTCATCAGGCAGCAAGTTCTTGGCCTGGTTTTGACTCACTTGTTTTTTAAGGGGGAAGGCAGTCTTATAAACATTTTCAGGGTTTTTTCTGATCCATGTGATTGGTCTCAGGTGACATCCTGCTGAACGTGAATGGGATCGACCTGATGGGAGTCAGCCGGAGCCAGGCCGTCGCCCTGCTGAAAAACACCAACTCGTCGGTGGTGCTCAAAGCCCTGGAGATGAAGGCGTGCGAACCCCAGGAGGAGAGGAGCAAGGCACCGCTCCCCGAGGCCATGCACAGCACCTCCGAGAGCAGCGAGTGGTCGCCCTCCTGGGTTATGTGGCTGGGACTGCCACGGTAAGTCCAAAAACTACATCCTTTTGCTGAAGGGGAGTGGGAGGAAAGATTTATATTTTTTGGCAATTCTTTCCTTTGGCTTTATTCACTGCACTGACATCTTAATTAAATCCAGGCTCTGTCACAGACTATTCTAAATACCTCCTTTTTGTAACCGGGTATGTGTACATGGAAAAACAGACACGTAGATCTGCTTGCAAGGGAGGAGAGAGTCCCGAACTGTTCTGTTCTTGAAACCGTATCTGGCACTTAGGGGAGTGAAAGGAGCAGCTTGTAGGGATACGGGAGCCCATTGATCTGGGGCCTCAGATCGACCACCCTGCAGAAGGCAGCACTACCCCTCCCGTGGCTCGCGAGCTGCACGGCCCTTTGCGTCAGCTCAGCGCAGCTGAGTTGTTTGGCTTTGCCCAGATGTTACAAAGTGCGTGCAGTTGGCCAGTATCTCCGAATCACCTCTTTTAACCCCACCCCCGACTGAAAAAAGTACATTTGTCATATACAGGAAGCAGCTGTGTTGTCATTTTAGTAAAATTAATAAAAGCCACATTGCATGTAGTTACATTCTCTCAAAGAGGCTTGGTGTACCCCGTGCATGTCTGCAGTTTCAGAGACATTTTGCCCAAGGTGAAATACTTACTGAGGATATGTCGTGAATCTGTGAATACGCAAAACTAGCATCACACAGTTGAAATTTGTTCTCTTAACTGAGGGAAACCCCCTCTTCTCTCCCCCAGCTTCAAGGAATGAAGTATTTAGCCTACTACTTAGTTTTACGCATGTTCCTAAAGCTGGTAGCTGTTTTTGTCTACCCCTTTTGCTCTTTTAAGAGAGGGCATGAAAAGACAATCCGTGGAACAAGTGAGCTTTTGCCACAGGTGTGGTTTCAGGACTTGTCCTCGCGGACTGTGCTCACACAGCAAGTTGAACTCTTTCCTTCACTGTGGCTTGGGCCATTTCGAGCTCCTTCCACACCGTGCAGCAAGGCCTACTGTGACAGCCAAGCAGCACATCCGTGCCTTGGGCTAGCGTGTTTTGGAGCTTGCTCTGAGGCTAGTGACTGTGTAGGCTGTGCTCGAGCGCAGAGAGAGTGGGAGGAAGGCTGCATGTCCACCCTTGCAGAGGAAAGGTTCCTCCTCCAGTGGAGAGGACCAGGTTCTTATCTCTGGCAAGAGGAGGTAACTGATGGCCCATAACTTGCTGCCTCAGGGCAATGCTAAACTTTTCTCCCTCAGTCTCACTGCAGACAGGCAGGCCTAGAAAAGTCTCACTCCTGCCCACTTCTTCTGCACCCCTGAGCTCAACCACCTCCACAGCAATCTGAAGGCACTGGAGTTCAGGCCATACTCCTAGCGGAGAGATGGCCTCTAGGTCTCATGGAAGCTGAAACTGCAATGCTGAATCTTGCCTTCAGTCACCACCCATTGCTAGATGGGCTCACACATTTGTGCCCTGCTGCATCAAAAACCTGTGCTCTCTGGTCGTCATCTACCAACAGCTGCCTGAAGTCCCTGTGTCCGCATTAGGTAACCGAGATGAAGGACAGAGCTCCACAGTCCTACAGACCTGCACCCAGTGCTCACATCAGACAGTCAGTGCTGTTTTGACATTCGGGAGGAAAAGAGGGTTTTACCTTTTTAAAAGCGGTATCTAAGCTCACTGTACTCCCCCTGTGAAGGCTGCATGTGTGCAGCAATTCCCACCCCTTGAGTCTAAAGGAAAATTAGCCCCAGTGTCAGCAAGTCTGAAAACAGGAAGTTCATTGTAATTCTATCCCCAGCTGCAACTCAGTACACAGTGTGGCCCTTTTCTGCGAAATAAAAATACGGGATTAGTATGCTGAACTGGTACGCTAGTTTTAAAATCAGATTAAGACAGGGACCAAAACTGATTAAAATTGACAGTAACAAAGGCGTATTTCATCTGTAGTAGTAGTTGGTTGGTTGACTAGGGGCGCAAGGGTCAGATTTGGGCTTGCGCATTAGGTGTTTATCAGACCCTTCAATCTTACCCAGTGTGAATGCTGTTACCCTCTTACTCTTGTACTGCTTCTCTAGGGCCTGCACCAGACATCTGGAAGCCCTTCAGCCCTCACCAGAACGCGTATCATATTAACTCATTTCCCTCCAGTCTGAGCATTTAGCTTTTCCCTATCTGGCTTCCAGTTTGCTTTTGGCAAGCATCACATCCCAGTAGACATCAAGGTATTTTCAGAAGTCTTGCAACATTTTCCAAGCTGTCGCAGAAAATGATGCTGTCCAAATACACTTCTGACAGGTCCATCGTGCTAAAGGTGCCTGATGTGCAATGATGGGGAAAGATGGTGAAGATTCAGCTACCTTAATTAAAATTGTGAGGCCAATAGTAAAGTCATACCACTTACTGGAGGGACTGCTCCAAGGTGGGAGAATCTGAGAACCTTTGGTACAGCTGATAGAAAACTAGAAATGTCAAAATCAGCACTATGCAGGATCATAAGGTGTTTGGGAAGATAGGCAGGACAGGGCACGTCTACCTTAGGAAAAAAACCTAAACAAATAGAAAAGGCTGTAAAACTACTAGGCAAGGAACAGGCAAGATTAAAAAAGAAGAGGCTGGATGGTGAATTCTTTTAATTCTGCTAATAAGGGAAAGACGTGGCTTTACAAAGCAAAGGCAATGCAGTGAGATGATTTATTTAAACCAGGCGAGGAAGGGAGCCCAGGGGAAGCCTGACTGTGCAAGACACTCAGTCGATTAGCAAACTAAGGGGAGAGGAGAGTCTTTCCTTTGGTGTTTAAAAAACCTGTGAGTGTTGCTGAAACTCCTGTGAAGGATGGTACTATAAAATGCGCTCCCTGAGATAAGCTAAGCCCTAGACAACGTTGACGGGAGTCTACAAATCTCAGTCCACAGCTGATGAAGTAGAAAACAGGCTAATGTTAATAATAGCTACAGGATTAACTGTAACATCCTTTATTTTTTAGGCTGGTGTACGGTAAATGTGTAATGCTCTGTAGTGCAGAACCTGGCCCTCTCCCTGGGGTTGCATACATGTTACAGAKATGGGCACAGATAAGAGACAAACACTGTGAGAGAATTAGCCATTTTTCTGGAGCAAGTCAGTAGCAGAATCAGAGCGAGAGGTTATCTGATTCCGTGCACCAAAGCTCAAAACCTTGCAAAAGCTGTCTCCCGTAATTTAAGGTTGGCAGGTCTCACCTAAATTTCTGCCCTTTTCTTGCAAGATCTTAAAATTGGCCTTGGCCATTTTTATACAGCTTGATAACACACAAACAACTCCTCTGCTCTTTCTGTAGTACAATCCAATGTGTGGTGGTGATAAAATAGTGCATCTGACATCTGTCAAAACTTGGCCTGCGTGTGAGCAGAGGGGCTGGGAGGTGGTAGGAAAGAGTGATGCAGGGAGTCCAGCATCCCAGCCCGACGCCTGACTTCAGAGGAGCTGGTTTGACTGTTGTTGAGGAAGACAGGTCTCATTTGTTGTCTGAGGGAAACGTTGTTGTGAAGCATGCACAGAGAAAATAATGCATAGCAGCTGGCGAGAAATGTTGCCCTCGCACAGTGATGTTTCTTCTACTCTCGCTTGTTTTCCTGCTCTCCTTTCCTTTTTCTCCTCACATTTCCTTCCCCCAGCTAGCACTTAAAACTACTTTATAGATCATCCTGTCCTAACATTTACAAACATTAGTACTTCACATGAGTGCTTTTGCTCATCTGCAAAGTGAGGTGAGAAAGACAGTTGTCCAAAGTCATTCTGCAAACCAGGGACAGAAATGAATATAAAACATGAAATTAGGGCAGAAACTTCCCCAGTTAACTCCGTCCAGGCTGTAGGGTTTTGGGAGCAATTCTCAAATACTCATCCACTCCACTGCCAGTTATCTACTGTAACAAGGGTAAAAAGTTCATGTTCTTCATACCTGCTATTGCTGAAGTCCTTCTGAAGTCAAATTGATTTTGATTCCTGAAGCATAAGACTAATTACACTTTAGGAACAGAGGCAGGGAATTTCTATACTTAGTTACTTGAAAATAAGGCTTTAAAAATGAAGGTGATGAGGTCAAAATGCTTTTAAATTCCTTGTGCATCAGTAAATTATGCTGAGATGTAGTATTTCTAACGATAGGATCCTGTGTCTAGACACTGTTTATCCTCAGGTCCTGAATCTGAGGCAAGTTCACACATAAATTACTCCTTGTCCTCGGCTTTCTAACTCTGTCAGAGTATTTACACATAGAGGCAGTAAACTGTAAATTGCTTTGTTCCAATATAGGAGATGGTTCTCTTTGGACCTGTTGAAGTTTAGTGGGTTATGGTTGTTTAAGTAAGTGGGCCAAGAGGCACAGATCAGGGTGTCTTGGGGTACAACAGAAAACTAATCTACTCAAACACACTAAGTATCTTTGGATGATGCAAGTACAGCACTATTTCATTTTCTCTGTGGTGCTTTTTTAGCTTGTCTTTATTACTACACAACTGTAAACAGACCCAAACAAAATAACTCCCTTTCTGCTGCTCTTTGCTTGAGCAGAGCAGGTGTCTTTCCTTAGGCACTGAACTAGCCAGAGCAAACAAGAACCGCATTGCACACAGCTCAGCTCTGCACACAGCTGACTCCCAGCATCCTTTCCACATTTCTGAAAGCATTAATAAATAGCCGGTATACGGTACACGGCCATTTTTATACCCTCCATCCCATAGGATGGAGGTATTGAGGCATTAATTTAAAAGAGTGAATACAACATATGCACTCACACTTTGTCAAAAGCCAACCTCCAGGTATGTCTCTGGGCCATGAAAAAAACTGTAGTGTTCTCTGAATTTCTAATATTTAAGGGGCAAACAAATCTAAGTAGCTCAGACTGTTGTTCTGTGGGCACTTCTTTGGTAGTAATGCTGCTGCAAGTGCTGGAATGAGGCAAGGAGGTGATAGCAGCCATTGAAAAAACTGATCTGGCTGAAAAATGACCATTTCCTTTTCCTGTGGTATTTTTCAAGTCCCTGATACACCTTGTCACATAATTACACAAATAGCTGGGCAACACCAAATGCACTGTATGATTATGCCAGTTAAGGTTAACTCATTGCTTACTGCTCCTGAGTGCAAACCTACTCTGGGGTACTTGAGGGAGCGAGTTACATGAGCGCTCCCTCTGGCAGCACAGCTGTTCTGAGGCCCCATGCTCAGCTGTTAGCATCTACTATCGCCAGATTTTTGCCAGTACAGCTCTCTGAGCTGTGCTGTAAATGAGGTCACCGAAACCAACTTTTTTTTTTCCAATAATTGTAGGGCTGTGCTTTACAGCATGTCCTCAGTAACAGTTACACTGGCATAACAGTGGTTTTCTTCCCCAGAAAAAAGTTTTCATGTGGGACCTCATTGTCAATGCAACTATTGACGCAAGTGGTAAGGGCATCATATGTAGCTCTTGAGTTAGCTGGGTACTACACACACAGCACTGGCACTAAAAAACTAACCTCAAGTTTCAAAGTATGATATGGCCCCTTATGGGTCCACTGGGATACAAAGAATCCAATGTGCTTGGTCCTGTCCATCAAGATGGTGAGGGACACACTCTCCAAACATGGTAGGGCCCCTGCTGTGTGTTCAGTCTGAAGCTGAGAGGGTTGGTGAATACCTTCACTGAGTAATATCCTAACTAGCTCCAAAACAAAACAGCTGTGTTGATGACAGCTATACCCATAAGGTGGTTTTAGGTCTGATTTCAAATGAGAGGGAATAACTTCCCAGTCTGGCTCTAACCAGTAGCTCCCTGCAAACCTGCAAAGTAGGAACATTGCAAGATGATCAGAGAAACAGTGATGTTACGCTGACTATTAAATTCCAAAGCTAATACTGGCAGGAAGTAAACTCCACTTAATTCATCCCAAAGGAAACCAAAGTTATGTGTTCTGCAACATTCCAGCATCGGTTTCTTCTGATTCAAGTTATGATGCAAAGGCAATGGACAACTGAAACTCAGCTACCACATTAAGGGAAAAATATTTTTTGGCTTGATAATATTAGGTACACCATAAAGTAGTCCCATTGCCAGTGTGCCATGTGTGTTTTATTTGAATCTAGCATAGGCTTTGTTTATGCTTTACAGTCTGATGGAGACCAGGTAATTGATAATCTTACAGAAGGTATGCCTTGTTTGCCTTCACTATGTTCTTCTCTTGTGTCTTTACCTGGTAGACTTTTGCTTTTTAAGAAATTAGGACTGAGCCTTATAACCTTTCAATTTCAGCAATGTCCTCCTTCAGACAGGGAGTAGACCCCTGCCTCCCAAAATCAACGCTGGACAAGTTGGCCATGAGCCAGCAATGTGCCCCTGTGGCCAGGAAGGCCAATGGTATCCTGGGGTGCATCAGGAAGAGCATTGCCAGCAGGTCGAGGGAGGTGATTCTCCCCCTCTACTCAGCCCTGGTGAGGCCACATCTGGAATACTGCATCCAGTTCTGGGCTCCCCAGTACAAGAGGGATGTGGCACTACTGGAGCAAGTCCAGCGAAGGGCTACAAAGATGATTAGGGGCCTGGAGCATCTCTCTTATGAGGAAAGGCTGAGAGAGCTKGGCCTGTTYAGCCTGGAGAAGAGAAGGCTGAGAGGAGATCTTATCAACGTGTRCAAGTATCTGAAGGGAGGGTGTYDAGAGGATGGGACCAGACTCTTTTCAGTGGTGCCGAGCGACAGGACGCGAGGCAACGGGCACAAACTGAAACACAGACAGTTCCATCTGAACATGAGGAAAAACTTCTTCCCTGTGAGGGTGACAGAGCACTGGAACAGGTTGCCCAGAGAGGTGGTGGAGTCTCCTTCTCTGGAGATATTCAAAACCCGCCTGGATGCGATCCTGTGCAAGGTGCTCTAGGTGACCCTGCTTGAGCCAGGGGGGTTGGACTAGATGATCTCCAGAGGTCCCTTCCAACCTCAGCGATTCTGTGAGTCTGTGATTATAGCACTACTACTATTAATGGCTGAATCCTGGCATTGCTTGGTCATGACTTTGCTAAGAACCATCGAACATAGAGGTTTTAAGTGATTTTGCACATTTAAAAAGCCCACAGATGGTAAAGTAATAATGCCTGGCTGCTGATGAAAGAACCAAATGTCATCTGTTTCTTACATTAGCAGCCAACAAATTCTTGTGCAAATATTATATGCCTACCATCCTGGCAGCAGGTGAGTATTTGTAGACCCTGGGGGACTAATATAGTACTACTAAGAATCCTGCTGTGAAACACAGTAAAAGCATTATTTGACAAATGAAATTTTAAAAACTAGACACATTCGTCATTAAGATAAAATTAAGTTAGCTGCCCTTCTGTACAAGGGTCAGCAATTCCTTGATTAGAAACTCTGAATAGAATTTGTAACAGTTACTTGCTGTAGCCCAGCCTAACATTTCAGATTTGGACTAGCAAAAGGCTTTTCAGACTCCTCAGTCATTCTTGGGCAAACTGATAATGAGGACTGGCTAATGTATTAAGGCCAGAAATTTCTGTTGCTGTGTATCTAATGAAATTAATGTTGTTTTTCTGCTTGGTTAAAAAAAAAATCAAATTAATGTACTCAGACATGAGCAATATGCAAACACACTGCAAGAGTCTAGTCACCCATCCTGCTCTCCCTTGTCCCCTATTCCTTGTTTCAACTAAGCTTTGAATTAGCATAACTTACAGTGTCATAAATAAGAAGACAAAAAGATGGAGAGGCAGATTTCAGACCACTTGCCATAAAACACTGCACTAATCTTTATAGTTTGTCCTCACTATCTTCTTGACAGCAATATCAGTGCTCTGTAACAATGTCTTTCCAGGACTCAAATGTACAACATGCTTCTCTAGTTTTCCATGCTACAGCTACAAGTTGCCACATTACTTGAGAAGAAAAGCTGAAAATTCCTTCTTCCACTGGTATTCTTCTGTGTGTGATCGTCACAATTTCTGTAGCTCTGGCTTATTTTACTGGCCTTGAAATTTTTTAGTTTTGATGTGCACCATAGTTCATATCTGTCTTTAATGTATCTCCTAATGCCTGACTACTTATGAAACAGTTAATCACAAACAGGCTCTTATCTGGAAGCTAAAACAAGCCACTGGACTTGTACTAGACAGGTGAAATGCACTTTCTAGAGCTATGGTTTACAAATGTTAAATCGAGTCTCAGTTAAAATATTTTTATCATTTTCAATTGCAACTGAAACATTTGCATTACTTATTGTCCTAGGAACCAAATGATTTCATCATTTAAAGCCAAGATTAGGTAGTAATTTGTACTTCTAGGTTAACTAGCTGTAGACGACARTACTACAAAAGGAGAAGGAAAGTATAGGTGTTGAATATAGTAGAACTTTGGCGCTATTTTGTTTTCAAAACACTCTACTAGTATATGAAAAAGCAGATGAATCATTAATGATTCATCAGAATCTAAAGTTAATTGTAAGACACTAATTAAACTGGTTTGTTTCAGGTATTTGTATAGCTGCAAAGAAATCATATTACGAAGAAATACAGCAGGAAGTCTTGGCTTCAGCATTGTAGGAGGTTATGAAGAACATACTGGGAACAAACCATTCTTTATCAAATCCATTGTTGGGGGAACACCAGCATATAATGATGGAAGAATTAGGTAATGACAACTATCTAATAAAAAGTAGTATTTAAGTAATTCTTTCATCTAGTTCATAATTTTTTTACATGAATACAGTGTAGAGAAAAGAAAGGACTTGCTGATAGAAAAGTATACTGCATATGAGTGCATTTAAATTTTCTGGTGAGCTCAGTGGATTACAGAATTGAACTCTGACAGATCTGGAAATAGGCTATTTTCCTGAACTTCAACATATTTGCCATCATAGTAGAATAGATGTATGTTTCCGATCTAGAGCAAGCAGTGTAGGCATAAGTAAAAAGATATGTATTATAAGTTGAGGGGGCAAGGAGGAAATCAGTCTACAAAGTAGCAGCCATCACACAGAAGCTTCCCTACATCCCCAGCTTAAAAATGATTATATTCCCCCCCTGCCCCACCCCTCTGACTTGAGGACATGCTTTAGCATTTGCAAGCATTTAAGACAAGATGTCACCTTTTTTAATGGTTCTCTCATCTATGCCTTTGGTTTTTCAGATGCGGCGACATCCTCCTTGCTGTCAACGGCAGGAACACATCAGGAATGATGCATGCCTGCTTGGCAAGGATGCTCAAAGAACTGAAAGGAAAAATTACTCTCACTATTGCATCCTGGCCTGGCACTTTTTTATAAAACAAGTCTTCACAGACAGTATGGCAAGTAATTTAATTTAACACAGGAAAACATGGATGTCAGTCGTCCTCACTTTTTGGGGGGGGATCAAATGTGTTTAAAAAGAAAAGGTTTGTAAAATTTCAACCTGCATATCAAGAAAAGTCAAGTTTAGGCAAAGCAGGGACACCTGTCAGAGAATCACTTCAGGATGATTTAAGTTATGGACTTAAGTCTTTGCTTCCCATGTTCTTAAGTTTGGGTTTGGTTTTTTTTTTTTAATATTTATAATGCATTATAATAACCATAAAATTTAAGGAGCAGCAATAGCTCCTGTTCACCCACTTTATTTTGATTTATAAAAAGAAATTTATGAGTAACTTATGGAAAAATTCCTAGCAATCTGATGAAGTACTTTTCTAATTGAAAAATATCAGTTAAAGGTTTTTACCCAACACATTAATAGCACTTTGATTATCTGTACCTTTTCATGGGCAGCATGAAGCTGGTATTTTCAAGACTTTCAAGTATTGTTTGTTAGTCTGTAAAGCTGTGAATTAAATTTTACTTCAAAAATTATTAAAAATAACTGTAACTGTGTACTTGTACAAACATTATTTTATTTTCACCCCAAACCAAAAGAACTAGTTCCCCTGGTAGCTTCTAATTAATACTAATAAATCTAGGATTTTTACATAGAAATATTTTTTTTAAATAAGTAAGTACACTGCACTCTGCTAATGTCATCAAGTAAGACTTTTAAATACTGCCCTGACAAGGCAGTATGATTTTTGCAGGACTGCCATGCCAGTCTCACTTGATACCGTTCTGACTGCAGTAAATCTGAAAGTGATGATGGATTTATTTTTTCTTTAAAATAGTTCTTTACCTTTCTCTGCAAACTACCCAAGTTTTGAAGTCTTTTATTTTTTCCTCAAAGGCTAACAATGGGAAGAGGATGTGTTCGTTAATCTTTACCATGTTAGGGACGACATCCCCCTCTAACACAGACTACAATGAATTTTCTCTTAAGCCACTGAAAAGCAGTAGGACAGATGTCCAGCTTACGCACCCACACAAAGCAGGCATAATTACCAAGTGCAAGATCACTACAGTCAGCATTCCATTAGACTAAAGCCAGTCAGCAGCTTTCCAGGTTTCCCATTTTTTTGCTGTTTCACTTCAGAACAAGGTTCTCAAAGTGTCTGGAATTCCTCCTTGTCCCTGTAGTAAAGGATGACCTTTGCAGATATGAACTCCAAGGGCTATACTAAATGCATACCATTCCAGATGTCAGTTTATAATAAAGTGAATGCAAACTGCTTCTAAACCCAGAAGAACAACCTTCCTCCTGGATTATGGAAAAAAGGAGACAATTTAATAAGGAGAATTCTAGCCCTACGCATACTTCAAGAGCATCAGCGTCTAGATCTCAAACAGAATTTTCTCACTGTTTCTTAAAAGACAAAGTCAGTCCAGGAATCTTAACATGAAAAATTCATTCTTTTATTTCCAAAAAAAACCAAAGTAACCTTCGATTTCATACTAACAGAACAAGATTAAGAGCAAATTATTTTAATATCCAGAAAAATAACAGGATTTATAGTAATCTATTTCTGGCACTAATATATACGCAAGTAGGCAAAAATCACGCAAGCCTATTCTGCAGGGGCAGCTTCAGTGTTTTCCTGTTCCGGAGCAGGTTCACCACTGGCTTCTTTTCCTTCTTTGCTTCTTTTGGATTTTTTGTGTTTGTGCCTTCTGTGGCTGTCCCCTTCTTCACTGTCGTGACGGCGCCTGCTGTTACTAAAATAAAAACAGGGGAAAAATACCTCGTATCATTGCACAGGTAGGCATGACACGTCAGGCCCCATTTAATAGCAAAGTACTGAGTAATTAGTCTTTGCATTTGTATTTGAAAACTGGCACCTGCACTTTTTCTGTCCCACAYAGTATTTGGATGTCAGGGTCAAACTGAATTTTTGATGGCATGGTACATATACCCTCTCATGCTGTACTTTTTACTGGGAAATCTGAATGATTTTTCACATTTGTAACCCATATTCAAATTGCAATACTTTTAGTAATATCATGTCCCTACTGGCATCCATTAAAGAGTTTTAAATTCTTACTGATCCCTTTCCCCTGACTTAACCTTTATTTCAAACTTTAAAAGGATTTAGTTGAACATTTGTATCAAGTGAACACAAGAGTTCTTTTACTTACTTTGTAAGAATCACTGCTAAGTTTTTATGCAATGCTGCTGAATACTAGCTTCACTCTGCCTCTTTCTGACCTACCACTTTTCCCCTTCTGTCCCCAAATTCATAATTTCTGTTCACTAGCTAAGACTGTATTATACATCACTCAACATGAAATTATTGGGGCCAACATCTCATTTTGTCTGTCCACATTTTATATGGCAGACTTGTTCCAAGTAGTACATCTAAGTGTTTACAGCCTTTCCAGAAGACTCCAGTTTGGGGTTCGTTTTAAAATTTATTTTTTTAAACTGGTCAAGTCTTTCATATCCTATTAAAAATCAAACCTTCGAGATGACTTGTGCCTAGTGTCTTCCTTCTCTCTGTGTCTCCTTTCTCTGTGTCGGTCTTCTTTCTCTCTGCTTGTTCTATGGCGGTCATAGCCTCTTTCTGCATAGTCTCTGTATCTGTATCGTTCTTCATCACTGATTAAAAAAAAAGAAGATCTTTTCAGGACAGTAACACTAAAGCAATATATAAAAAGCAATTCTTCCACGCACCAAGATAAACATCAGAAGAAACTTAATGTTTTTTCTGGGTTTATAAACATGATCCACAACATATGCTAAAAAGACATTAAGGCTCTTTACCTTATACACTAGACTACTAGGATTTAGTGCCATTTTGAAAGGGGAGTGCTCTATAAAAATGGAAGAAAGAAATAACAAACAACACAAGTGTTGCATTAAATATATATAGGCGTTATCAAGCAGTGAGCTTAAATTTGTATCTAGCTGTGAATGAAGTACAATTCTACATAAACTTTAGCAATGTTTTCAGTTCWGTGTGCATATCACACACTTATCAGCACATCTTTTAGATGTTCCAAGGCATATGGGTAAATTAAATTAAACTTTTGGTACACTTGACTTATTTCCTTACATCAGCTTCAAGAAAGGAAAAGCTAGGAACAAAGAAACTGACAGTAAAATATACTCAGTGGTTTGGTTTGCTTTTTAAATTAGTTTCTCTACAATGCCAATGCTGTCCCTACTTCCACTCCTCTCTGGGATTACCACAAGCCCTTCCCTGCCACAAAGCTGGTAAGAAAACTAAATACTGCAGGCTGTACAAGAATTTGAAGTCCTACTTAAGACTATATTTTCATGTTTTGTCTTGATGAGAAGGGCAGTGGTAAGAGTTTTGTGAAATTTAAAAAGTGATAGTAGTATCTATATTTAGCCAATGGCACCCAAATGCTGTATTAGCATAGCATAATATCATTTCTTTACTGAGTAAAGAAAATCATACCCAGCTATAGTATCCAGATGTCCTTTGCCAACCACACCTCAATAACAATGAACTTACTTACTTACTACAGCTATTTTAATATATTACATGAAGCCTCAGTCACCATAGTTCAGAAGCTCCCAGCCAAGTCCCAAAGAAATGCACAATGTGACCAGGCTTTCTGAGACAGTAACTAAAATGTGTAAGAACTCAGATGCTATTAAGCTGGTACAAGAACTAAGTGCTTCGTGCTTTCAATCTTTGCCAACATTTACCATAAAAAAAAGTCTCTTCCTGAGGTCCCTGATAGTAGCAGAATCCATATGGTTCCACTGAACAGATCAGACAGATCGTGCAAGGAGCRCAGCTCAACCCTAAAGAGATTTCTCATACCCTGGAGCAACAAGAATTTAGAGCAAAACAATTTTATTTGCCATAACCTGGATCCAGTGACCATTTCCCAAATGAGAACAAATACATCAGTAACTTGTTACAGCTATGCATGAAAACACAGAGGGGGAATGTCTGAAGCAAGAGCTCCAGTCTTTCTATGAAACTTTGATTATATTACGAAGCAAGTTTCAAGAATTACAAATTAGCAGCTTAAGACAGCATAGAGAAGCACCAAAGAAAGCTCAGAAAAATCCCAGTTTTCCAACAACAATATAACCCCTATTCAACACAAAGCTAACTAACTAAGTGTCGGGTCAGGTTGCTCAGGGCCTTGTCTAGGCAAGCTTTGAATATCTCCATGGCTGGAGATTCCACAGCCTCTCTGAGCAACCTGTCTCAGTACCTGACCACCCAATGTCTTAATTGGAATTCCCCTTGCTGCAATTTGGGATTGTTACCTTGTCCTTTCTCTGTGAGCCTTGCAAAAGAGCCTGGCTCTATCTTCTCTATAACCACCCATCAGGTAGTTAGGAAGAGCAGTTAGATCCTTCATTAGCCTTCTCTTCTCCAGGCTAAACAAATCCACTTCCCTCAGCGCTGCTAACCACCTTGGCAGCCCTCCACTGGACTTTCTCCAGTTTTTCAATGTCTTTTTCATACTGAGGATCCCAAAACTGGGCACAGCACTTTGGATGTGGTCTCAAGGGCTGAATACGAGGGGAATAATGTCATCCTGCTGGCTACACGCTAATGCAGTCCAGTACGTTTTGACCTTCATCGTACAGAGAATGCTGAATCCTATTCAATTTGCTGTCCATCTGAACCCCAAGTCCTTTCCTGCAAAGCTGCTTTCTAGCCAGACAGACCCTAGCCTGTTCTGCTGTATGGATAACTGTGTTCCATGACTTCAGAAGTTTTTTGGAAAATTACTGAGAAAGAGCCACAATATGGTACAATACCACCAAAAAAATTTAAATTCAGAATTTGGCTGATAACTAATTGACTTGAAACTATAAAAACAGAAAGGAGGACATGGTCCTTGCAGAAGGGATCACAGTCCAAAAAGAGTGGCATCCTTCCAAGGGAGCAGAGAATGAAATACAATGCAAATGCACAATTTCTTCTGAGGATAGTTGAGTAAAGGTAGACTAGAATACAAAGAAAGCTCAAGGTTCCTTTTTTAAACCACATTTTAGTTATACTAATAGAGTAAAATTAATTCCTATTTTCTTACAATTTTAAGAAATGTAATAGTACAAATATAGGCTCTTTACTTGGAAAAGAATTGCTAAAAACATATATAGCAATAATTTCTGCACAGTAAAAAGCTAAAAATGATGTGATGTGTCACAACAGTGTTGCAGTGTTGCTTAAATTTAAACAAAGGCGATTTAAGTAGAAGTAATGCATCTGTGCAATCTTTAAAATAGTTCGCATTCTATTCCTCATAGCTTTTTTTTTTTTTTTTTTTTAAGTGCATGAAATTGAAAATAAACCTTCTTAAAAAAAATGGAAGAAAAAAGACATTATTGTGTCTGCACGTTCTGTCTTTCTTAAACCTCTTCCATCTTCTCTGTTACTCTCAAACCAACTCATACTAGTTAAGGGCCTCCCATTTTCTTACATAGCCATGTGGCAACAGCTTTGCTACAGATGGTGGATAATTTAGTCACATAAAAAAGTTGAGGCCTGCTCTTCCCCCTCTTTTACAGATAACTCTGGCAGCAGCACAGAGATTTCTCTAGGCCTGGAAGCTATTAAGATTCATTTCAAGCACCCTTGAATGACCAGGCTTCTTTCTGGCCTTCAATCAAGCTGTCTGAGAAACAGATGTTTAGATTGGTCTTGAGTTCTTAGAAACTGACCCTGTAACACAGAACATGCATACAGGAGAGGACATCGCCACAATAACCTCAGCATCCGCATAAATGGAAAATCAGCTTTCTTGCACCCAGTTTAGGTCTTTAGCTAATGATTATCAAGCAAAAAATTCCAGCTAAGTAACGCTGGCTCTGGGTGTTCTCATTCTCCACAGCGTAAAACAATTGGAAAATACAATCAGCTTAATAGCTAACACATATATTCTGCAAACTTGAAACTGAACAGAAAACAGTAAGCAAAGCAGTCAAGGTTTACTCCAAAATACTTTGCTCAAATACTGAGCAAAGTAAATTTAGAAAGATCTGGCAAGCCTATAGACCTCTGCTCTATGGAGTCACAGCAAGTTCAACATTAAATGCTTTGTACTTGTGCACATGAACCAAAGAATAGTTGCATCTCTCTCTCCCTCTCTCTCTTTTTTAAGCAATTAGAGTGCTGAAAACCCAGTAGAGGGTAGTTGTCTTAAAAAAAGTTCTTGACCTTAAAATAATAATTTATAAGAGGCAGAACAAATTATTATCTAGCCAGTGCTAATAACCAAGCTAACAATTTTAGCAGCCAATAATACATTAAGGTCAAATGTTGCACCACGTTGCTCTTGGCACTGAAATGGGAACTAAGATTCATTTAATATTTCTATAGATTTTTCTAAAACTACTGAGGTCAAAGAGAGCCAGTTACCTTCCTTATACACAAGGCTTAAATCACATTTAATTTGTGAAGCACCAGTTTGGACGTATACTTTCGTTTTCACACTTCTGTTTTACATTTACAAATTTAATTATAGTTTCCAACAGAAAAGGGGGAGGGGGAAAAAGCCACACCCTCCTGTCTCTTTGGAATATACCGCTGTACACTAAACTTTAATGATGAAGTGTCCGATTTAATGTGGACACAGTTCTGAACAAAGTATTACAGCATGTTAAGACGTTTCACTAACCTGTTGAACACACTTGGAGTTGGACTGTGATCTCGGTCCCTTTCCCTGTCTCTGGTACGTTCTCGATCTCTGTCTCGGTCTCGGTCCCGGTCCCGGTCCCGATCCCGATCTCGGGATCTCTCTCTCTCACGCTCCCTATCCTTCTCTCTTCGTGCATAATAGTCCCACTGTTTGCTGGTGTCCATAAGGCTAGACCATGAAGGAGCAGAACCTGCAAGGTGCGGAAAGGTGACTAAAGAAAGAGATGCTGGTATTAGAAAGAACAAAATCAGATACCATATGAAAACTGTAATACTATTCATGCTTGAATGCACAGATGTTAGCCTCCTCCAGTGACATTTTCCAATCTTTCTCTTTCATATAAAAGTTAATTATGAGCAAACTCTGCATTTTTCCATGATGCTAATAAAGGCCTCTGCCACTCATTTAAATATTTGTTATGAAGATGTACAGATCCAGGATATACACTACAAAGAATGTCTAAATTTTTAGAAAAAGAATAAATATTGTGCAAAGCTTTGCTGAAAGAATCTGACTTTATGTGGTCAAATGACTTTGTTTTGGGGGAACAAAAACCCAAGAACAACCAAAAAACAGAACAGCCTTTGAAACACAGTGGTTCCGGAAGTACAATTCAGAAAAACAAGGAAAAAGGATACTTCCAACTTTATATTTAGATGCTAGTATTTTTGTATATGTTTTGTCCCTTAAAATAGTTGTATTTAAAGTACAACATGTTAGCTACTCCCAGTGTTCTTATTTACTAGTTCATATTGTACACTGTGCTTTGCCATACATTTTTGATTACAGAATGTAATAGTAACTTTAGAAGTCTCTTCTATAAATTCATTTTGGGGAGAAGAAATACCATTTCCACTTACACTTCCTAAGACAGCATTTCTAATGAATGCTCAGCACAATCAATATTACCACCAAAATATAACACAGTTTCAGTAAATGAAGTATATTTTTTGTCTTCAACTAAAAGACAAAATGCTTACAGAAGAAACGGATAGGAAAGAAGTCACAACACCACACTGTCTCACAACTGTTTTAGGTAACGGTGGGAGAGAAGGGGCGTGCATCTCCACTGCATTCGGTCAGCTCGGATATAATAAATAACTACTAGTCTTAATGGTCCAATTGTTCTGCCCTGCCCTGCCCCCTCCCGAAGCCCCTGGATGCATCCTGCGAACATGCGGGCGGCAGCATTCAACTGGAAACAGCGCTCTCCAGCGGACTTGAGCACAGAGGTCAGGAGTTTCCATCTCCGCCTACCCGCTTTGCTAACAAAGAATCGTACAGCTGTCAGTAACTTGCTGGAGTTCTACTTCATAATCTATAAAATCAGAACGATATTCACCTGACTCCATGGTGTTGCAAAGAGAAATTAATAGTATAATTAATATAAGCACCCACTGAACAACGTAAAACACTGCTGCTGTATTTAATATTGCCAAGCCATAAAGGCAACGGGTTCTCAAGACAGCTGTGTTCAGACTGCCTTGCCTACAACGACTGGGGTACGCAGGCCCCAGAAAGCTTTGGCAGAAGCTTAAGATGGTGGTTTGCCAAGAGTCTAAAAGAGGAATACAAAAGACTTTTTGAGCAGGCAGTGGAGCAGGAAAGAGTACTTCATTGTTAAAAAAACATTTTCATTGAGAAGCATTATAATTCTTAAAAAAAGCATTTATACAATGTTTTCCTTCTAACAAAATGCTTGACAATGTTTGACTTCAGGGCTACAGGGAAAATAAGGAGTTAACAGAAAAAATATCCTAACACAATAGTATGTTGTTCATTATACTGCCAAAAACTGAAATTCTTCTAAGGAAAGCAGCCAGAAATAGCAAAAAAACAGCTGGACTTTAAAGACTGCTAATTTCCTTGACTTGCCATTATGTCAACAGCATACGTATGGTCTACAAGACTTGAATACACTGGCTGGCAGAATATTCTCATTTAAATTGTGAACTTCAGTTTACTTTAAACACATACTACAAAACAAATTATTTTTATTAATAGCAGCATAAATGCCTAAGCTGAATTTTGGTCACTCCTTCACATCTGCAGTAATTCTCATCAGACRGAAGTATGTCATTTCCATCTCAATAGCCTGAAATAAACCATTTATTTGTTACTCTGAAAAATACAGCAATTTTTATACCTAGATTTTCACCTGTAATTATTCTGAGCACACAAGGTAGTTTAGGAAAATTTACTTTCTAATACGAATTGGTATTTACTGTGTTTACTATATGGAATGAAGTACTTTTCAGTATCTCTTCATGGATTTTAGGATTCTTCTAATAATCTTCACACAAAGAAAGTGATTTCCAACATAATGTAATGCTGATTTTATTTTTAAAATAGGAAAAGAGGAAACTTTCAACGGTCAATAGTGGTGGAGACGTAAGCCCTGTTTTGGAGATTGTTTAAAAATTTGAAGCTGCATGGTATCACAGTATATTGGCAAAGTATTAATAAATCATCTTTTTGCCTCAAAAAAATACTTTCTCTGAAATTGTTTTTGTAATGCTAAATTTGTTGCATGTTTTCAGGATACAAAGAACATTTAGAGCACAGAATGAAGAAACGCTTCACGGAAAAGCAAATAAGCATATAATACAAGTTATTTCACTGGCAGACACAAAGCAGTGCCATAGACAGCTTAATAAAACTAAAAGATCATACAGCTAAGGTATTGTTGAATCGCAAGTGGACTTAAAAGTAAGTTCAAGAAACTGCATTTAATGCACACAAAGACAAAATCGATATTCCTGATGCTACAAACTAAGAATATTGTTTTACTATGCAACATTCTCAATGGACTTGCCATTGGAAATATGCCTGATAGAGAGCAAAGATACCAAGGCATGAGATGGGCAATTTGAAGAGGCAGAAGAAAGGTTGCTGAGTCTTGATTAAGACTGGTATTTTTGCAATGTGTTTGATATGCTCATCTTCCTCTGCAATTTTGACAAAGCCATCAAACATGCTGACTGGCAAAGAAGATAAAGGGTTGGCAATTTATTTGTATCATCTAAAGCAAGTAGTGGACAACCCTAGCAATTCTTATTTATAATTATCATCTGCATCCTACTGCACCACCAAGCCCTCAATTTACCTGTTTGACACACTGAGAGCACTGGTATAATACAATGAATTCATATGGGCCAGGGATCACATTGTGAGATAAGGACTGTGGGGTAGAAGTTGCTGGCCAGGAAAAAGTCCTGCACTAAGCATATACTTGCAACAGCAATAAACCACCACTCTACCTTACAGATCCAAAAACGCGTACGTCAGGCACAGTTTAGAAATGAATAATTTGCTTTGTATAGCAAATATGAAAGCTGCTTTTGCCACAGTAGGGATGCCAGATACATGGCAAAGATGGGAGCAGGCTGGGGAGGATTAAGAAGCCTATAACAGGATGTATATGTCTCTTCACGATGGCAAAAACAGCAGCAGAAATGAAGAAAAAAGGCCAAAGATTTAAAGCTTGTCTAAACACTGTATTTTATAAAATAAAATATAGTAATTCCAGAGTATTATAACTACAATATTTTTGTATACCTTATATCCAGAAAAAGTGCCTCCCCCTCCAATTAGTTTAATCCCGTATTATTTCAATACTGCTAGTTCAATAAGCATCCAAGCCTAAGAGCTAAGGCACTGTTTTCTGTAAAAACCCTCAACTTTCCAATGCACTTACAGGTATTTGGTGATATCAGCTGCACAATTCTGCAGCAAGACTTCCCCTCACTTCCATTAGAATCTTTGTTGAGGAAGGGGCCCAAAACAACGGAAGATTATTTTTAGGAGGATGAATTACAGATTAAGATGTGACAGAGAAGACAGTTAGAATTAACTGTTGACTTTAGTTGGGCTGTTTTTCTACCTCCTGTCAAAGGCACTTAATAATGGTAGCAATATCTTTTTACATAATCTCATAAACTCATCAGGAACATACTGTTTCTCATGAGGACTTTCTCATTAAAGGGATACAACATATTTAAGGTACTACTCTTCTCAGCAATATTGAATATTTCTCATTTAAAATCAGAGTTTTGCATTCTAAAACTCTAACTACCTAATAAAACAAGTGGTACAGTCAAGCCACTTTTCACTTTGATTAACCTCTCACATAAAATGCAGTAAGAATTTCACTATATAGTATTTTAAACTCAAGACACAGTATGATGCTCTATATACCTGTGAGGAGTTGGCTAGTATCTCAGCATAATTAAAGGGTCCTCATTTCAAGTTGAAGATGTTACTGTACACATTTGATGACTTTTTGCTTCTAAAAAATTCTGTTTTTTCTGTCAATTTGTATGACCTTACGAGAAGAGATATGAAGGAAGGAGAGACACAAGAAGGAATGAAACACTCGTCTCCTAAGCAATATAAGCAAAAGCTCATGATTGAAATACCCAGATGTTCTAGCAAGACTAAAGAATCCTAGGCAACATTTTGAAGTTGTTAATTCAAGTAAACCAAGGTCCCCTGTTCTCTCAGACAGGGTCCAAAGGTTCAGAACACTATTAATGCCATGTAGATTTTAAGACAAAATGACTCTAGTAATACCAGGAAACACACAAAAATAGCCCAGACTAGACTAGTGTAATACACCTAAGGGAAACTGGTGGTTAAAGTAGACTGATACAGCACCAGAATTTGTAATGCCAACACTCTAGTCTCTGCAAGCTAGACTGCACGAGTTAAAACCCATTACATCTATTTATTTTATACCTATCTTTCTGCAACAATTGAGATCAGCTCAAAAGCTCTTTCTTTAATGGTCACTACATACAAACAGTAAGAAATTGGGGATGGCATGCTTCTGTAACCATGCTTCTGTAACCAACCAAACAAAAAACACTCAGCACAATGATACAGATCACATCTGTGGGTCTTCAAAAAAAAAATAGAAATCAAACTCAGCTCTCAGTTTTGTCCAACATTATAAAGGAAAGAAAATGCATATAGCAGCAAGACAAACGTTTTTATTGGGTGAAGAAAACCACCACCACCACTCCCCAAATACAATCTTGCTTTTCCTCTAGCAAACTTTCTGCGGGGCAGGGGAAAGGGGAAGAAAAGGAAATCCCTTAGCCGACTTCAGAGTTTTTAGAAACTAACAGTTCCAATCTCTAAGGGAAAAAAAGACCCAAGTAAATCACAACAACCTGAGAAAGAACCTATACAAGAAAGAGCATTACATGCTACTCTTCAATTATCTCTTCTAGCTGACTTAACACCCACTGCTCACATCTCTCAACCAGGGAACATGTCTACCCTGCCTCACTGGAAGAGTTGTCAATACAGCATACTTCAGAGGAAAGGAGAGGAGGAAACATCCAGAAAATTCCTTAATACTTAAAAGAAATTAAGGTTTGTATGCAAATATTCTGACTAAAATCACATCTGACTTCTCTCATGAAACTTCAGACTAATATCTATTATCTGCTATCTTAAAAGTAAAAAAWAAAAATAAAAAAAAACTGGTTGCCCTCTCAGAACCAGATGTTCCTCCAATTTTTTATTAGCCTTTTTCTCTTGTACTGCTTGGTCTCCATAACCATACACAGGCAAACATCCATTTTTAACCTTGCCCAAGAAAGTACAAATCCAATGTTGGCATAATCATGTTGCCATATCAGCAACCATATTTTGTATATGGGTATCACAGCAACATAAGCACGCCACCACATCTGAAGGTCAGCAAAAGAGTTGGAAATATTCTTATGTTCCTGCTACAACTTGAAAGTGCAGCAAATTCTAATAAAAGAGATTCCAAAAAGGAAAAACATCTTTAATTGGAGGCTACATATTAGATGCAATGCACATACTACTGCCCGTAAATAAGACTGCTTTCTCACATGACACTGCATGATTTTAGCTGATAAAACTTCAACAAAGCATTTGCTTGGGTATGTTAGTTGCCTGCCCCAGGTTTACTTTTTGCTAAATTCTTGAGCAAACACAGCTCATTTATTTCTGAAAAGGTAGAGTAAAGCAGTTGTTTGCCCCCACTAAGAATTCTTTAAAATACATAAGACAACTCCATGCATGAAAGCAAACACTTAAGTGATGAAGATCATTCTGATGTCAATGAAGTACCATTTGTTACTGCATAAACTGCCCCAAATTCAAGAAATAAGTTATTCAAAAACCTTATTTTGTATATCTTCTCTAGAGACTTATGAACATTTGAGAGAGACATTATGCGAACGTCTGATCTGTGCTGAACATCATGCATCTCAGAAGTGGACAGAACTTCTACATTTGCCTCCTTCCAGCAGCCAGGGTCCAAATGAACAAAGAAGAGGGAGACAGAAAAATCAGCTGGGAGAAAAGGCACTGGGCATGGGGCTGCATGAGACCTAAGCAGAGCTACTGACTGGCAAAACGGGTGTTTCATGTTCCCCTTTGGGCTAGGTCAGAAAGCACCTGACATTTTAGTACTGTCATCTCTCTTTTGGCTCAAGTAGCAGAGCTGCATGCTAGATAACCGGCTGCTAGGTTCTGTCGATGTCCATTTGATTCCACATAATGCAATTTCTTTTTCAGTTCACTTTTACTATCAAACTAGATGATGACATTTTTCAGCTGCAGATTTTGTCCATAATGTTAACCAGAAAAGACAGACTTGCTTTTGCAACAGGCTAAATAAACAAAACAATAGTATTTACCAACAGCTGTTAAATCTGCAACAGCAGGTATCTGGTCACAGTGACAGGCAATGAAATTTCATAATAAATTGCTGGAAAGACCTGTTTAGACTCTCAGCTAAATCCTTATAAGTATTTCAATCAAAAACACTAATAAAAATTTTCAAAGCCAGTAAACTCACTCACCACTGCCATATGAAAATGCACGAACAGAGCGACTGTCATAGCCAGAGGAATGTCCACTGTTGAAAAGAAAATACAGGTAGAATTCAGTTTTACCATTAAGGCTACTTCCATCAACAGATACATACCTTTTATTTTATTCCTCAGAATTCTTATCACATAGACTAAAAGAAAGTATCTAAGCAGATTTAAGTGCTCCATTTTGAGCATCGCTAATTAAGAAAGCAGTCTCTCAATACGAATATGTTGACTTCATACTTTAATACAGAAGTTGAAAATAACATTCTGTCAACATTTCTTAAAGTTTAGAACAAAGAACATCCATGTCTTGGAAACCAATACTAGCTCTGGACTATTCTATTGTATTTTTCACAGACTTTCTATTTCAAATGTTGCTTATATCACAAGAAGTTTCTGCACTGATACTGAACTTAATCTCCAATTGCTTGGAAATGCACATATTTGTGAATGAAGCTATTCTCATTCTTTCTGTTAAAAAGTAGGTATGTGAGCATATCTAAGAACAGGTGGACTTCAAATGTGTAGTTCTATAAATAAACTATTAAATTAACTACACATTTTCTAGGCTGACTTCTTTCAATGGCAGCCAACTCAAGTAGGTAAAAAACAGAAAGGTTAAAATGGATGATATAAGCATAGGACGTAATTCAAACATGTATAATTCTTTGATGAGTTTTATCACTTCCTACATAACTTGAATGCATTATCTTTGCCATATTTAAGGCAGCATTACATTAAAAAAGTTACATTACATTAAAAAAGTTTTGGATTAGTTTAGTTTAAAAACAAAAGAAAAAACAGGCTAATGAAACGCCAATGCAATATCTCAGCATTTAAAAATATTCACCAGAAATGTAGTTCCAAGGTTCTACAATACACTTGATAAAGATTTTTTCACATCATATTTTGGAAAAGCAAATAAAGTGACTACTGCTTAACTGTCAGAAGCAATGGTCACTCATAGCAACTGCCATTATGTAATAATAAAATGACCTTCATCCACATCAAATGCATCCACCTCATTGTTTTCTGAATTAAATCAGATAAGGATTTTCTCAGAGATTTACCATCATCATCCTGTAGCACGTATGTTAATAGAATTTGCAATTGCAAAGGAACAGATATGTACACCTTCCTCCAGTGAAGTCAAAAGGACTGGCAAGAGGCTTCCGTCTCCTTAGGTGAGCTAGTTGCCCTAGTTTTGGCCTAACGCAAAATATAAATACTTTTCAAGGGCTGCTGGCTACTTGGTATTGAAAAAAGAAGAAATACAAATTTGGATTCTGCTGAACTCTGGCATTTCTTATAGCCTATGAAGGCTTGAGTCTGTGGCCAACGTGTTCATTTACATTTGTATAAAAGGATGTTTTAGTTGACAACTGTAAGATTCACTTAAATAAGTCTTCAAACAGCTAAGGAATATTTTAACAATCTTTTATCTTAACTTTGTTCTTAAGTCTTGGCAGTGATACAGTGTCATCACTCAACAAAACCAGTAAGTGGTAAAGTAACCTACTCAAAAGAATATTAAGTGTAAAATACATTTGAGACTAGCAGCACTTGTGGAAAATGATTGTAAAAACCTGAAGCCATCCTCTCAGCTCCAAATAAAATCCATAAAACACTGGGTAGTGTAAGAATGCTTACTAATACCTATTTTATTTCTGTTACAGAATACTGATATATTGCTTTGTAAGATTTCAAAACAAATAATCACCTTTCTATCGTGGGTATGAGGGAAGGTGGAGGACCGCCAGGTGGGGGTGGAAAGCCTGTAATAATGAATCAGGGAGGAAAGAGAGGAAAAAAAAAACAACATGTAAAAACTGGGGTAGGCATACAATGGCAAACGTATTCCATATACTTTCAGTGCTTCAAATCAAATACCTTATCGTTCTTAAAACATGCAAGAATTTAGAAGCATAGGAAAATTCTTGAGTAGCTACTGATACTTTACAACAGCTGTCACATTGTTCTGCATAACTATTAAAAGAATGGAAGGAAAAAAAAGGAAGTGCACACCTTCTAAAGACCTGGCAAGTAAGTCCAGTAATCAAAAGCATTAATTTTTTTCTGCCTTGCATCAAAATAACTGTGCCTATGTCTGCACATATCATTTTGTATTTATGAACTTTTATCTGTATATAACTAAAAGGAAGTTGATAATTTGCACATAAATTAATTTTTAACCAAATTAAAAAAAAAATCTAGTTAAGTTTACCTGGTGGTGGCACTGTTATTGGTATACCTAAAAAGACAACAAATAATGTATCAGTTATAGTTAATAAGCAAAAATTATTTACTGTAGTTCTAAAATCATATTAAGATATCACAACATATACAATCAAGAAAAATAACAACTTATTTTTTGTGTCCTCAGATTAAGAACTCACAGTACTCCCAACTGTTAAGATTCTATGCAAGCCCTGTGATATCTGGCTTTTTTTTCAAGTTCCAGCCCTTCAGAATCTTATTTCATTAGAAACAAAAGTGACAAAGAACAATTCCGGGTCTCAAGATTAGAAGTAAATCCATAACCCTAAAAAGTTAAGCACTGAGAAGGAAAATAACATACCATAGAACATATTTGGTTTATCTTAAATTCCATTACTAGGTGAAAGGAAATATAATTGGCCTCTGACCTTTTAATGCTTAGTATAGGAAATACTAAGTCCACATGGACAAAATATTCTGGCAACAAGAAGCATTACAGACTTTTCCCTAAATGCTACACCATACTGCAATTAATCATTCAATTGCTATTTGGAGGTTAAAAAAAAAAAAAAAAAAGCTCAGGACTTTGTTCTCTTGCAAAAACCTGAGAAGGGAGCATCCTTTGCTACAAACACGTTCAAAAATCATTCTAACTCTGCTGGCTTTCTTCCTTGCTCATTTTTCAAGCAGAAAAAGAAACGTTACTTTCAGGGTAGTAGTTTTAATCACTTATGGTAAACCTCCCTCAAACTCCACAAAACATCCCTCAGCTACCATTACTGTATCAGATTCAAGTGTTTTATGCAAGTGGGTTCTGAACTGAAATGCACTGAAGCCAACAGAAACCCCTCCAAGGGGCTCTGGACCAGGTTTAAGACCAAGATACACAAAGACAGCCTTCTTAACTTCCCATATATTTTAGGGGTGTTTAGGCATCTGAACAGAAGAGCCCAACCACCGTGCTTATTAACCGTGCAGGTTACTCCTCTCAAAACTTAACTCATGAAAGCTTTCCCCTTCTTCAAAAGAAACAAAAGATTTTGCAGGATATAGAATCAAGAAGTACTAAGAACAAAATATGCAAACTCAAATACCTAAAATGCAGCCTTTTAATGCTGAAAGAGTGCAATTCCAATTTCTTCCACTGAGCTAAGGAAACCTATGGAAAGTTATCTCATCTGAAAGACAAGATACTTTTCCTTGGCATATTGATATGGATTTAAGTGTTGAAATGTTAGGTACACAACTTAAAAGCTATAGTTTGAGAATCCATGAAAATCATATCCAGTACTCTATACAGGTAAGTTAAAGATTTTGCTTAATTGAACTTTGGTGTCTAAAAATAACTAAAAATGAGGTATCACTTTCTGCTGAAAAGATAACGCTACATCAGTACAGGAGAGGATTTACAGAAAATCCCCTGATCACTTAAAAAAAAACAAAAACCTGCCTTACAAATTCTACTTACAAATGAATAATAGTTTATTTAAATTTTTCACAAGACTCCAACCCTTACCTTCTAGACCATTATAAATTTACATTTTAAAAATACAAAAGGCCTGAAGAAAACATGGGCAGTTTGACATACGTCCCATTTATGCATATTTCAGTAAGTGAATCAGACAATTACTGAAGTAGATAACTAACAGGCAATCTATATCAACAAAGTCACAAGCAAGTTGCGTCTTCCTCCTCAACTCAGTCAAAAAACCCCCACTCTGCATTAACTTGGATATGACAACAGCAAACAGACAAGCCATTCAAGAGAGTAGGCTGACAGAGTAATAAGAATCAAGAGACTCGCAAAACAATCACTCCACCTCTCAGTCCTCTTTATCAAGAAAAAGCTTAAAGCACCTTCCGAAGAGTACCTGGGAACTAAAAATAACAATCCCACTAGACACTACAAATCACCAACTGAAAAGAAATCATGATTTCATGGCAAATCAAAATCTCCCCTTCTCTCCAAGCTTTCCTTGTTCTAAAGATTATGAAAGGCCCAGCTCTATCTTCTCTTAGAACTTGCCACTCTTCCTCTACCTCCGTATCAACAGGCCCTCCACTCTGCAGATACAGGTTTAATTTCCTTTCAGAGATGGCTTAGTTGTTACAAATCTAACTAAAGGCTTATTAAATCAGTGCATAAAAAAGTATTTGAAGTACAAAATCATCAGCCAATTACTTCTGAGTGAGGGAAAAAAGAAAACCAAAACATTGATTCATTTCTTACAACATATAAACTTGAATATTGATCCAAGGAGATGATTTAGTACAGATTACGTCTCTATGACACACTACAGTGCCACAGAGATACACCTGGCCTAAATTGAAATATTCTGACCTGTATATCAAAAGCAATCCAAATGGCATCAGTGCAGCGTTTTACCGTGGCTTATTTACACTCTGCATAATGTGCTCAAAATTGCTTTCAGGACACTGCACACCATCCTACTTAACTCAAGACTGGTAAATATTTATCAAATATCAAGTAGGTTTTACTGAAGGGAAGCAACGCCACATGTGCTATCCTTGTGAGCAAGGAGTCAAACATAAGTTGCTGCAGCTTAACAACATACCAAAAGTTAGCTGAACTGTGTAATAGCCCCAGCAATGTAACATAACTCAGCTTGGTGTAAAAACTTCTTCCATCACAGGCTAAGCTAAGTCAAATTCTCTCTCATTTAACACAAGCTAAAAAGTATACACTTAGACTGCTGAGCCTCAGCAGATGTATGGATATACAATCACTTGCTAAGTTCTGGTATCTTGATAAAATGTCTAAGCAGTTAAACTTCCCAAAATTATACAACAGATGTTTATTACGTCAGAGTATTTTTTTTAATATCACAAATACATGTCACATTTAAACTATGTTCTTATATCAAAATACATGAAACAACCTTTAAAGTCTGTAAAACAGAAGCACCCACATTATTCTTTAGACTTAAGTTACTCCAACATAGTAAAAAACAAATAAACAAAACCCAACACATTTTTACTATAGCCAAAAATAGTGATTTCCTAGTAGCATTTCAGAGTTTTCTGCGTTTGGCCCTTTGAATAATTCCAGAACTCATTCCTCAAAAAAGATCTGAATCACAAGAGTGAATGAATTCAGAACAAGAGACCTAACTTCAAAGCAGGATCCTTTTTCAAAGGGGCTTTCGGAAGATGTTTTATATTTGGAATACTTAAATTTTCTGGCAAGTAGTCCCAGTTTAATATTGGGTAACAGCAGGTTTTTTTCCTCTCCCTCCAATGAACCTAGAAGGGATGGCAGATTCTATTTTAGGAACAGCTTTGAAGATAAAGAGCTGGCAACAGCACAATTAAAACACAGGCCTGAAGAAACCAAATCCACAGCTCTTAATCGTTATTTTCAAATCTACTTGAAGCACGGAAGGATGTTGAAGGAGACTTTCTGGACAAGTGTATGTCATAAACCTGTCTGCAAATCACAAGACTAAAGCCAAACCTGCTTGCTAGATCTGCAACACATGTGCATTTTTTTTTCCCACCTTTAAGTTTAACAGGTGAGGGGTTTCATAAGAACATCGCAGTACACCTAAATGACACTGCTGCACTAAGTGCGTATGTGTGGGGGGAAATCCCGTCAGGCTTTTAATAATATACAACACAGATCTCTGTAGCACAGCTATAATCAAGATAATAACTACTTTCTAACAACTTGCAGTGTACTGCATACGTTATTTTATCAGAAACATTTTAATACAGTTTAAAACCGTAGTTAACACTAGTGTTAAGTCCCCCTCCTTCCTGGTCCCCAAGCAGTAAAGAAACTTCACAGAAGTGCCAGAGCAGTAGCGTATTCCCTCTATAGATATTCCATTTTTACATTTATGCATATAAACTTTGAAGAAAGCATGGAATGATTTGATTTTTAAATCTCTTCCTCTTCTCTTTGCTAGGCTGCACCATTTTGTGTGTGATGGTCACTGATGGAAGTCAGAGCTGGCCAGCCAGCAGGAGCAGTTTTAAAATCAACAGCAACCGAAGAAAGCAACTTCTTCCATGAGAAGATTTAAACCCTGTAAAGGCCCACCCAAAGCCACTGCACAGAAAGAATAACGTTGCTTCCTTGTTTGTACGTAAGAGTATTAACAGACACTTTTAAAAGATGCCCTATGCAAACGGAAAAGATTTCAGAACAAGGCAAGAAAAAGAATGCAATGAGCAAGAGGAGAAAATGAGGAAAGGGTCTCCACCTTATATCAGTCTCATATATAACTACATCTTTTATTTTCCTACTCTGATACTCCTCGAAGTTTCTGCATCTGTTTCCATTTCTCATTGACCATTCTCTTTCATTCCTTCACCACTCCTTTTTAACCTAATTCTTTAAGACAATAACACTTAGGCAACTGCACTATTTGTGCAAATGCGCATGACACTGCCCCCCTTTAATAAATATGGGTAAATTTCAAACCGGATTGAACAAGAACAAGTCTCAAAGAGCTTTGACTCCTCTAAGCTTCACAGGTACAGGAAGCTGGATAAAAACAGCAGGTGCTAATAAGATCTGACTGAAGGGCTGCAGCACAAATGCAGTTCTTATCAGACATTTGAGAATTCGCACACCCTGTGAGGGGAGGGAGGAATTAAACCTTCAGTTGGTGCTTGGATCTTACATACCAAAGAATCTAAATTCAGCACAAATTCATAGTATACCAGCTTTCTTAGTGCAAACTTTGGAAAAATTTGTTAACATGTACCTCTCAACAGCATTAACAATAGTTGAATCACAAAAAGCAGCTTTTCACTTCAGACATTTTCAAGGACACAAGACCTGACATTTAGTTTTTAGGTAATTATTTACTACTTGTGACTATTCTCACTGAGAAAGTAAAGACAGAAGTTTCTGTTTCTCCCTTACAGATATACTTATGAAAAGACTAGAACACAAAATTCTGAAATTCTACCCATATAGTCAAATGTGCAAGGAATGTATTTCTTGAATTCAGTATCATCAAGCACCACTCTCTCATTTCCCATATTCTACGAAATGTAGGACATTTACCTGGTGGAGGAATCAGAGGTGGAGCAGTACTGACAGTTGGAGGGGGTGGGAGGAAAGGAGGTGGTGGAAGGTGGGTAGGTGGAGCTCCTGGAGGGAAAAATGGAGGTGGCTTGGTAAAATTGTCTACTTCAGGATTAGATCGTTCTGAAAGAACCTGTAAAATATCAAACTATAGTTACAATTGCTATGTAAAAAGGGCAGAACATAGGTTTCCTCTCTTTCCAGTTACTATATCAGGAAAGCATTACTTATGCACCTAAAGAGCCATATTCAGACAGTATAAATTACACCTACATGTTCAGTGTCCTGTACTCCCTAGGTACCTTTAAGGGCCCAGGAACAGCCAGTAGGGAACAATAAACACAAGATTTTATAGGGAATACAGGCCATCTGAATACGGACTAAAACACCATCTTAGATTTATATGTAAAGGAAAATATTTTAAAAACAGTATGAAAAGCATGAAAATCCAAAGAGTTTGAATTACTTAATTAAACACTGTGAGAAGCTCAGTTGAAAAAACCACATTGCAGTGTTTTAAGTACAAGCACCACAATCTATTACTATCTTCATAGTTTAGCCTTAACCTAAGCTGGCATGGAAATGCAGTTAGAGCACCAAACAACTGTGATTCTTCTCCATAGATATGTCAGGAAAGAAAAATTATATTCAACCTTAATGTATTTAGTTTTTTCTGAAAATAACCCAAGACCATAAAGACGAAGGCCATAAAGACTAATCTTGCAATTTATGGAAAAGTAATGCAACTTCACAAAAAAATCTACTATCAGCTATTTATTGCTTCAAGACTTTTTTTTTTTTTTTAAATGCATTCTTAAACTGCAAGTGAAGACACTTTCATTTTCAGCATTAGTGTCCAGCTGGGGTGAGGGATTAAAGGATACTCTGTTTAAATATCTGTCTTTGTCTAGTAGAGCCAATAGTGACTCTTAGGTTGTAAGCCTGTAATATTGATCATTTCCTTTCAGTAAGAAGTGCACCAAAACATGTATCTTTTGAAAATAGATCAACTATTTCATCTTAATTTATTTAACTGTCACAACTTTCTTCCTAAAATTAAAACTTCTGTATTTCTCATTCATCCACATTACAGTGTTTTAATCAGAAGTTAAGGTGAAAGAAAAAAAAGCCTATTAGTCAAAGACAGTGTGTAAATCTGCAGTATAAAACCTGTATGTTGCTGTTTTCATTAGCACGCCGCCGTCCTTCCACCCTGCTGATAGTGATCGTCTGTCCAATCACATCTATTGTGCCAGATAATCGCCTGTAACACAGGACAAAGCAGAATCAGTAACAACCAGCATTAAAAAAAACCCTCTTGTGGCATACAGAGTAACCTAAGTCCATGAGCTCTTTCTCCTGTATAAAGATAAAAGCCACAAAGTTGCCAAAGAACATTAAACGCGATAAATTTCCTGAAATACGCCAAGTGTGTAGAACTAAACAAAGCAGCAGTGAAGACTTCTGCAGGATGAAGGGCGACTGTCTCCACATTCTCCTTCCATCCCCTTAAAGAAAATAAATCTACATTTTTGCAATTGATGAAAGCAAAACATAAGGAATAATACAATGAGATTACCAATAAGCTTTAATATGAATATATTAAATGGAATCTCTACAAAAATCTAAACAGTGAAATAGTTATACTAACCATTAAATATAGTTTTAAAACGGCAGAAACCACACTGCAGGACTCCATGGAAGAATGAAAGAGGACAAAGTTAAGTGAGGAGGCAGAAATACACGTCAGCCAACACCAATGTGCATACTATAGATATTGCAGCACATATTGAACAAAACACCCATCATCCTTCCCACCTTGGAATACACAGTCTTAATACCAACCAAAGTACTTGAAACTACCAGAAATTGATTCTCTCCTTAGATTAAAACCTTGCCTCCAACTCGGAGAATTCTTAAGACTCGGAGAATTCATACATCTGGTCCTCAGTTCTCCAAAATGTGAAATGCCTCTCAAACAGCTCCAAAACATCTGTACAGCTAAACAACACTAACAACAGAACAGCACAGGACTCACCTCAGATTCCCTTACAACCCAATCAGGCAATATAAGAATGTAATGTGAATTAAACAGCTAGATCAGACCAAAGGTCTATCTAGTCCAGTAATCTTTCTTAAGAATAGCTAGTAACTGGATTTTCAGGGAAAGACGACAAAAAAAAAGTGGCATGTATACACACACAGTCTTTCCCTCCCAATTTCTGCCCATCAAAATTTAGGGACTTCCTGTATTTAATAACCCTGAATAACATTAACATGTCTGATCCCTTTTGAACACACTTCTACATAATTTTACCTTCTATGATGAATTTCAACAACGTGTTCTGTGTAAAAGTACTTCTCCTCATCTGTTTCAGGTGTTTTTTGCCTGCCAATTTCATTTGGTGTCCTACAGTCCTCGTGTTAAGAAAAACAATGAAGAAATGTTCCCTTTTCTCTGGCACCGAAATATTCTTGGGTTACTACTGACCTCTGTTGTATCTCTTCTCAGTCATCTCTCTCCCTAGCTGAACTAGCCTACATCTATCCTCATACAAAAGTGTATAACATACGTTATTTGTATTACCTTTTTGTGGACCCTTTCTACTTATACTATATTGTTGCTAATGTAACACAAACTGAACCACAGAGAATATTCAACTCGCAATGCCTTGTGGCTTTATGTGCTGTCATAAAGACTCTTTCAGTTTTGTTCTCCACTGCTAATGATTACTAACGCTCTATTTGCCAGTTTTAGATAAGTCTAGAAATTGAATGGATATTTTGGGAAGAGGCAATAATTTCAAGATCTCTTTCTCAACTCATAACAGCCAAATTTATTATTTTCTCTAAAAAAGCTAAATTGATTTTGAGTCACCTGCATCAACAAGACAAAAGAACAAGGGCTGATTCTCCTGGGAAAAGGGCTACAGAGGGACTTCTTAAAAAACAAACCTGTTTTCCACTGTGAAAAAATACTGTATTACTATGTAAATATAAATACATAAATAAATACATGTTAAAGATCTGTGCCATGCTATAACACTATGAATTCTTTAATAATTCTTTTTTTTTTTATTGTATACACATGAGGCTCCCTATTCTTTCCTCAGGTTGAAGAAACAAGCTGTAATTTTTTATTGAGGTCTCCATAGCAAAGAACTAATCAGAGCAAAGTTTCATAATCAGCTTTGGATAATCTGGTTACTATCCTAATCAGTAGTTAGGACAACTTTTCTCTGCGTTCATTCCACAATAGTTTGGTGTGAAGACAGACTGCTAAATCCCTATCAAATTGACTTCAGTATAATTGTTCCACCATTATGGCATAAGCAAACGTAAGAGAAATATCAGTAGTAAGATAACAGAATTTCTCTTTCTATTCACTTGTTCCTGTTAGGACCTGGATCGGGGACAATATTAAAGATGAAACCTATTATTCATTCCACAAAATACTCTGCAGCCTTGAACAAAAGATCCTTTATCCTGCAAGAGATGTGTCTTTGCTGTCTACAGACTAAATACCATCTTACAGTACCAACTTCACTTTCTTATTGGCACCAAGGTTGTTCAGATTCTCACTCCTGAATGACACATGGTATACTTTCCTTATAGCCCCAGAGAAAACACACTGCCTACTGCAGACAGACAAGAGTTGGAAATACAGATTGAGAGCTGTTCTTAGAGCTCAAACTTGCTGGAAAGAACAGAAGTCAAAAATTCTTGGTAACAAAAAGCAATTAATCTTAATTAACCTTATCAAAAATCCATTAGTTCACTTCTAACATAACAAAATAGATGAAACACTTGAGAAAAAAAATAAAGCTATTGTATTTCTGTAAAAAGATGGATTTAGCCTTGGCACGTTGAACAAATTCTAGCACTAATAATTGCCTAGGGCTAAATTTCTCCCCCAATTTCATTTTTTTAATTCTAAATATATTTTAAATTTCCCAGATACACAACTCAACAGATAACAATATATTCTCTTATATATATATTCTTATCTATAGTCACGTTTCTCTGTCACCAGAGAACCATCCCTTAGTGCTATTTCAACTTTCCTACACAAATCCTCCATAACTGCTTAATAAGGATTCATGGAATTCTTTTAATCACTAAAACTTCAAAAACTATGATGCAAAATAATTGATAGGCAAATTGTTGAAATCAGGCTTTTCTTTACCCATTCATAAAATGACTTTGACTACTTTCACCACAGCTTTAATACTGCCCAATATGMATAATTTTTTCTAACATTCTGTTTCACTATCTTGTTTTAAGGCTCTCTTCAGAAGTACTCCCACAAAACATAATGCTCTGGTAAAGCAAGGAAGGACAAGCTTCATGAAGGGCTGTTATTTCTAATTATTTCAGAGAGTCTATCTACATTTTTGATCCCACATTCTAAAAGAAAAGAATATTAATTTGTAGTAAGAGAAAGGTGAGATTTTCTATGGACACATTAAAAAAAAAWAWAWATATATATATATATAGCAAGGCTGAAGTGATTACAGCAATACCATTCCATTAGGGATGCCAACAGGGATGCCAACAAACGTTCAAAAGGCTTCACACTATGATTTCATTTTCCTCTTCAGAGCATGAGTCCAAAGATCTTGTGCCCACTTTCTGGCCCAGAGCAAGCACTGTCTTGTCCTTATTTTACCTTTACAAAGTGATAAAGCTGCAGAAACAAACTCAAGAATTCTTGGCCATCTCTTTTTGTCCTTCTTTTCTTGTGGGGAAAAATTGTCAGAAAAGTGCCATAATTCTTATTTTAACAGGTAATTATAACAATTACTACAAAAAAGGTAATGAAGTATAGATCACAGGAATCAAACCAAAGAAATTGAACACAAGAACTGTACTATAGAAAAGCAGTACTTTACTAACAATTATTAAAACACAAATAAGTGAAACTAAGAAGAGCTCAAGGAACAAAAAAGAAACCAGGAGTAGTTCGGAAAGCAAGCGTGTCAGAAAATCTGTTAACGTGAATTAACAGATTCTAGACTGAACCTTCTTGTCTAGATGGCTATATCTGAAGGTCCATATAGCTTCATTTAACTAATTTTGATCTGAAGAAAGGCAAGCTATTTAGAAAAATACAATCTAGAATTTAAATTTTCAATGATAGAGTTCACAATAACTGGCAAGCTATTCCAGTCCATGCTGGAGTTAATGGGTAAATTTTAGGTTTGAATGCATCGTGCTTTAGATTCCACATCAGTGAATCTATTCAGCTTATGCTTGTCAGATTGAAGATGTTCCTGCTATAAAATTCYTAACTTCCAGGCATGTACTCACATAGTCTGTTAAGAGAGGTATCTTTAAGCCCCAAAGAACATCTGAGATCTTTGCCACACAGTCATCAACTCCGGTATCATTAACCAAACCTCTAAAATTAACTTTTTTGGATTTGGGGTCATTTTTTTCCCCCCTTATCAGGGCTGAATAATAATGCTACACTGAGAGTGAAGACAAGATGCCATAGGAAAAACATTAGATAGAACCACTAAAATTTAAAGCATAATCAGTCTCTCAAAATCTTCAATAAAACCACATAAGAACGTACTGAAAATAAAACAGGATTCCAGGTGCCAGAGCAGAAAATTATGTCACAAGGATATGAATGGCATCTATTAAAACTAAAACCTGGTATTTGTGACACTGTGGAATTATAATTTGGAAGATGGAAAAAATCAAAAGTACAGGGAACTTTTCTGTTTGCAGCCCAAAAACAAATGAAACCCAGAAACCTAGCTTTATAGAAAAGTTAAAACTCTATTATTCTGATACAGATCAAACAAAATCTGCCTGCTTTAAGGCCCACAATTTCTAAAAGAGGTTAAAAAGCAGGATTCATTTAGGTCAACTACATGAGAAAATGAGGTATAAAATTACCTTACTAACAGATCAGAAAAAAAAGACATACATCTGTGTTGTACCAATAAAGGAAACAATAGTGGAGAAAAGTGATAATATTTACCAATAGCAAGATACATAACAAAATGAAAGAAGGACTGGGAAAAGCTTTCAGGAAATTTCACAAGAGAAATGCAAGGGAAAAAACAGACTTCTAGTTTTTAGAAGAGGAGTTCCCAAATTTTTGTTTCTGGTGGACTACCAAGCACAGTAGCACAAATAGCAGGGAGAGCAGCTAGAAGTTGGGACCAGCTCCAAGTCCTGCCAGACTGATAGCTCTGACCCCAATTGCTCGATTCCTCGATTCCAATGCAGTCTGAAAAAGATACAGTAGACACTAGAGCATCAAGAATCAATTAGATTTTCCAGAGATAATCTCCTGTCTAACATCCCATCCTAAAAATCTGGACCTCTGGAATCCAATAGCCTAAGACCAAAAAAAAACCCCCCTGCTATTTAATTATTTATAATGTTTTATAATGGTATCTCAATTACTGTTCTGAACAGATGCCAAAAGATTCAACTTCTTCAATGAGGGATGAGTCCAGGAATTTGCAGTCATGCCTTGAAGTCAACAAATTCTCTTTTTCCCTGAGAATGCAATAAGGATTTTATTACATCCTCTATCAGAAGAGTTTGAGAATGAAAAAGAAAAAGGYATATGTTCTCTTGCAAATGGAACACCAGATGACATCTCTGTCAAAAACATAACCTTCAGTAAAGCAAAAGAGGCATCTAAGTGTCCAATATTTAACAGTTCAGCAGTTTTATCAGAGACAAATCTGAAGCCTTGGATCCCGATTAAGTCATAGCAAGCTAATGCATGGGGAAATTTCAAAGACACCCCCCCCCCATTATTATCTAACTTAGCGTTCAGAAATTAATCAGACATTACTATGTTCCTGTCTTGGCGCTGTCTGCAAGGGAAAGAGAGGGCTTGGTCTGTCCCTTATACACTGAGGGCACCTGGGATACAGAGGCATTCCCAGTGGATACCCCCAAAGGCACCACACGTGTGGGATGCACACGAACCCAGAGCGGACTTCATACAGAACACAGCTTGAAAGGAGCATTCCAGCAACTCAGTGAATGATTTTGCTCTAATTACAGAATGGTTATTTGTAAGCTATTCACACTACAGATACTACCCTCCATGGAGATCTAATTCAAAAAGTTTATTTAGGTTCTACAGAGCAAAGAGGGAAAAAAATAAAATAAAACCAATTACATTCCAAATTCATAGCTGCAGAAATCACTTATCTCCACTACAAGAAAGAATATAAAGTGTTTTTTGAAAAACAAATTTTCAAATTTCATAAAAAGCCTAACTACCAGATGCCACATTTATTCACTAGCCTACAGAACTAAAAACTATAGAATTATAATATTCTTTAGAAAACTCTATTTAAAATGTTCCTGTATTCCTACTTGTCTTGCTTCTGCATCTTTATGCTTTGTCATCCTCCTCTTGAGGACATCCTCAACTTTGCTGAGCTCATTTACTGATTACTGATGGATATAACTAAGAAGCAAACAAATCTAACGTAGAAATTCAGATTTTGTTATGATATATGGAATAAACATTTCTTCAAAATAATTTAAGATCTATCTGAATTTGCCATATGAGCAATAATTATGGTTCTATCCCCTAACTAAAGAAGCCTCCATATTCCTAATGAGTAGTATTCTTGTTACATCTCAGAGAACTTATTTATTTTTTGGAGAATTTCAACTGGCAGGACATCATATGGAAGCATCTACTGTGCTCAAATAAAAAAGTTACAAAATTATTTTAATGTTTGCTTTCAAACAAAAAAGCAAAAAACACTATCTGTTCTCAGACCTCCAATTAAAGGGAAATATGTGCTGCAATATCTATGTGTAAAATCATCCAGGAAGTGATGTGGCAGCCCTGACTAGTAAATGAGTAATTAAAATTCTAAATTAGGATCATGCCCTCTTTTTTTTTTTCTTACCTTAATTCGGGTGATTCGGCCCTCCTATATCGCTCCTGCCACTTTCCGATGCCTGAACTGGCTTTTCTGGAGGCAGTGCTTGTCTGTGACTGAGAAGAGGCGCTGTTTCTGGTGAGATAAATTGTCTAGGTCTTTCTTTTCTTGTGTCTCTATCTTTTCTGCTCTTTGAGTTCCTCTTCTCTTCATTCCCAACTCCTTACCAATCCCCACACCAATGCCACTATACTCAACTGCACCAGTTTTCCCTCCCTTCTACTGAATATATCAACCACTGCTAGAAGCTGAGAGAAGTTTCACAGCTACATCAGAAATGTTCCTAACAATTTCACAGCCATAATGCTATGACAAATGCCTCACAATGTAGAAGTAATTATTTTAAATTTTCAAAGAGCTGGATTGCTGGAAAATTTCTACCTAGCTAAAATGATCTGCTTAGGTAAAGAAGAAAAAATACAGTCCCATAAAATACTAACTGGTTATAAAGAAATTAGTAATAAGTTTTTCATATACAGAAAACACCAGTTACATTCTGGAGATGTCATTTAAGTAGAAGCATGTAATGCACACAGTCAAGAAGTATTTACTGAACTAAGCTCAGCCTTCTTAATGAACACTCTTCTTTTAGAGTCTCTTCTTGCAGCTCAGTGGAAATACCTTTCTCCTTTACACAAGAACTTATGTTAAGCTAATGCATCCAAAAGAGCAGATATTAAATATGGAAAGAAGTCAGCTTTGCCATTGTAACAACCTATAATTACAATATTCCCACTAAATGTATAGAAAATAATCTATAATAACCAAAACACTCAAGTGGTACAACTGGATATGTACCAGTTTTTTTTCTCTTTATCTACGCAATAAAACAAATTTATTTACTGGCCTCTCATTCTTTAAGATAGCAAAAATTGGGAAAGTCCATGGAGAGAATGAACAAATCTCAGGTTTCTCRGGAAAAATCCTCTGATTAACAACCTTTATACTTTGCACTTCTAGAAATCAAAAGATGATCACTTATATCTAAGATGGCTAACTTCACGCAAAGGAATAAAAAGCAGCAGGTAAAAAAGAGGCATGGTAAGAGATATTTATCCTAGCTAAAGCTTGTACTGTGCACATGTATGACCTTATTCTCACTACATATACAAACCTATGAAATACATTTTTTTCTACAACTTTAAGCTGAACTACATTTTAATACTCCAGTCATTAATTACTTTCTAAAGTATTTTAAAAATTTCCTGTCCAATAACGAGATGTACACAGAACTGAAATTCTATAACAAGATCTGTTCTAAATACAGGTTTTGAATGATTACCCTGTGAACAGTATCTTGAATTCTGAGAACTCTGTTACCAGAATGACACAAACTAGAAGCAATTCAGAAAACAAAAATAAAAATTAGAGGATTGGAAGAAAGTTTAGATGATGTATACTATTTCTTAGACAAAGAAAAACTGGCAAGTAGAACTGAAATCTACTAAAAACAGAGCAGTATAATCTGATAACTCAGAAAGGAATTTAGGCCATCATGAGAAATTATCTAGCAGTATCAGAAAAGAAAAATACAAGCAAAAGTATCACGTAAGGTTGTTTTTTTTTTTCCAAGAGAAACTTATTTGAGTGTTGAACAGACTCTTAAAGGATGCAGTAAATGAACATGAGGTGAGTTGTGAGATAAATACGGATGAAGCATGAAAAAAAAAAAAAAAAACATAGATACTAATCTTAAACTGTTGATGATGAAAGCAGGTAACCAGCTATACTTCCCTTGCCACCACCTATAATAAAATCTCTTTTGATTTCCACAAAAATAGAACTCCTAAGCACAATCACTTGCTAACTAGAGTAAAGCAGGAGCATGGACTCATTCTAAGCCAAGTGTAGAGTCTCAAAAAGCAGTAGCTTACAATTAAAGGACAGAACTTGTTAAAGCCTGGGGCTGGGGGAGTGAGAGGAAGAGACACTAGTAAGGAAGTCATTCCACCCATTTCAAAGAAAGTATAGCAAAATATTCAAATGTGGAAAAGCAAAAGCTACCTTGCTGGAAAGAGACTCGTTTCCAGGAATCCTTCAGATTGTTGAAGTTGTAGCTGTCTGATTCAGTTTTATTTAATTGATAAGGTGTGTTAACTAACATGCATACCTACAGAGGGGGATACACTAGCTAGAGACATTTTGTTGGCCAATCTAATTCTACACAGATAACGTGGTTTCATACATCAAAACCTGTATTTTTATAGCTGCCTTGTTATTTGATCCTGTTGCTTTTTCTCCTCTTTCTTTCTACTTTCTCTTTTATGAACAAGCAAGAAGATAGCACAGCATTCATGTGTAAAGGTGACTGAAGACTGAAAATGGTTAGGATCACTCTTCCTTTCAGGTCTACCTATTACAGAAACATAGTCTGCTCTTTCCTACAGAAATCATGAACTTCAAATACATAGAGGTAACAGTATAAAAAAGCTTTTGGTCTTGAGTTACAACTGTCTAACTGACCTGTTTGTTGGAATTCCTGATTTGAATAAGGCAGGAGGAGATGTGAAATCAGCTTTGGTCGACTGCACTGCCAACTCTTTCTCCAAATTTCCAGTTCTGCCCTGCTGTACCTTCAAAATAATGTTTTATCATTAGTTTAACCTCAGAAGTATTGTAACCCCAACACTCAACACAGCACATAGCCAATGCAAAAAGACAGTTAAGCCCAATTTTAATCAGATTAAAAAAAAAAAAATACTTGTCACCCTTGCACAGTTAATAAAATCCCATATTTTATAAGGGTATATTACTTAAATACTGTGTAAATAGATATAAGAAGCAATATAGTGAAGAGCAATTTACTGAAGAAGATTAGACAGTTTTAATATTTACTTTCAAAGCATTTGATTTGGACAGTGAACAACAGTCCCAATCGATTCTCTTGTAGAATCTCCTGTATGTACAAAATAACAGCTTAATTTTAAAAGAAGCAAAATTATTCAAGAATCTTCAAAATCTAAACCAGAGATGTCTAACAAGTCTGCTGCCCAGCAACAAATCACAAAACAAGAAAATGAATACATTCTCTGTCTGCCTTACTGACCATGAGAGCAATCAACCACTTAATTTTTGAGTCATACCAGGAACAGTCAACTCATACTCTAGATTATGAAAACTTTACAAGATTTTTCCTTAGTTTAGATTAGGTACTTTAAAAACATACTGCAGTTTCTGAAGTACTGCAAAATTCCAGAGACATACTACTAAAGCTATGCAAGACCTTTAGTGCAAATATTTCATATACTGTTTGATTTCAGCAGCACATTACATATGCAAGAAAAACTACTTACATGGTTTAGTATTAAAGACAAACCAGAACTGACTCAGTTTTTAAAGATTCTCTCACTGTACTATCCACATAGCTACATATCACTCTTTAGAGTGCATTTCTAGAAAAGTGTCATCCCAAGTAGAAACAGCAGCAAAGAAAAAAAAATCAAAATATTTTGAAGTAAATAGCCAAAAATGCAATAGTCAGTAAGACAGCTCAAACCCCAGCATTTCAAACTGAAGAGAAACAATGTTTTAACTATACAAAAAAAACATTTTTTTCTAAAATCATAAAAGCATTTTCCATTTATTTAACTTGCATGTTTGGATACCAGGGATTTTAGGTAACAAAGTTTCATAAATAGAAATATATGTGAATTAGTATATGAGAATCTAGCTAGCTTAATCATGGTATAACATCATATAGGCTCTGATCTCACAGATTCTTACAGAGAAGCGAACAATTAAGCTTTTGCAGAATCTCGCCAATAATTACACACACATCTCTCTCCCACATCCACAAGAGACTGACTGCACATAAATAGTTAAGATTCCCTAAAACTTGAACTTTAGTATCCAGAAGTATGAAAAATATTTAATACTAAAAAGAAGAAGGTTTTTTTAAGGATTTTTCTGAAAAATCTGTAAAACCTCAATTAATTAATAAGTAATTGAAAAACGTAGGAGATGAAACAAGCTCTTGTCAGGCATAGATGACCAATCTAAACACACCACGTAAATAACATATGACTTTCAGCACTTCAGAAGAGCTGAGAAATTTATTAACAAAAGTATAAAATAAGCCTGCTATATGTACACTCCTCCCCTTCATTTGTAAAACAGATGACAAACTGTTCCTGTCATACAACATAAGTATCTGTACTGATTCATCACTAGATCCCCACCACCCCTGCCAGAGTCAACAGAGAGAGAAATAGGGGAAGTATTGGTTTGGAATACTCATCCTTCTTCCCTCAGGACAACAGTTCGGAAAAGTTTGAGCTCATAGTGACCAGCTACAGTGAGAAATCATAACTCCCATTGTCCAACATCTCATTAACACTATTACTACGAAAAATGAGGAAGGGAAGAAGCCCCGGGAACTTCTGTTCTTGCTAAGACAAAAAAAGTAAAAACTACTGGATACTCTCAAGTAGCATAATGAGGGGAAACAAATCATACCAAAACTACCTGGCTACAATTGACTCTTCTGTTACAGGAGCATACAGAAGAAAGTCACAAACAGTTCCGAGCTGGTTTAATGAGAGTTCAAGAACAAAACCAACGATATATTGAAAATAAGGAAAATAAATAACCGCTGTATTTTAAATTCAACTTCAGTATCAAACAAAAGAGTAATTTAAAAAATGAGAGATTGAAAACAATGTTCAGCTCTAAAGTTGCTTTGTGCAAATCAACATTCCCTAATGGAAAAATATTATATATACTTGATTTATTGTCACCTAAACCCAAATAGACAACCAAAAAAATGAACGACTGATTTTCACATCTCAGAGATGCCAAGGATAAGTGTTACAAAACAAAATGTAAGAGCTACAAAGGCCACAGGAAAAACAAACATGCCGTAATCTACAAAAGCTTCCCCAGCACATCTGCACAAATTCTGCACAAATGCACTACAACTAAAAATAAACCACCATATAAAGCAAGATTAGTTTCACTTAGAAATTTGTTAGTACACCAGGCCACTAACTCACATGCTTGTAGAAGGATGACAAACAAAGCAACACTTTTTAATCAGCGTTTTGTGACATACACAGAAAGTCACTGATGCAAGATGAGAGTTTGAAATAATGGCTACCTCCATTTCAACTGTTCTTCTATCAGTCTGTGGTGGTATGGGAAGCAATACTCAACAAAAATGAGAGCAACCAACAAAAGTTTACTAAAATTCACCTTAAAAAGATGGTATCTGCCATCGAGAATCTCTGCACTTGGTGTTACTTCCATAGCATTGTCTTCGGCCTAAGTTAAATAACACATTGCCCATTAAGATACCATACAACTCTTAACTGATGGGCCATATTCTGAGTAATGGTATAGATACAATCTAGCTGTAGCTAGTCTGTGACACTATCCACACAAATTGCCAGTGAAGCAACACAGGAACATTCTGGGCTTGGGTTGGGGGGAGTCAGGTGCAAACTCTAACAAATGCACTGTACTGGGCAGAACAAGCTTATGACACACAAGCAGCTTACAAGGGAAAAAATCACGTAGAATATCACAAAAGTTGTATTAATTACCGTAATTTTATTTGTGGTTGAGGTAACTGGTAAAATTTCAAGACCCATTCGTATTCTCTTTTGTTTTTCACAGTAAGCTTTCCAGGTATCTTCATTGAACCCATAGTTGAAATAATCAGAGAGGTCAGCCCCTTTAAATAAAAAAGCACAAGTTTTTTAGGATGTTACAAAGATCATCTTTTCTTTTTTCTATTTTACCTCTATTTTAGCATCAAATCAGATTAGCTATTGGCCCGAAAGATGCACTGCTGAAATGTACGAAGTCTCATATCAGACAATATACAGCGTTCATAGCTAAGACTAGAAAAATATTCACGCTGAGCGAGAAAGTGCATGGTGCCTAGCACCTTGTCTCAGGGATCAAGAGCAGACACTTACAGAATAGCACAGGATATTACAATCTTCATATCTTTGTAAGTTCCATAACTTTGTTATATGTTCAAAGAACCATCACTCCTTTTTGCTTGTTCTGCACTTAACTCCTCATAGTTTCATCTGAAACCACTAAGTACTTTTACTACTAGAGATACTAGAAACACTCAAATACACAGTATGTATTTCAAATACCAAACAGTCCAAACACCAACTATCAAAGGTTTTTCTCCCCCTCCCGCCCCCCCATCTTTGTAGACGCTATTTGCATTGCCAAAGCAATATACAAACACTGGAACAAACTACATAGAGCAACAAGAGGTACTGCCAATAAAAAAAATACTGGTATTAGACAAGTCTGGCCAAACCACTTGAGCAGGCTGGACTATTTTCCCTTCTGCTTTATCCTCTGTCATATGGCACAGATCAATGGCAAAAACCTGCACAGAAACACAGTTTTCCAAGCAGAGTTCAGGAAATAAATGAATTCAAGGAGGGCAAGTCCTGCAATTGCTTTTTGCTGACATTTATGTGTGCGATGTAGACTAAGAAATGTGGCATACCTACACACTCTGTGGCACAACACAAAGGCATCAAGTAACTTACCTGCTTTCTGTAAGTAATATTGTACAGTATCTTCCATCTATAGGGTAGATAACTTCTGTACACAGTAGATAGGAATTATTATTAAAATAACCTACCAAATACTTATCAGTTAATGTTAACCAGAGTATTACCTGGCTTTCTCCAAGGTTTATCTTCAAAAGAATCTAAATCTACTTCTAGAAGTGGAACACCATTAATACTCCCTGGTGCATCGAGATCTACCCCTTTAACTTTTGCACCTGTGAAGATAAGTTAGAAAGTTAGAGCCTTCTGTCTCTACTAAAATGAGTTTTAATAGCTGCAACACATCTGAAAAAAAAATCAGATTAATATTTAGTAAGAAGTTTTGAAAGGGAAAATTACTTCCTTCATCCCAAACAATTAGACATATAAAAGAAAAGACATCATATCTTTCTCCTCCTCTTAAACAAAAACCTTTGACAGAAAAACGTAGACCACACAGGTAGCTCTTTCTCAGCTGTTTTTGCATCCTCAGTACTTTAAGTCCCTGTGCACAGATTTACGCAAGAAGTCAACATAAGAACTGAGCCTCTGGCACATTCAAAGAATGACTTAATTGGTGGTGAGTCTTGAAGCTTCCCCTACTGCTCCCCTTGCCACCAAGTCAGAGCTGTCTATCTGTTGGTCACTGCATTTTGCTTTTTCCAACACTTTTAGGACCTTCAATGGCCCTTAAGCATCAAAATCACTTTTCATTCAAGGCTTTACAGATAACAACATCTAAGCAAAAAAACATAAAAGAGACAGCTGACAGTTTAAACAACTCACTCATTAACAGCCAATCAAAATGAGTTTTAAGTACAACCCCCTTAATGTGGTTCTACAGCTAGGTGTGATCTAGTAATCTTATCTTGAACTCTAATTTTATATATTACTAAAAATATACGTGTCACAACTTGATTTTACGAATCTGTGGAGCTCTAGAATTACTTATTTTATAATGCCATGAATACCTATAACTCTCTCTGTTGCTCCTTTTCCAGATAATTTAAGCTAGACATTTTACAGATGGACAGTAACAAAACATCATGATGTCCTGGATGCACATTAATCTTAAATATTAATCTGATGATATTTATCATGTCATTAATCACTGATGATATGCAAATGAAATTGTCAGGAAACAAAGACTGCAGAAACATCTGCATATAACTACTTTTACCTTAAATGTTGGAAATAAGTGACCTGAAAAGGAGGTTATGTACCTACAAGCCTATGCATTTTCCCCAACCTTGTAAGCTTACCTGATTAAAACAAAAAGCAAAAAAACCCCAAATCCACTCTCTGCAAACCATGCCACTCAAGACAAAAGAAAAAAAAAAGTATACGTACCCAGGTTTTAGATGCATTCAACAAAAACAATGCAATAAACATTGAACAGTTTAAGAGCAGTAGTAATTTTACATTTGTCTAATTCACTGTCATCACACCAAAACTTTTTGTAAACACCCTGTAGCTAAAAAATACAGACTATGCACACACACATAAATGTGGGCTATATCGGGTTATTGATTTTCTTGCATTTTTACTAATATTAGTGTGTAAATTTTCTTACCAGAAGATCCATAAACTCGCCCTCCTGTCTTAATATTGAGATTCACAGGTGCCGCTCCATAACTTAAAGAAATTAACAAAACTGAATTAGACAGAGAAAACTCTAAAACAAAAGAAAAAGCAAAACTTAACAAAACAAGAGTTAGCTAGATCCAAAAACAAACTGGACCCAGGCTCAATGACCATCTTGAATCTCTAGCTTTCCAAGCTGGTAACACTGTAAAAGTAAAGAGATCCGCCTAGGAGCAAGAGAGTGTACCTTTCCATGCTCAGTAGCAACTTCTCCAACTAATAAACAGTTGTGAAGCAAGTCCCAGTCACTCTTCCTGAGTTGAAAGGATAAAGGCCTTGATAGAAACAAGAGTGGACAGAACCAGAAGAAGAAAGAAAGGAAAAATGAAGTTCATTTAGGGATACAAATGACACTCTGGGGAATAGGGTAAAAACAAAATGAAAGAGTTTAAATAGTAAACCTTCTCTGCTTTCTTGGGGGTTTTTTTAGACCTTTTCTGTTTTCAAAATTATTCCATTTAATCTGTACAGAAGTGGAAAATACAAGCATTCCTCTAAAATGATTGAAAGTCTGTCTGTTTCAGTATACTTTTAGCAAGCACCTACCCTTTGTCCAGTGGGGCGGGGGAGGGGAATCCATGTTGTCTCATCACACAATAAGCCCCAATAAACTGAACACACATTTCACTTTCTAAAAGAACAATGACAACCCAAACTGATCTAAGAGAGCTTTATTCATAAAAATGCAATCAGAAATCAAGGCACTAAGCTGATTTAGCTACTTTAAAAACTACAAAATGAGATTACCATATAACAGAAGGCAGCGTACAGTTTACAGTACCACCTCCCATGCAATTCTATTTTTCATTCAGGTCTGTACTACAGTAGTACAAAACTGACACAAAACATTTATCCTTATGATCTGCCAAACTGTATGTGTACATGACTTTTTAAAATAAATTGTATGTTTTTTTTAAAGTGATTGACAACTACATGAAAAATCATTTAATCCTATATAGGAATTTGTTAAACTGAAGTTAAAATGAACAGCAATGTTAAGGTTGTTTTAGAAGACTGCTCTTTCATGAACTTTCTGTATAATTTGTTCAAAAAAAAAAAAAGATTTTTCAAAAGAACAACCATGTCAATACAAAACTTTCTATTCTAATTAACTATTTGCTTATAGTTTTCTGTATTCATGGAAAGAGCAGCAGCAAATGCATAATCTAAACTTCCGCTTTACTCTCACAAAATTTGAGGTGACTGCCTACACCACCACAAGCGGCACTGCTTTCAAGTTGTTGAAGCAGACAAGCTATTGAAAGCAGAGAAACACGGAACTTAAAAAATTGCCATTTTTGATATCACACTCTTTTGCACAGTTACTATAGGATATGAAATACTGTAAGTTTAAAAATATTATACATGTTTCAAAAATGAATAAACTACCTGAATTCTAAAGTTAAAAATGCAACAACATACATGAGTCAGACCTACCTGCAGCATATATAGAATTAAGCCCTGGTATACTCCATTTTTACAAGCATAAAAATATCAGGATTGCCAACACAAACAAGCAAACCACTCCCCTGAGAAAACTTTCATGTAATGAAAAATTATATTTCATAATTTTTGGTGAAATTAATGCTCTTCAAAAGCATTAAGTGAAAAAGAAACTCTATCAACAGAAGGAACATGGAGCAAATAACAACAGCAAAAAATTTCTTGTACAGGACAAATGCCTGAAGCCTGACCTTGAGAAATTATCTCTAGGGTCTAGTAGCTCCATCCTGAAGTACATTAAATCCTTATCTGAGAATATCGTTAAGAACGGAAACTACCTACTTATTAGAATTGTATCCACTACAAATAAGACCAAGGACAAATGTTTTTAATGTTCTCTGTGCCTGCCACTCTGCAATTTGCAACAAAAATATCAATGTCAAAAATGACCCTAAAATGTGACAGCGATTCTGTAATTAAAAAACAGCTCTCAACCTTACATTCTTCTTCAATTATTTCTCAAAATCTGAAAATAAAGTGTAACTCATACAACATATACAGCTCATCAACAACTCACACAGCTCTTCATTTCATTTCCTGTTTTTTTTAAGTCACTGTTAATTAAAAACATTTTGTTAAACTGATGAAAAACCCTATATGGAGAATAATTTATGTATACAATTTATTGACAAATATTAAGAAGCCAGAATTAATCTCTAAATGTAATCCTGAATGTTCCCTCAGTTAATGTTTGCAAATAACTTACCCATACTGTGGAGCTCCCGTTTTAATATCCCCTATGGTGACTTGAACATCATCTTCATCATCATCACTATCACTATCGCTGTCATCCTCAGTCTCTGTCACCTTCTGCGAAAAAAAAGGTCATTGCTCAGACAAAAAGCAGTCAGTTACCTACAGCAGAAAAATATTCYAGACAAAATTGCCCATTCCAGAAATCTTTGACAGAAAATTCTTATTTTCTCATACCTCAGAATTGAGTGGCATTAACAGAAAAGTTAGGCTCATCTGTCAAAATGCTGCAAATATTGGAAATATCTGGATCAAAATGGTAATAGTATCTTTAATATTAAGCTGCTGTTTCTGAAACATGACATTTCCTAAATAAGCATAAAATGGTCTCCACTGCCTAATATTTTCTTCCTTCTAACTACCTCATATATACCAGTTCCCTTGTTATCGCCTCACTTTGGAAAGAGCCTAAAAGATATGTGAGACTAGCTTCCTGTCTTCATCAATTATATATCCACAGCAATTCAAATAACCTTTTTTCTGTTGTAGATGAACACTGCTCTTCAGACTAATCTATTCAATTCATAACATAATCTTTATATATAATGCTTGACACTTTTAAGTGAGCAGGCTGACTGTAAAACAGATACAAGAGCGCACTAGACAATGGCAGTTCTGCCCAATTACCCCAAACTTTGAAGCTTGCTGGTAAATAAAAACAGCCATACCACTTTATACCAAGAGTTCATCTAGCCCAGTATTTTGTCTGCACCCCGAGACCAAAGGGAAGAGAAAAAATAGGGCAACCGTACATGATATTCATCTCTAATACTCTTTCAGCTGCTGACTGTTATCAGCTCAGGGCATTTCCTGAGCCAGTATTGGCTTGTCTACTTAGTAACTCCCAACAGCTCTTTAAACTTGCCACACTATCTTTGGCAAGGAGTTCCATCGCACTCCCTACTGCACGAAGACCCAACCTCCTCTTTTATTTCTTTTCACTCTGGCTCCCACTAGTTTCTCTGGATAGTCCCAGTTCTCATACTGGAAGGGACTGTGAGCAGTCGATCCATATTTACCCTCTCCATACATGATTTTGTTAACCTCTATCATATTCTACATATATCTCTTTTCCATGCTGAGAAGTCCTTGCCTACTCAGCCATTCCTTGTATGGAATTCACTTTGATTATCCTTGTGGCCCTTCTCTAATCTTTTTTCAGTTGAAGTAAATCCTTTATGAGGTGAAGGGAACAGAACTGCACACAGCATCTGRGGTGTGACCAAACCATGAATTTGTGAAGTGGCATAATGATGTCTTCTGCTTTGTTCTCCATTTGTTTCCTTTTAAGTCCTAAGATTTGGATGCTTTTTAGACTCCAGACAAGTACTGAGCTGACATATTCATGGATCTTTCTCTATAGCTTAGGGTCTCCCTCCTAAGTGGATGATCAGCTCAGAGACCATCATTTTGTATGTAAGGTTGTTGTCCCTCCCATGAACACCACTTTCCTTTTTTCTACATTGAATTTCAAAAACTATTTAGGAATCAGTCAGTTCTTCATAGATTGGTCCTTGTCCTTACTATCTTGAATAACTTTGCATCAGCAGAAGACTTGTGATCCCACAACTTACCCCTCTTCCAAGTAATTTATAAACACTTTAAACAGCACAGGTTAAGCACAAGACTCCAGTGAAGGAAGTTCACCTTCAGTGGTGTTTCTCTGCAAAAACTTAACCTTTGCTTCTATCCTCTGTTTTCTATCTTTTAGACATGAATTATCTGTGCAGGACACTCCCTCTAATCCTGCAGCTGCTTAGTTTTCTTAAAATCCTTTGGTGAGGAACTTCAGCAAGAACTTTGAGGAATTCAAGTAAACTTTATCAGATTACCCTCATTCACACACTTGTTGAATCCTTCAGCAAGAGGCTGAACCTACGAAAGCCAAGTTGATTCTTTCCAGGTAGACTGCAGTTATCCAAGTGTAGCTGAACTCCAGCCCCTACCTATTACAGCTTCTACTAACTTGCCTGGTACACAAATTAGACAAAAATAAGCAGTTGTATAGAAGAGAAAAAGCTGGAGCACAGTTCACCCTTGCTATGCAACATTACTATAATTTACATAACAATAAAGATTTTTAAACAATAATTAATATTTTAAAACAATGAGTTTATATAACAAAAACAGTAAGACAAAATGCAAACAAAAACAATTTACATAATAATAAAACATTTACATAACAATAGAGCCGATGGGGGGAGGCCTTACAACTTGCATAAATTATATCATGATACTGGTTTTAGTAACACTAAGTGAATTCTTGCAAAATATGAACTAATAAATCTCCTATTGAAATAAAACTGCAAGTTCTTCATACAATAGCCTGAAGCTGTTCCTATTTACAGCAAGCTGAGGCCTTTTATCAACATACCAACCGTAAATCTCATTTCTTGGTCCTTTCTTTTGTCATACTACTGACTACTGAAGACTGTTACAAAACAAGTTTGTTATGCTGCCTCTAAAAGGCACGTGTTAGTCACCTTTTGATCCATATTTTTCACATAGTTCTGCAAATGCTTACTGTTTATAATGTTCAAAACAGAAAAGCAATCAAAAGACTTTCTTTTCCTATCAGTGAGGAAAAATAGGGAAGAGTTCCATTTTCAAAAGGATATCTTTGGAAGAAGACGGCTGGCTTGAAGCATCAGGTTTTCCCTAAAGAAACTGGATGTACTATACATTTATTTTCTGGAATTTAGTTTGAAAAACTGGACTGCAGCTGGAAATTTCACTTCCTATCTAACAGTTTCTACAGAGTTTCTATAGATAGTGTCAAACACCTCTAAGAAAAAAACATCAAAGGCATACACTAACATATAAATTAATTATAAATCCTAGCTGAATTATGATTATCCAGTAAAACCAATTAAAACAGTATTTCAAAAATACATTTAAAACTACCGTTTTCACGACACCATTTTCCGCAGCTTCCTCTTCATTCCCAGGTGGAGGCAGAGCACTTAAACAAGAAAATGTTAAAATAGTTATTTATGCACATATTATTAAGCACATATATCAGCTAACAATGAAAAAGTATTGCTACATTATTTCAGAGAACAGCCAAGGTTCCAGCTATCTTTTGCTTACTTCTGATTAAAAATTTTCTAGAAGAAAATAACCTTATATTAGCAGAATAGTATTTAAGTAACACAAATCATAGTAACTGGATGTTTGCAGAATACTTGCAAGTAGCAAGGCACTATACCTGGATCCTGCTCTTTCAAAAGCAAACTGAAATCTCTCATAAGTTATGAAGTGAGAATAACTGAGCTTTTATTTTTCTTGCAAACTTACGCTCTTTGAAGATGTAATGGGAAAAGCATTTAAATACTTGGAAGTAATGCAGTACTGAACCAAAATTCCTGTATTTGCATTGCAAAGTGTTCTTTACCAAATAGAACAACTGAATGATAAATTCAATTATATTTTAACTGTAGACTGAAAAGCAGAAAAATATTAGAACTACTGGTTTGTCTGAAATTAACAGTTTTGTGAAATGTATGCAAATGAGCTGACTTGCCAAACTGTTACCTACTGCTGTTTCTTATACAGCAATACTTTAATTTCCAGAGTTGCATTAACTGGCAGAATGTTGCATCACAATCAGCAGGGTAAGCAGGGAGCCATCTTGAACCGATATTCTGTCACTGAAAGGATATTTTTTGGTCTCTGAATGGGCTCAGCAACCTCCAAACTTTATTAAATAGGAACTGAAACCTGAAGGATTTTGATCCCATCTTATTCTGGCAATATTATGCATCATGAGTGTTGCCCCTAAGCTCAACCACTTTACCATCCAGTAAAATGACAGACTAGCTACAGAACCTGAATAAAACTTCACATTGTCTACATATGAAGAATGCCAAAATTGAGAGGCCTCAGCTTTTAAGAGAATAACTGCCCACCATGCTTTCTGAGTTCCAAACACAGCCTGTAAGAAACATAAGCTGCAATCTGTTGTCCTTTTAGTCCTTAAGTACTACTTATTGAGGTAGACAACAGGGATCATCAGTCAAGCTAGACTGCATGACAGTATTGACCAGAAGAGAGTAAAACACCACTGTTTCTGCAGATCCTTTTGATTGCCAGACAATAAATGTTCTTAAAAGACAGCACTATTAACAAAAGGTGTCAGGTCAAAAAAAAAAAAAAAAAAGGTAACTGAACACAAGGAATCAACTGATACGAAATAGCTTCCAAATGAGGAGCAAATAAACAGATTGTGATTCTTTGTCCTGGAAGAGATGATTCAGGGTGAATGGGACGGAAGTCTACAAAACCGCAAATGACATGGAAAAGGTGAACAGGAAACAACTTTCACTGTTTCTTACAAGAGCTAATTGGAATCAAATAATTGCATTTAGCAGGCAGCTTCAAACTGATGTTCTATGTAGTCAAGTGGTGGAAGTCATTACTGCTACAACACCCTACTGCGCACCTCAAGAGTTGAAATCAGTTGAAAACAGCAGCTGAGCAAGCTTACGGGCAAAGAAGTCCATCAAGGGTTATTAATACAAGGGCTCTCTGACTGAAAAATCCTTGCACACTGCTGGAAGAGTTTATGAAAAATAATACCTGCATTCTTGCATTGCCTTCACATTTTTATTTAACTTACCTTTACTATCAACAATTTGCATAGTTTCTCAGCATCTGAGACTTCTCTTATTCAGTATTCAAAAGCTGACTCCTGCTTCCAGGCAGTCCTTGACACAAACCTCCACCAACACCAACCTCACTATGTTTTCAAAGCAGCATCTTTGTGGTGTCTCTCATACAGCTCCTAATGCCTCAGACACACTTCCTCAAACAGTTTTCCCACAAAAGCTTTTTCTGCCTTTCTTTCAAAGGCTCCCTTGCTAAACTGTCTATCAAACAAACCAAAAAGAGAAGTCRAGCAGATGTGTTACGGGAAGTGCACATCAAACTAGCCAGTACTCATTGCTTCCTTGTGTTCTTCTTTTTATGACTAAATGGTAAGCTCTTTGGGAACACGCTACCTTTTATTCTTAATTTGTAAACCATCTAGCACAAATGAAGTCCTAATCCATGACTGAGATTTCAAAGCACAATAATTACAGAAATAAAAAGCTCTGTTGGCATTTTATAAAGAGATATTGATATCCATACAGTTAAAACCTAAAATAACTTTCATATTCAAGTATCCCAATCTCCCAGGTAAAATCACTTCATAGAAAAGCCAAATCATTCTAGTAGACCAAGCATACTATACTAAGGGGATCTTCAAAGACGCCAGTGTAAGCATTCAGGTGCTATGGACTTTCAAGCAGCTGGGAAAAAGAATGTTATGAATGCAACTTTTTGTGCAGCCACACTACAGAATTTCCAGTTGTCAAGATACCCACCTAGCCTTTTCCTCTTCTGGTCTCTCTACTTCATTTTCATCTACCACAAGAGAAAAGAAACACAGTAGTTAGGAATTATATATTTAAAACTCTCTGAATACCAACTACAGCAGGTATCTTGCCAAGCATATTATTAGGCAACTCTTCAGTTTACTATCCAGTAACATTTTAGACATTTTCATAATGTTTTAGTTACGAAATCAGTTAAGCAGACCACTGAACCCTTGCAGTGCTCCATGCTGCCAGGCCCGTGCCAGGGTTTGCTCTATGGGTAGCATTAGTATTGGAACATAGAGAAAGGCCCTAACATTGTAAACAAAGTTTATACGAGAAAGGATACTACTACTTCAGCACTTTAATTCTGAGGCTCCAGTTACATCAGTACTGATGATGTTAACTGGGGTGCTGGAAAGCGGTGCAAACTGCTTTTTCGGACCTACGCGCTTTTTCTCAACAGGCTTAATGAAAGATCAAAAGCCCCATGGAAAAACCCGCGAGACGCCCCCCGACGAGGAGACCCCCGGCGCCGGGACGGGGAGGCAGCGGGCTCGCATCGCCCTGCCGCGCCGGGGCCGCGGGGCAGGAGGCCGCGGGGCAGGAGGCCACGCGGCGGTCCGCGCAGGCCGCGGCC
>NW_020451028.1:255060-258772 GCF_003343035.1 Apteryx rowi | reverse complement strand
GGCCCCGCAGCACCGCGCGCAGGCAGCCGGCGGTGCCTCGCTCCCGCTCCGTGAGCGGGACTTGGCCGAACGCACGTGCGGCCCCGTGCCTCGCTGCTGCCAGGGGACGAGCGTCGCCACGGGGGCAGCRCGCAGCGCTGCTTCTGCTGCCTGCTGGCCTCGCTGGCACCTCGGGGGCTTTTCGGTGGGAGGTAATATCCTGGTTTAACAACGCTTTATGGACTTTTCCTCCGTTAATTACCTTTTTTTTTTTTTCTTCAAGCCCCAGTAAGAATTTAACACTTGCCGTGTGCGGTGACAAAAAGTTACAGTGTCATTATGCATTTCACAAAGAAATTGCTCCGTCTTAAAAGCAGTGGGAAGTAGCAAGCCATTTTTATTGATGGATTGTTCTCTTTTCATCTGTGAATATTGCATCAACAACTGTAAGATTCATTATAAAATCTCAAGTACCAAAAACTGTGAAAACAGGTTTTGACCAGTTGTATGTACAAATGGAGCCTTCACTGTCTCAGGATGCTTGTGAAACCTGAAAAAGGACCCCCTCTTCACAGCAGGCCCACCTGTGAAAAATCAGACTAGAGGGCTTGACTGTATTATACACATACCACAGCACTGGGGGCAAGGGAGCCAGCCTGTTTGAACTGGCTACCTGGAGGACCTTGTCTTAAAGTTTCTCATGTGGCACAACATTTCAAAGTTCATGTGAATAAACTTCACCTTCTCAGAAGGGATTTTTTCTCCCAAAGTAAATTTTAAATGTTTCAATGCCATGTACAGATCATGAATGATATGCTACAATTGGGTAGGATTTTTATCACGCAATTTTTTTTTATATGAGTGGAATCAACAAAGGTGTTTTTGCTCTAAAATATTTCTAGACATTTGTTTATCATAAAGCAAATTTATGAAGTCATACCTCTTACAGAGTATCGATATTTTTCTTTATTTCCATTCCCATTTTGTTTACTTGACCATTTAACACTCTTCTGACCTTAGCCCTACATTACAAGAAGCAGTAGAACTGTCTACATTTTGTTTCTTTTGATTGCGCAGACACAAGGAAGAAGAAAGAAAGTAGTTTTGTGGAAAACACCACAAATACCGAGAGAAATCAGGAGTAGGTGCAGAACACAGAATCTCTTTTAAATATGTCATACAGATCCACAAAGCGATTTTGCTCACAGAATACCTTTAAATGGACATATTGGCAGGCTGGTAGCCATGTAAGAAAATTCATCTGAAAAAATCTCCCAAGCAGCTTGAACAGTGGAAGTCCACACAAAGCAAGGCTAAGGGGCTGACAGCTGCCAGTCCCCCCAACATTCCCAGGAAAATCTTCGTCCTTCTTTGGCTCTGGTTGGGCAGAAAAGATGCTCTGACCCTGTTTTCCGTTTTGCTTCCAGAAGCAGAGTGCTGGGCTAGATGGCCTTTTAACTTCCACCCTAAAATGTTAGCAAACCCCATCAGTCCCATCAGTTCCATATATGCCTCTGGAAAGGACCCTGCAGTTTCTTCTTACTGCTGTGCAGAAGGACTGCAGGAAGAGCTGGAGCCTGAAATACAGGCTTCTTCCAAGATCCCAAGTAAATAAGAGCTTTGGCTGAGGACAGAAGACAGCTCCTTTGTAAGCTGCATGTAAATCTTGACTCATGGGTTACCCTACAGAAACGCAGAACAGCATTTCAAGTGTATGGGAAATCTTTAATACTGATTTTTTTCTAGCACAAAAGTTTAAGATTTAAACATATGATAAAATAAGCTATAAAAACTACTAATATAAGTTTGCTTTGTAATTTAACCACTATGCTTTACACCGATTGACCTCATTTTGTCTTCTGGCTAGTAGTCTTTTTTTTTTTTCCCCAACACTGGAACTAGTTGCAATCTATACTGTATTTATTAAGTAAAAAAGCTATTTGTTTCCTTGAAAGAGCATCTGCTGCTTTGACTGTAGAGCTGAAAACAATTAAAACTTTTTAAAACAAGACAATATCTCTCAAAAGTTGGACAAGCCATAACATATCTAGCTTCTGTCTGTGGCACTCAGGCATAAAGCAGAAGCTCAGAGATATTCAGAGATAATTTTGCTTGTGTATAAGCCCAGGGGCTCAGTGGTTAACCATCACCAATCCTTTCTGGGCATTCATTTTCCAAATCAAAATAGTCCAGAAAGCTATGATCTTACTTTTTTTAAGCATCATGAAGTTTTATACCATAAGGTCAAAATAACAGATTGGGTTTGGAACAGCACAAAGTTGGGATTTCGAAGAGGCATCAGATGTAAGAATGTGCATGGGGTAGACTGGAAGGAGAGAATTTAATTTCATTAGTGGAAATCTAATGATTCCACATTAGTTATGTTTTTCAGCATTCTGAAACCAGCTGAACCAGCAAGAGACCTAAGAAGACCAGTTGAGATAGCAAATGGGGTAATAAATCACTTAACTTTTTGTTATGGCTGATAACCCCACTAAATATCAGAAAAAGTATCCTCCTATTTCTGTGCTAAGGAGGTTGCTCAAGTGAAATACTATGTAGAGCACTGATCTGCAAGTGTGTGAACTGTCCGTTCTCTAGGGAGAAGAAACTTAACTGCAGATGCGTATTATGGCATTTTTCTAGTTAGATTTGAAATTCACTTTGCTATCGAGCTTTTTAAAGGAGAAATAGATTAAATTCATTTGCTAAATGTTTCCAACTGTATATAATAAAAGCTGAATATAATAAAAGAGAATATTTCTTGTTGCTAGATCATGAACCACTGGATTAGTTAATACTAATACAAGAAATACAGAATTACAGGGCAGGGAAAGGTGATGGGAAGTTTCAGATTTCCAGTGCTGTACGTTTTAAAAAGGAGCACCAAAATGGTGGTTCTCTCAGTGTAACAAAGATACTGATCCAGCACAGTAGTGATCCTGACGTATATGGCCCACTGAATTGTCCTTTTAATATTTACCAGTAGCAAGACCAAAGAGGCGTCTAGCCTTATCAGTGCTTCTTGGACTACAGACTGCGGTATAGTTCTTAATATAGACTGTAGACTACAGAAAGCCATAATCTCACAAACAGCTTACATTGACAGAATTTGGCACTGCCACCAAAAAAAAAAAAAGGAGGGGGCTACCCTCTCATCTCTCAGGGATTTATTGCTTTTGCTATCACAGTGTTCATGTGGCCAAGTAATAAACCTAGACTGGAAAACTGGCTGAAGTTAAGCCTTGGGGAAAAGAGTAAAAACAACTCCCCCGAAGAGATAACAAAACCACAGACTGGGTTGATGAGTGGATTTTTTGGTAGATGTCTGGGCTAAAGCATCTGGCCATGACCACTCATTCCTGTTCGTGTGCCATTCGCTTTGCTGTGCCTTCACAGCAGTGGCCGTGCAAAGAACTACACGGGGGAAATGGTTTACTGTAAAATAACCTATTTACTTGGGGTGTTGTTTGTTTTTTTGATTTCCATCTCTGCCAGGTCTGTCCCTCTGTCTGCTCTGCTTGTGCGGTCGGACATGCACCTCTTAACCTCGCAAGAGACACTTTAATTCTCACAGCCCGAGCCCGGTAGTTTGTTTCCCGCGAGCCGCCCCCAGAGGACGGGCCCTCCTCCTCCCTGTCGCTGCCCGGGGCTGGCGAGGGGGGCGGCGGCACCGACACGGCTGCGGCGCCGCCCCGGCGCCGCTCCCGGCAGAGGCGCTGCCCGCCCTCCC
>NW_020451028.1:28057-254345 GCF_003343035.1 Apteryx rowi | reverse complement strand
CGCCGGGGAGCTCGGCCTGGCCGCCGTGCCCGCCGAGCTGCGGGCGGCCGTGCGCGCCCTCGTGGGCGGCCTCGACGCCCTCTTCGCCTCCCTGGGTCTCCGGGAGGAGAGCTTCGCCGTGGGGGCCCTCGGCAGGGTCGTGGCCGCCGAGCTGGCCAGCTACRCCCCGGCCAGAAACAGGAGGAGAACTGCCCCCCACAGGGCCTCCGTCGTCTTCGTGGACAGGACGCTGGACCTCGCCGGTAAGAAACCCGCCGCCGGCAAGTGCTGGCGTCCCTGCGGGCCTGGCTGCTCAGTGGGCAGCTTCTCGGATGGCTGCCGGAGGCCCTGAGGCCACGTGTCACGCATTGGTCTCAGTGGTTGTTTGCGTCCCCTTGCTCTGCAGCATGTCATGGACACCCAGAGCAAAGTCTCTGCTGGAAATAGGGGGGTTTATTTCTGTCCTTTCTGCTTTGCTCTGAGCTGGAGACCTTAGTTGTGCCCAAGTGTCGGTTCCAAGGCGTGAAGGAAATGTTCTGGGGGGTTCAGTTCATGTTTTGTGGATTATTGTGAACTATTTTTCTGTGTATCATGCTTACCACCCTTTGCCTTATGTCTGTATGAATAGGTGTGCACTTGTATGTACACTACCTAGACAGCTCTTTGTGTTTGTGTATGTATGTATACATAGGTTTATTATACTTGCCCTCTGAGTGATGCATGCCCTTTGAGGTACATGGCTGGCACCTTTAACTCGAAAACATTATGTTTCGATGAAAACAATACAGAATTGTTTATGCAATGTCCTTTCTGGGAAGCAAATGTAAGCATGAATCATATGGTAATTTTAATACTGTCAGTTAACACAGAACTAGTGCAAAAGCTGTGAAATTTAGAGGGTGATATAAGAGTCCACTTAGAAACTAGTAGAAGGAGAATGTCTTAAATAGTAATCAATTTGTAAGCTAATCATCCAACCTAATGTCTTGTAAGTTGGTAAGATGTGAAATCAAAAGGACAGAAAGGGGAAGTATGAAAGTTTGTTTCACTGTTTTGTTGAAAATCAGACAGTGAAAAGTAAATAAAAAGAGCAGCATTTAAGTTATGAAATCAGTTGTCAGGAGGTGGGAAATGGCAGGATTAAATTGTACAGGGAACCTTAACCTCTTAGGCATAGTCAACCTTTGATATACTCTTTCCCCCCCCGCTCTGCCTGGAGGGGAGTGAGTGTTGTCTGTAGAGTTTCAGCCTTACACATTATAAAAGGTAAGACTTCCTATTTGCAGGTTTGTGGCTTGGTACTGGCAACTGAGCCAGACGATTTCTCAAGCTATGATATGTATTTGTGGTCTGCAGGGTAAAAATAGAGCAGTATTGTTCAAGTAACAGCCAGTTGCAGGTGAAAGTCTTTGAGGTAGACTTCCTCATTTGGGGCTCATTTAAAACCTTTTAAATTGCCTCTCTCTGAAGATGAGGATTTTGGAGGTGATTTGTAAATATCTTACTGATACCTGAATCTTGTCAAACATGTGGGCTGCAGATATGAGAAATAGTTATGTATCCATGAGTTATCGTAATGCTTTCATACTCCAAACTCTTCCACAAAAACTGGAAGGTTCATTAAGTATAGATGCTGGGCTACTCTTTAAGTCACACTACTTCTTCAAACCAGGTGCCTTTGAAAGATGCTGAATAGGCTGTTAGGAGGCAAATGTTTTCTAACTTGGAGACCTGGATGGAACACAACTTTAGAGAAGCTTTAGATGATGTCTAAAGGAGTTGTGTTAACAAATTTCTTATCTTTGGCTGATGGTCCACACTTATTTAGATGAAGTAGCACAGACTGACAGTTTTCAGTGGCACCAATTGACTTCCAATAGTAAAAGTCAAAATGTCTCAAAAATGCCTTTTCTGGTGCCACAGGTGCAGACAAGTGAACTATGGGAAAATACTGGTATTTAAATATGTATTAAGAACTTTCCACTTTAAAGAACAAGCTACAGAAGCATTTATAACATTTTTGTTAGGAACCTCCAGTGCCAATTTCAAGAAACCGTATTATCTTTGCTTTGATATTTATTTTTAATTAAAAAAAAGAATTAGCAGTATAGAAAATGGCAAATTTTTCTATCCAAAATTCAGAAGGCATCTAATTGACTGCTTCTAGTTTCTGTGAACCAAAGAATCTTCTCTGAAGTATTATTCTAAAATTTGGATTGAGCTCTATTGATTGCTTTTATGTAATCTCATTTTTTTGTTCATCATTACTTACGTATGCTGCATTTAATGAACAGAATGGAAAATTCTGAATTAAGATACATAATTCTCACTTTTGTTCTGTATAACATAGATTCAAATAAACTGTAAGAGGGATCTTTTTGTGGCCTCCAGTCTTGCTCTTTCTCCCGTCTGCCCTGTGATCTCATAAGCTTTGCTGTGTTAACTGCACAATGGCGTGGCTTTGACTGGGGATGGCACAGAGACTGCCTCCTCCTTCAGTGTAGCATAGGGTCTTATGGATAGACCACTGCCCTAGAAAGTGGGAAATGTGTTTTTATCCCCTGCATGCATCCCAGAATTAGCAGTCTGTGATTAGTTCTTCAAATCTGATTGTTTAAAATTTTGTCACTGATGCTGCCCCACAACTCTGTGTATGTTTAAAACTGCTTTTGTTTGCTTACTTGTTGTTTTGAAGTCCACTGTCTTTGCTTTGAAAAGCAGAATAAATCCTCCCAGCTGGAGTGCTGGTCTAATAAATTATGCTGTTTGAAATCTGAGTTAACTTTGATACCTTAATTCCTTTTTATTTTTCTTCCCAAGTATTTGCACCACTCAATATTTGGACTGTGATATCATATTCTAACCCCATGCTCCTTTCATATGTTTCTTAATCACCACCTTGCCAGCATTCACACCTCTTATAAAGCATTTTTTCCAGCTTCCCAGATTCTTTTTCCTCTGTGAACTTGTTGATATCTTTCAGATACTGTTTTCAGAACATTCAAACAATTGAACTCTTTGCAGTCCCTGGGTACTTTGCAGTAACTGGGATATAGGCTCTTGTAAGCACAGAAAATAGTGAGTTCTCTGCCCACTGGGTGCATGCAGCTGACTGAAATGCGTTATAACGAACAAGCAAAAGAAGGAAAAGAATGAATAGCAGGGAGGGGGTGGTGCCTGTGTAACTGCTAGGTGATGCATAGTTTTGAATGATGTTCTTGTATGAATGTCATGGAAGTTGGTCTAGAATTGGTCTTTCACTGCCTTCAGCAGTAGCACTTTTATCTTCCCCTAGCATTTTGGCATGTGTTGGTCAAAATCACAGGAACGTTTGCCCACAGCCGTACAAGATTGCGGACTCAGGTTTAACTTTCTGTATCATCTTCCTTAGTACCATCCAAGCATCTTCTTTTCATCACACTCTTAAACAGGCTGTAATGTTTTCAGCCTTTTAACAGATATGAAAAGCACAGTTCAGGGCCTTATCAAAGAAGTGTAGATACTTCCCTTTTAGTTCCTTGGAGCAGCCAAGAGGGTAGGGACAGGACTTTTTTGTCCTACCACGTATCCTATTCATAGAGAAGGATAAGAGTAAAAACCAACAAAGGCCTATGTCTTGTAAAGCCTGATTCTGATTAATATCCATTTGGGGGTATTTTTGCTTAGAACTATTAGTTTGTACTTGTCTGTAATAACTTTTTTCCTTATATTCTGTCATGTTTCTAATTTTGTCTGYTTTATTCAAGTTTTCTCATGTCTGCAGAATCTTCAAAGTTAAAGCCATTGATGGACTGACACTACTGTCTTTTTAAATGAAACAATAATGTTTGTCTTCCTTGAATGGTATGTCATGAGGCCTTGAAAACATAAATTCTAAGGGCTATAAAGTACAGTAGTCCCCTATTTATGAACAAAACTGTGTTTTTGGCACAGAAGCCAACTGATGTTTAAATTATTGTGGTTACATGAGGTTGTAGACATCAGGTGTAAGGATTGATAGAAGCTGAACATTTTCAAGTGGTGTAAACACCACTATTGTGGGTCAGGGTGCAGACTTGGCTATAATGTGGCTTGCAAAGATTCTATTTTTATGCGACAGACACACAATTTTTATAGGTTCTTAAATGCTTCAGATGTTAAATTTGTTACAGAAGCTTTAGAGAGATAAGCAAACTAACAGAATTGGTTTTGCATATTTAAAGAAAACTTCAAGTGGTTACATGACTGAAAGGGACTTGGAAATTACATAAGCCTTAAGCAGGTGCTTAAGTGTTTCTTATCTCCAAATTTACTACTCTTTACACATGTCCTAGCTTGCTGATTGTGAGAGATGGGGAAACTGTCTTATATTTTTATGGCAGCATTGTAATGCTGCTGTGCTTGGCTATGCTATAGGACTTTGCTCTCAGCTTCAATAGCCAGCCTAGTGGGACAGATAACTGACTGCTTTGTTGTTCCTTTGATGTCTGTACAAAGGAGTATATAGATCTATATTTTGGCAAGGTGACAAGATGCTCTAGTGTGCCTTGAGTGCCTGCACAATGGTTCCGGGGAGTATAAAGGCTGTTTTCCAGCACCGTTCTACAAGGTCAGTTTAAGCAAACTCTAGAGGAAAGAATATGGAAGAGCATTGCTAAGCTTTGGAACTGGAGCTCCAAATATCCAGCTTCTTCCAGGGGAATAGGTGTAAACATTTCTGCTCCCTCCAGTCTCTGGTATTTTAAACCCTGTTCTCAATAAGGTGATGCAGTGCCCAAGCAGGTTGCATTATAGGAGTAGTTTCAAAAGAGTCCTTTAATGTAAAGTCTTCCTAGTGATGATCTTATTCAGAAAAGTATTAGGTGAGTGCAGTGCGGAAACATGATGAAAACTGAGATGGGTTTGTCCCCATATGTTTCCAAGATCACTAGTCCTACACTAATCCTCCACAGAGCAGTTAAAACAGCAGGTGTTAAGGGTTGATAGTATGAACAAGAAGTACATTGCCTGCTGTTTTGGTTCATTTTCATTACTGTTAAGCTACTTACCAATTTATAGAATTCAAAGCCTGACTGAAGGAGAAGCCACTAGCTTCTCACGAGCCATGGAAGTTAGCTGCAATAGTTGTTGGATAACGAGCAGTGCCTTTGTAGGAGCACTGCTTTCTAATTCAAGCTCTTCATGTTAAGTGACTGCCTTCAAAGTCTTCCCATTGCACAAGCTCTCATGTTGCTTCTGTAACATAAAATAAAGAATCTGCATTTGCTCCTTAAATCTCTTGTTGTTTTTCTACCAGACAGTAGAGCCGGAGGAGAATTTAAGAGCTGGTGACCAAGTAGTGTGGTATAGGGCTTGTAAGGGGCTTAGGAAAGTACTTTCTTGTACATGCCGTAAATGCCTTTTTGGCAGGGGGTGGGGGGGGTGTACAGAGGAGAGGGGAGTGCAGTGTAGTTAATGAGTTTCTGGCTGCTGTTGCAGACTCAGCTGTCTGACAATTGTGACAGCTACAACCTGTATCAAATCTCATGTGCTTTTTGTTTGTAACTCTAATGAGGAGATGAAGTAAAATTAGAATAGCTTTATACCTTAGATTCCCTGTATCCTCAAGGCTGGATACTAACCTGGCATGAAGACCACTCTTTTGCATTAGTCAGATAACTTCTTGCTGCTTCAACACTTGATATGTGTATGCATTGACAGCATTAAAGTTGTCAGCTGCCTTGAACAGTGCTGGTCATGAGAAGTTGTTGAGCTATTGTTTACTATTCTCAAAATGATGAGAAGAGAGTCTAGAAAACAGTTCTATACACCCTATCAAAATCAATTTGCTGAAAAAGTGACTGCCTTTTACTTGCAGTCCTCATCTCTTGAGGTTCTACAAGGCTTAACTTTGCTGCTAGCCTTGATTGATTTACATAGTTGGTCATGGGTGAGAGTAGTTTAAAAGCTGAAGGAGACCTTTTCTGATTGATCAGAAGAGATGGTGCAAAAGCCATTAGCACCTGCTGGCCAGTGGGAGTGTCAAAGGAGTAGCAGTGATGGTGAAGACTGAGATGGTATTGGCTGATTGTGGAAGCAACTCAAACAGGCTAAGATTTTCCCCCCCCCCCCAGTCAAAGGAGAGAGGAAGGATGTTAATGATTAACGTGGATTTATTTGCATTTGAAGTGTTTCTGTTTTAGTTCAATGTCTTTTCTAGCTAAATATCACTTGCATGCAGTAAGTGTGGAGAGACAGGCATTGCTTCCAGTATGTGGGGGTGGAAGTTTAGAAGATTAACATCTGTTTTCCAAGTCTGTAACTTTGCGAGTGTTGATAACTGCAGTGTGGCTGACAAGTGACTGACCTAGTAAGAAGAATGTAGGGATTTTGGAGAGCAGATGGCTTAAGGAGCTACAAAGACAACCTAGTTCGTTTCATCTGTAAGTCAGTGGTCTAAATCTGACTGCGGATGGTAGAAAAGAAAGTTACTGCCATTCTGTGATTATTAGAATCTCTGGTGAAACAAACTGGTAATCTCAATCTAGCTGAGCAGCCAGGTGTCCACACTGCAGTATCACCACATGCTAGACACATGTGCTTTCCTTGCTTCCTCTGGACAGAAGACGTTGCCAGCAAGGAGTTTGAACTTGCTTTTCCTCTCCTTTTTCATCCTTGCTTCTCTCTTTGACTTTTGCAACAAGTCAAAATAGTTGCTAAGCATGAGGTGGTTTTATGGCATTGGACACCTGGCTGCTGTCAACTTACTCAGGACAACCTTCTATTTAACGAAGAATAGTTAGCGATCTGACCTCTCTAATGTTCTTGATGTAAGGGCTTCCTTTGCATTTATGAAGGGTATGAGGTTAATTTCACTGGTTGAAGTAGACCTGCTCTGTCTTTTGGGAATGATCAAGAGTGAGGACAGATAGGGTCTGTGTTGACAGATGTTTATGGAATGGGACCACAGCCTGAAACGTCTTTACTGCCTTTCAAAAGTGGCTCCAAAAGCCTCCTTTTCTTGTAAGTAGGGCCAGGAGAACACTACCAAGCTCAATAATGGTATCTGGCCCTGTGGTGATAGCTGGACAGGAACTAAACTTCTAGCATTTGAATACTTTGATCATGTTCCTGACTTAAAGACAGTGAGGTTTTTGGCCCTCCTCTCCAACATTTTCATCTGTAGTATGGGTCATGTTTTTCTGCTTGGGCTTTGCTTGCAGTCTTAATATTTGTAAGTTGGTTGTAGTGCCCATCTTTAGAGTTGTTCAATGGAGGTAGAGCATGTGTATTTGAAATGAGGAGGAATGAAGAAAAAGTGCCAGCTGAAATTTGGAATTTCTCATGGAACATGGTCAATTGACATTTTACACTATTTTAGTCATTTCATGTTGGTTTTGATTACCTGTGCTGCCTTAGGCCACATAGCAGAGATGACCTTGATGGCGGCATGTTGCTAGTAACTTTAATATTCTGCCAGCCTATCTGGGTAGCTATGTATGCAACTTGCATACAGCCCTTTAAAGCACAGTCATTTAGATTTTTACTATTTTAGATGGAAAAGTGTAGTGTGTGTGTGTACCTATGTATGAAAGGGTGTGTGTGTGTGTGTATATATATATATATATATAATATAAAGTTGTTTTTTTTCGCCTGCTGTTTTTTAAATAGCTACTGTAAATTTTCTTTAACAACTTTCTTATGCATTTTGCATATTTAAAGTACAAAATCAGGGAATGTCTAACAGCTGTAAGGCTAAGCCTAAATTATGCTTTTTAAACGAATCCTTCTGGAATGATATCAATAGTTTTAACTTCAGACATTCCAGTGCTTAATTTTTCTAGCAAAATATCTTTGAAAAGATAAATGTCATCTTGGTGTTATGACTGCCAGTCTCGTTCTCCCCAAAACATATGGTTATTGTTTTGCTCTCAATTCCTTGTGCCTTTTTTCCTCCTCGTTGTCTACCTGATATTTTCTTTTTAAATCTTTTCCAGGAGCAGTTGGTCATCACGGTGACAATCTTGCAGAGAAGATACTTTCTGTGCTTCCCAAGCTCCCTGGGCACAAGACTGATGTGATGGTTAACATGGTGGAACTCACTGCACTGCAGATTCCAGATGAAAATTGCAGTGTTATAGCACCTGGCTGCTTAGCACAACCAAAGTAAACATCCTTTTTTTTTTTTTCTTCATTTTTTTAAGATGTTGGGTACGTTTGTTATTTTGGCATGAAAAAAAAGGAACAAAGAACAAGGCAAGGTACAAAAATCCAGTTTACAGGAGAAACCCATCTGGTCCTAATTCTGCTGGAATATAATCAGTTTGTATGTGTACATTAAGTGATTGAGCCAGATAAAACTTCCCAAAATGGGAGAATCTCAGACCTTTTTTAGACTTGTGTTGTTTAAACTGCTGTGGATTATTGTAATAGAAATCAGCACAGATTAAACCCCAGAACTTTCTTGTGATGTTTTCTTCTGCCCAAATAAGAGGCAGGTCTTCAGTGTGGCTTTCTGCTCCCATAAGTCTCTTTTATAAGGTGAGCTGCTTGCTAACCTCTTGTTAGAGTACCTGTTGACTTAAGGTTTTATCCCTGTTTTCAAACATGACATCTGTGGAGGAAGATAATTAGGAATAAATTGAGGTACACGGACTGCTCCATGAAGGCCTCTGATTTTTGCTTAAACAAGGACAGCTTAAAAGCAGTAATTCTGAACAATTATAATTGGCTCTGTATAATTTGTTGCTAAGACTTCGCTTGTAAAGTGCATCTGATTTGATATTTCAGTTTCTAAATGTAATTATCTGAACTGAAATTTTCCTAAAGCTTCTGTTACTATGCAGAAAGCAAGAAATACACCAGGTGTTGGTTTCGCTCTGCAAGAAAAATCTTGCTTAGCAGAGTGCTGTAGAAATTCATATGGTGCAGATGAGTTGAAAACGTCTCACTGTGCCATAACGTTCCCTCCATGTATTAGAACGTATTTTTTCAAAATGGGACATCTAATGTTTTTATTCTGGTTTGACTCCTCTTGGTGCTTCATACCTGCTCTGCATTCCCAATCCCCTCCCACCCCCTCCTCCTCCCCCCAAAAAAAGATTTTGCAGAAAACTTTCCTTTATTCCAACATATGGCCTTTATTTTATGAGAGCCTTATGATCCTTTGTCATCTTCCATCTCCCACACATGCAGTAACTGGTCCAGTATCTAAGTTTCACCTTGAATAACTGTCTGCTGGAGAGGAAACATTACTTCATATAGGTGGACTCAATTGTAAGTTAGTGCCAGGGTGGCTAACTTTGAATAAGTTATGGTTGTCTTTTCATTGGCTGCTTTCCAGCTGATCGCTACAGTAGAAGTGTGATGTCCTCAAGGTCTGTCTATACAGCAAAATTAAGATGTTGTTGTCTATGGTAGACATGCTGTGATAGCTGCTCTTTGTGCTAGCTTTGATTAGCTACCAGAAATAAATAAAATTTCTGGCAAAGTGGACTAGAGGAAAAAAAAAAAAAGGTATTTAATGTCCTAAGACTGCTGACCTGTGCTAACACTCCATTATTCCTAATGTTATTGACACTGACGAGATTAAAGCTAATGCTAATATGCCTTCCTGTGCTAGAGTTGCGACTTCAGTCTTCTCTGTAGTCACGTTTCTAGGAACAGGCTGCAGAGTTTCCTTGTGTGGCTAATGGCATATACATTGAGGTTTATTTGCCTATTTACTAGCTAACGGAAGTTGCCTCTGTTACTAGTACAGTCAGTTAGTTATTTTGCAAAGTCTCCTATAGGCAGAAGTTAAAGAGCAAGGGGAGCTGGATATAGGGTGATCAACTGCTATTATGCAAGTGCAACAAAGTTGGATGGTAGCAACTGGTAGTCTGGTAGCAAGGCAGTTTCTTACCACACCAGTCTATAGCAACGTTTCCATAATAACCTCCCTCTGCAATGTCATCTTATTTGAATCTGTATCGCTGGCAATTTTTAAAAACAGATTAGGCAAACGGCAGTCAGGAGTGGCTTAAATAAGATTGATCTTGCTGGGGAGCAGAGCAAATGGACTCTCAAAATCTCTTTTACGATAATGTATCTCCATGTTGCTTGCAGCTGAAGGAGTATTGCATGCCTGAGAAGACAGTCTCCAAACCAGAATGTGGTTCTGCACTCTTCAACCCTGTGTCTTTCATTTTTCCCTCTAACTATGAAATGATTAGAAATAGTTTCTGATTTAAAATAGGCATTTCCAAACTCTGTTAAGACAGTTGCTGAAGAGTACCAGAATCCATAACAGTGTCTGAATGGGTGGCTGAAGGTTGTAGCTTCTGTTCTGTTTAAGACTGTGTTCTTAGTGTTGGATTATCAACTCAAGCATTAACCATCTTGACTAGTATAAAATGGTTGAAGTTCTTCTGAAGCACTGAAATGGATTTAAAATTCACACCAATAAGTTCCTGTGTCAATGATGCTTCCAGTTCTTCATGAACATGGTTATTGCCATTGGTAGCAGGCTTGGAAGTGTTTGTTGTAATTGAAAAGGTAAGCCTTGATTTATATTTGTAAATGATGTGTGGCAATGAGTATTCCTCTGCTTGTAAATTTTCTGTTTACTCTGGCAAGTGAAAGTGACAGCACCTTTTTTAGAGAAAGGATTAGTAACTTCATTTGCACCCAAGTGAAATATGGGTGGTGGGGGGGGGGCAGGACTCTTCTACATGATATCTTCTGATCAGAGAGGCCACATGTTGTGGTATTTCACAAACAGACTTGCATATTCAGAATATTTTTCAAATGCTTTTGTTATTTTCTCTTGAGTTAATATTTGAGCATGTTGTGGTGGAGAGACAGCTCTGCTCTCTCCACACAGCTTGCTATATTTAACTTTTCTTATGGAATGCCTCTCCAACAGAAACATCTGGGCTCAGTTACAGAGTTAGCATACAGAATTAATGAATAATTTATGGCTGGTGTGGTGAAATAAAGCAGGGTTCTTTCCTTAAACCTAAGGAAATAATGGGCTTCTTTAAAGATTTAGATGAAAATGTATATGCCATATGCTGCTTAGGTTACTGTACTTTGAAGGTGCCCTCTCCATGAGGAAAAGAATTTCTAAACAAAAATTCCCAACCTATTCTAGATTTCTTAGCTTTGTTAGTATTAGTAGCCTCAAAAATTTTGTGGAGCAGTTGTTTGCCGTACTATAATCACAGACACATTGCTGCTCCAGTGTGAATGTTAGTTGAGAGTTATGTACTTTGATAATTAAGTTTCTAAGTATTGTATTCATTTTAATATATAGATGGATATATATATATATATATATATTTAAAGAGTGAAACTATTTATAGACATAAAACAAAAACATCTACTCTGAGCCAGAACTGCCTGTTTCTGATTAGAAATCATGATAGCCACCCTGTCCTTTCGAACAAGTGATGCAAAATAGGAGTGGAGATTGTGAAAGCTTAATGGTGGAGGTAATTTAAAAAATTTATATTGATTGCAGCTCCCTTTCTGGTCTTTGCTTTTTGATAACCCAATAATATTTGGAGGAATATTTCCTTTTTAACAATTTTAGCTGAACTGCTAATTTTAACTATACACTAAGTGGCTTAGTGTATTAGAAATTGTCTGCTTGGATGCACATCAAGCTGTCAGTGGCTGTGATCCATGTTGTCCATTTGCTAACATACTTGGCTGCTTTATTTCTAAAAGCACCTATCTTGCATATTTAGGATTCATATTTTCTCATGTAGAAGCATGCTGCAGTAGGTACTGTGTTTATCCTGATGGCAGCCTGCATTACGCTCTTCTTGCCATCTTGCGYGCGGGAGCTGAGATGCTAAGGGACACCATGGCTTGCTCAAGCAGGAAGTCCGGGTTTAGATTGCTGCCTCCTATCCACAGGTCTGTGCTGTGCGAGAACAAGGAGTAAAGAGTTACATGGTACTGAATTGTGGGCAATTGAAGAAATGTGTATGTTTGTTCTTTCTTAATCTGTTCTTTTATTACCCAAGAACGCTTTTAATGTGCTCTCATATTTTGCTGAGTAAACTGAGTACTAAATTTGTTTACACACATTTCAAGAACTTGCTGAATAGAGATTGTTTTCTTACTTGCTTTTCCACTCTTACTTCCTTTTCTCAAATCTTTGGAGTCTTTAAGCTTCTCAGAATTCAGTGTGGTGATAAAAAAAATCTCAGAAAAAGGCCAGATTTCCATTTTAAAATATACTTTTTTAATGTAATATACAATGAGCTATTGAGTTCTTAGGGCAGGCATTTTTCCATAAAAATGCAAAACTATAATATACATTTCATGTTTGGGCTGCTATGCCTAAAGCAATTCAGTGAGCAATGTAGCTGAGGTGTCTAGGTACTTTTGACAAAGCAGTTGGGGCCACTAAGTCATCTGGATTGGCATTGGGGAAAAAGTAACAAGTTCAGAATGAGGTGATCTTGTTGATGGGTGTGATTCAGAAAACCTTGATATGGAGGCCAGATATTCAAAACATGGCACTTGCAAAATTTTTTCTTTGGTCTTTATATGAGAGGTGCAGGGAGAGCTGTGCTAAGGGGAGAAGAAAGTTCATTAAAAATCAGAACAATCCTTGAGATACAGTAGTAAAATTTCAGTGTCTCATGTTAATGCAAGTTGAAAGTGCCTATCTTTTCTGATCCTTAGTTTTGAGGTATGTTGTTATTTGTATTCTGAAGCAATTAAGTACTTTCTTTTAAAAGTATTAGAATTCTTACAATTTAACTAGGGAAGAAAGCCCCACTCTACATCTGGCTTTATTCTTGTGCATGGTGAAATGATGCATTCTAGGTACTTGGGGGACTCAGAAGCCTGAGGGTAAAGAAGAGGTGGTTGGGGAAGGAAGTGTCAAGGAGACCTGTGTTCCAATTCCAGCTCTGCTATCTACGTGCTGTATAATCTTGCAGAAGAAACTTCATTTCTTTCTACTTCTGTTTGCTCTTCTATCCTTGTCCAAGGAACTTATCTTTAAACTGGTAAAATAGAGAATTTCTCAGGATACACGTTTGCAAAACAAGTGGCAGAAAATTTTGGGTTGCAGCTGGGATTCTGGTCTCTGGGAGAGTACAAATAGTCATTCAAATGATTACATGGGCAGTAAGAAGGTGTCAGGAGAAGCAAAGGCATTTGTTCTTTCTTCCATACTGTGTCATTCCCACTCCTACCTGCAGTGGTTAGCAGTACTGGCAGCGGGTGCTGTTCTGAGGAGTTCTCCCACTACCCCTTTTTCCTTGAGCTAGTGGAGCAGCAATTCTAATCATCTCTATTTAATATGCCTGCAATGGTGAGTTTTACAATCACATGTGTTGTGAACTTAACATATAAGATTAGTTGTACTTATATGGCAAAGTAAAGAGGAATAAGAATTAAAACTGGAAAGGAGATGGTCTCTTTAAGATGGGTAATAGGTTTATTTCAAATTTTTGACTGTATTTTCTTGCATTTTACTGGAGAACAAGCATCAGAGGGATATCTAACAAATAGAGATGCTTTTCTTAACACTGAATTAATTACAAACTAAGTATTTTGGGAGTGGCTCTTGGGTCTTTCTTAAGAATAAAAAGTGAAATGAAGAATATTTCCTTTATGTCACCTGTAGATACTAATTTGAAAAAAGACTTTTTTTACAAGCGTAATAAGTTTAGAAAAGCTTGCAAAAAGAAGGTTATTTGGAACTGTCTTGTCCTTGGATGAGCTGAGAACTTATGGCATAAATCAGAATGATTTTACTTTCTGGGTAAGTAACATTAAAGAGGAAAAATTAATACTAAAGTAAGAAAAGCCAGATGACATGTGAGTATTTTACTTAGCATTCATTGGGAATATTAGCAGGGAAGAAGAATAAATCAAAACAGTGGATAGCAAGGCTCCTCAAAATGGAGAGAGGGAGAGTTGACTATATCTGTCGCAGTATGTTGGTAGTGCTTGAGCAGCAGGGTGCTGCTGGGGCTTCCTGCCTGCGCAGGCTGCCTGAGTCTCCCTGCTTCTCTGCTGTTCGATGCTTCCCCCTGCCGGGAGCTCCGGTCTCCTGCTTTCCCTGGGGCCTCCTGCCTCTAGTGTTCGTGCTGAGCTCTGCTCTTGAGGTTTAGTCCGAGTCCAAACTTCACCCCCAAAACGAAAACAAACCTAAACACAAAAAACACCCTTTTCCCATCTACCTTTCTGAACAGGGCAAGCAGCACTGTTTTGGAGGAGAGGTGGTCTTAACTGGGGGGTTTATGATAACAGAGACTTCTCCATACATTAGGAAAAACAATAGTAACATTTCCCTTCCCCCGTGACAGGAGAAGTTTCAGCAATCCCTGTGTTTCTAGAACTCATGCTGTGCATCATGTTGTGATGTCCATTTCAAAGGAGGTTAATTGGCTTTATAGGGCTTTTTTTACGTTAAAATCCTTTGCTTTTTCAACAGTCCAGCCATGAGATGCTTCTCCAAAGGGCAGATCAGGAAGTTAGGATGCCCCAAACATTGCAGTTCCCCCAGTCCTGTTGCTGGACTGGCAGTCTTCCTGCTAGCTGTTTTATTTTACTCGTATGGGCTCAGAGCACACTGCAGAGTGGAGGCCTATTCATAGTTTCCTTGTTGTTTGAAATTTCTCAAGGCATCTTCGTATTGGGAGTAAAGCCCTGACTGCATCAGCTTCTGGGATTTGCTGATCAAGACAAGCATTCCCCTCATGTCCTAAGCAAAGAAAGGAGGTGCTTTCTGCCTGCTTTCAAACCAAACTGAATCAAATGAACATAGTTGACTGTTGCCACAGGATAAGATGAACAAGTTGATAAGATTTATTGTATCTTACAATAAATGTGCATTATTTGCCTAGATCCTTTCAACACAGGACCTCCTTGAAAGGGAAAAAGGGTGGGAGGGGGTTGTGCAGAGGGTGGAAAATTCTAGGAAGAGTTCAAGATCGCCTGCACTATGTAACTTAGGGCACTACTAGAATACCGCACTGCTATTTTGCAAAACCTCACTTTGCTGCAGTATTTAGTTTGTTGAAATAAACAGCAAAGGAATTGTATGAGGATTTTTCAGCTCTGAAAATGTCTTGCTCAATAGGTGCCATGTTTTTTAATCACCTGCTTTGACAGGCCCGAGAAGCCTCAGATGTTATCTTATAGATAACAGGAAGCTTGGAGCTTATTTTCCCTGAGATAAAGAATGTTTTGGGCTGACAAACTCTCAGCATCAGTTGAACAGTTCTTCCTTATCTGTGCCTCTGAACCTACAAAAAGGAATTCTGGAGGTTGTGGCAAACTTGTTCTTGAAGACTACTCCTTTTCCTTTAAGGACATCTAACTGCATTGTTTGTTTGGGCTAGCTAGGGAAAGTTTTCAGACAGAATTCAGACTTTTTCCTATGCCCTCTAATAGCCACATAGCTATCCTTAGAAAGTGTGAGGATCAAAAGGTTCAAGAGTCACAGTTACCTGTAGAATCTGTTAATTGAAAATGGCAAAAACAAGAACTCTGCATGCTTAATTTTTAAGACACAGATTCTTAGTTCTTCTGGAGAAGGATTCCCTGTATTTCATATCTGTACAATCTTCTTTGAGTGCTGTCATTAAGATCCAGCTTTATGGTTTTCCTTGTCCCATTGAAGGACACAATACCTTTGAATGTTATCCAGATGTTGTCCAAGCATCAACAGGTCTATGTGTATTTGTACCATCAGTTGGTCAGCATAGCAGGATTGCTTCCTTGTCTGTGAGGAAATTCAGTAAGTACAGTCACTGTAAGTAGTTTTGCATTGCTCCTTGCTCTACAGTCATGTTCCTTGCAGGGTGTGTTGAAGGACAAATCTCTTACAGAGTAACTAGCAGAAAGAGTAACCACTGATGCCTGCAGTCAGATAGGACAGAAAGGATGGACTTTATGTTGCTTAGGGCCAGAGTTGCTTTTTTTTTTCCCCTCCATCTGCAGCATTTCTTTCAAAATGACATCCCTTCCTAGTTACCTTAATGCTAATGACTTTTATTTGTGAATTTTATGATTTTTTTTCCCTTTGTAAGCTTGCAAACTGATCTTGGTGTAGCAACAATGCTTTTTCCTGCAGATATATTCACAGTTCAATAGCAGGAAGACTGTGTCTGTTTAAGCAAACTTTATGAATTTCCAAAGTGGGCTCCAAACTTTCCTGTTTTAGAATATGATCTCCCAGTAACTATTTTTTTGGCTGATACTGTGAGATTTTTCTGAGAGTAGCTCTCACTCTGCTTGGCCAACTGCCTTAGAGTTTGCCTCCTGTATGACCTGAACAACGAGGTTTTAAAATGCAGTGATATGCATTGGCCTTATTACATACTGTGGAATTACTTGTTTGCTCTTTAACCATAGTGCCAGAACGGAGACTGATTGAGTGACCTGGATGGGTGTTTTAGTTTATCATTCTCAAACTATAAAGTAAACCTGCTGTATCTTACAAAGGAGAAAAATAAGTCATAAYAGACTGATGAGAAGAACAAATGAAAACTTCTCATTCTGATGAGGAATCAATGTTTGGGAAGGAAACGGCATTATCTGTTGGCAATAGGTTTTGTTGCAAGTTTTGACTATATGGCTGAGGTTCTTTCAAGATTTTGAACTTAATATGAAACAGGAATCAAAGCATATGCAGGTTAAATTTTATGTGAAGTGAACTACTTGCCTGACAGAGCTTAAAGATGCCTTTTACCCTGGAAAGCAGAAATAATTTGTACATAGACAACTACTTCTTTCTTCTTATACAAATAAATTCTTATAAAAATCAATAGTTATATAATTTATCCCAAAATCCTGTCCCCCATTCTGTTATTTAGCATGGCTGTTTGAGGCTCTTTCTTTTTGTAGCCTCCCCATATTTTTCTCCATGTCCTTCTGAATCATATTGGCGCATAAGTGTTTTCCTCTTCCCTGTTCTTTATTCACTTTTTTCCTGTTCATTTGTTTTCTCTCTGAGATCACTCTCTCCCAAAGGTACATGCACTTTATGAGGAACTTATATGCTCTGAAATGCTTAGTATTTACGGCAGTAATGCAGTTAAATCTGTTTCTGTCTGTGTTTTCCAGCCAACCCTATGTTTTTGCATCCTTTTTGCCAGGTACGGGTCTTAATCTTGTCTTTTAACAATGCATTATTTCTGAAACTTGAAATTTCAGAAGACCTTTTCCAGGTGTCTTCTGAAAAACATACAAAATCATTGGTTTTTTTGGAAAATTGCTTTTTATGCATGCAGAATTTGGATGAGAATTTGGGGCTCTTTTCTTCTAACTTCTGGAAAAGAGTTGCCTTCTCAGTCCATTGCAAAGATGCGCTCCTCACCTTTTCAGGGTGTGGAGAGGATTCCTTGTTTATCTGTATCCTTTGAATAGTGGTTTTCTGTTTTGCTTGTCACTTTGTTTGGCCACTGAGAGGAAGAAGCAATGGCTTCATAGGTATTTGCTACTGCACAAGTATCCCAGACCTTGCTGGTATCTGAGTGAATTAGCTTTCCAGTGATCTCTGATCTTTGGTTTGCAATTTGTAACGGTTGGCTCCCGCACCCACTTCTCTTCATGCTTGCTGTTTTTCTGGAGTGTAGCATAGCGACACTGAAATGGGTTGGGTTGTGTTGCGTTCATAGCTGCTCACAGTTTCAAAAGCAGTAGTGAAAATTGACCAAACCAAGGTGGTTTTTATGCCTTGATTTACAGAGGCCTAGTCTTTCAGCAGACTCTAGAAGGCTGTGCTACACTGAGTGCTACTTAATTTCCATCAATAGGAATGTATTTTCCAAAATAATCTTCAACTAGGAAAGATTCCCATTCACTGTGGGAGGAAAAAGTTTTAAAACTCTATCAAAATCTCTCCATGACTATACTTATTTAAATAAGCAATGAGAAAAAGAAACCCGTATTGAGCCATTTTCAATTACTAGAAACAGCAACAGAACACAATGTTTACGCTTTACCTGGAGGTATGAACTCCTTAGGAAAGGGAAGTTAAACTCAACAGAGAAAGCTGAAACTGGGATATGTAGCAGCTTTAATGACACAGGAATATGTCATGGCTTTGAACATGCTTTGCACAGGCCAGAAAATACCATCAATGATAAAGTTAATTTTGATTATAAGGAGGAAATGTTAGGGAGGGGGGATTAGCACCCCATACACTTCTTATACAAGCCCTTTTTTGGGAGGAGGAGACAGCATTAATATTGAATAACAACAAAAAGCCATCTAAAATCCAGAGATCTTGGATTAGAACAAAATTATACTCTCCTTACTCATTCTGTGGTAGGCAGAAGTATATCAGGGAGGGGTTGTGAGAAGCTATCCAGAAGGGTGGGTGAACTTATGCAACGTAGATAAAGTCCTTATCTCTTTCTCCTTGACAGATCAGCCAGAGTATGGAAATAGTTATAAAAACGAAAGCCTGAGGCTGAAGCTTTATTGTTTCTGAATAGCTGTCAGTTTTTGAAAACTAGAATTGGCCATATTAGGTTTGTTTGAGATCTGCAGAAGTTAAGGCTCTAGGTTTGTATTGAAGCTATGACAAATATTCTACTTTGAAGTAAGGAAGGGAAATAAGGAAGGCATCCAGGGCCAGGCCCTCAGCTGGTCTAAATTTGCTTTCACCAACATACTAGCAGAGAATCTGGCCCTGCCTGTTCAGATAACCTGTCCTTAAAATGTAAGGTCTGCTTCAGATTAGGTTTTTTTACTGTTTATTTTGGTGGGTCTCTAACTCTGTATTTGAATACTTGTTCTCACCTCGTAAAGAGAATATCTCTGAATATTTTAACAATTCCGTGCTATAAAACTTAGTAAGAAATTATTTTTGTGATAACCGAGTCACTTGTTTAAAGGATTGTCTTTCCCTCTATGATGAAGTCATATTCCTGTACATTAAGCCCTCAAAATGGTGTTGAAGCTTACAGTGGAATGAATTCCTAGTTGAGAAGTTGCTTAGGTAACTCTAGGTTTTTAGGCCAGCGAACCAGGGAGAGAGGTCAAAGGAGACTATAGCAAAAAGTGGCCTTTGCAAATAAAAAACATTGAGAGGGAATTCCTGGCATTCCATGGTATCTGGGTTTATTTTCTTACGTTTCTATTGTAAGAAAAACACACTTCAAATATGTTCTTGGTAAATGTTTTCACTTATATTATCTATCTCTGCAGCAAAAAGTGCCCCAAAATATATTGGTTTTACATGCCTGAAGGATATCTATTGGATAACTAACCCATGTGTCTGTAAAAGTGGATTTGGCATTCTGGTACAACCCCTGAATGTAGATTCAGTTGTCAGCACCTCATTACTAACTGTTCTTTCATTGGAATCATTTTTATTAAAACAGTTTTATGCAATAGCTTTACAACACAGAACAGAATGCTCTAAAGTAACCTATTATGTTACATGTAGTATTCCCAAGTAATACAGATGTTGTAAGGATCAGACTTAATTTTTAGCATAATTCACTTGCTTTGTCCAAAAACTAAATTAAAATCCCTGACAAGTAACTCTTTAATATACACATTTTAAGGAGGTACTTGGCAAGAGTTTTGATATACCTTGTATTGTACAAAATCCTACTCAGAAGCTTTCAATTAACTTGATTCATACAGTAATTTGGTCTGGCGTTCAGCTAGTTGTCTTGCAGCTTGTAGGAATAAAACATTTCACAGAACTATTTCGTTGGAATAAAAGGCAGCCAGCTGAAACTCAGACAGGACTGGATGATGGTTATGAATATTAGAAAGCTTTAAGAAGTTATTTGCATGCACTTTTTTCTTTCCGCCTGCAGAGTTTGGCCACTGCTAGCGAAGCAAAAGTGAATCCTGGGGTAATACTGGGATGATTAAGGTCTATTTTCTTGCAATCAGCAACAGGGGTCTGGCTATCTTGGAAGCCTGTCTGCATCAAGCCTGTTTTGCTGTGCCAGCACCCCTGCGACAGTGTGTTGTAAAGGCGCCCTCTGAACAATCCTTCGCTCATAAAGGATTCCCCTCTAGGATTTCTTAAGGTTATTTTAACCCCAAGCAGATTAGTTTATTATTTTGTACAGTGCTAGTGGGCCTTTAAAAATCGCTGTATGGTTTCTTTGACTTTCATGTCTCTCTTCAGATCTCTTTTGTTAATTGGCCATCCCAACTTTTTTTTGTTGCTGCAAGAGATGTCCAATCTAAACTGTGTAGTTCTTTCTTCACTGGAGAAAGTCACCTTTTGGTATGAGCTGGCAAGTTTCTTGGGTCTGCTGCCTCTGGTCCTGCATAGTGGGCGGGATCTCAACTCTTTTGCTGCTCTATTTTCTCACCTTTTGAGGCTTGATTTGTAAAGCTAAAACAAACCCACACCCTCCTCTGGTGCTGTCGCAACCCTTTCTGCTTTCTTCAGAATCTGTGATACTGTAATTCTTTGGCTCTTCCTGAAAACATTGCATCAGATTTCAGCCTCCTCCTTTCCCAGGTCAGATATATCAGAGCAACTCTAGCTTCCCTTTACCTTGTAAAATGCTGTATGTCCACTAATTGAAAAGTAGAGTAGTTCTGGTCGCAATAAGCAATTCTTTGTCCAACAGAGAGAATTTCACTATTTCACTCTTCAGTGATTTTTCCTTTGTTTGTCTTGAAGCAAGCAAACTTGCTTCAGTGTTCATACGGATGGTGAATTGCTTTCTTTCTGGCAATCCTCCAACTGCTATTGTATACTTGTTTGTTTAACGTTTGGATCAGCCTGTCTGCAGTGGGGGCTGTGGGGTCTAAATATCAGGTGCCTCTTCTGCCTTTGAATGCTGGTAGACACCTGGAATAACCCATTTTTTTGACACAATAACTTCCCAAGCCATTATWATAGTCTATGCACCTTATCATTCTGCCTCAGCCCCTTTGAGAAATATTTCAAGAATATACCACTGGAAATAAAAGTGGGGGGGGAAGGCAATGCACCTCAACGTAGTTCCTGGCTGAGTCAAAGTAAAGGACCCTAGTTCAAAATACCTGAGAACACTGCCTGCTACTTGGAACTGGAACCTATTTTTGCAAATGTGATACATAGCTATCCACTGAGCACCCCAGTGCCACAGTAAGCATTTACAAGTTCCTATAATACCACTGTTTGAATAACAGCAGAGTTTTAGGATAGCTAAATGCGCAGTGGCCTGACAAAGCTGAATAGTAATAAAGCTTTCCTGTGGAGATGGCTGTTCTGAAGTTGTTGCAAAGGAAGCCCTACCAGCTGGTTAATGGAGAAAAATGGTAACATTATGCATATGCAGTTCTCTTACATAACGGAATTACAGAAGGGGACGGATAGGGGTCAGAGGAAGGATAGAGTTAAAATGTTTTAAAGAGTACTGGCCACATTTTAGAGCTAGGAACTTCTTTGCCTAGTTGATAGTTAATCTCCTTTTCTCTTTGTGTGTTCAAAATCATGTCTGTGTACAAGATGGAGCTTGGTGGGATTTAATACTGCAAGGATTAGTAAAACCTAAACACCAGTCAGCCTCTGTCGAAACTGGTCCTACCTTTCTGAGGTGTTTCTTAATTGCTTTCCCTCTTTCATTAATTCCCTTGCTCTCTGTTTAGGATGTCAGCAGAAGGGGTTAAAAATACATAATTAAACCTAGTGTTTGCTAAGGATGCTTATAACAGAGCAAGAGGCAGAAAAAAGAATAATCTTTAGAAAAGATTAATAGAATCTCAGTTGTATTGATACACTTGACTTTCAGTAAAGATTTTGGGTTAACCCAGGTTTTGAGACACACCCACTGAAATGCTTATATTTTAAGACAACCAGAGCCATTTGATTTCAGGATAATAATCATGCAAGATTATAGACTTCAGAGGTTCTGGGAGTTGGTAAGTAACTGTCATAAAAGAACTTCAGGCAAAGACAATAATTTGTTTCTTGGTTCCATTGCCAGTTGGCAGCTTCTGCTTCAGGACTGTTCTTCTGATTAATGCTTCCTTTTCAATCATGCTCCAACCTGGTAAGCAGCAACAGCACTGTATGGGTTCCTTTTCCTACACCCATTACCTTCCTGAACGTGCCTTTGTTTCCTGGAGACTTGCCTCACGGTGCCACATCTTCCAGCATTACTCTGCCTGGAAGGTCACATGCAGTTACAGTTGTGGTGGCTGCTGTGTGTTATCCACATACAGTCAGTAAAACTGCTCAGATTGCCAGCATTTGCTCTAAGGAACTTGCTGCAGATGTGAGCAATTTGGAAGGCATTTTGAAAGAAATTCCAGAGTAGGAAAAGAAGCTAAAACAACAATGCAAATTCTTTTGGAAAAAGAAGCGTTACTGTTTGCATTGGGGCTGGGATAGTACGTACCTGTTCTTACGTAGATGCACTAAAGTAAGTCAGAATAGATTTTTACTGTCTGGAAGGATAACTCTGAGTGGAGAAGAAACAAAGGAAGAGAAGATCCCTTTTAGTAGTCATTGAATCCATCTCATGTGAGGACCAGGAGGACTGGATTGCAGAAAGAGTTTTTTCTGGAGCATTTTCTAGGAATTGGGAGGGAGTAAGTATCTATTGCTGTGAAAGGACAAAATACAGAGACACGTTTCTGTGAAAGTGGTCAAGCACTTCACCCCAACCTTCTAATACTCCACTAAGTGTAAAGGAGACTCCCAACTGGGGTCTTTCATTCCATCAGTTTAATTATAGGAGCAACCCTCCCCATTCATCCTATGTGAACTGGAAAAGAAGAATTCTTTTGAGTTTGAACACTCTTTCTAGGCACTATGAACTGTTCTGAGTTAATCTGTCCTCAAATAAGGACACAAGCACTGTGCTGTTGTCTTGATAACTTTGTATGTTCTGTTCAGATTCAGTTTAGAAAAATTTCATCGAGGAACATCTTAATTCATTAATAATGCAGAATCTTCCATGTTATCAGGTCCTAATGAAACTAAGAAAACACTTCCTTTGTTAGAGTACATATACGACCCTCAATCACCTCCAGGGTCAAAAGCAGAAATAGAATACTATCTTGACCCTCTTTTCTTGACTACTTGAGATATTTAGCAAACACGTTTTTGACTTTTTAGAAAACCTCTGTACGTTCTGCAGCTCTTCTCCCAGGATCTCTCCCCTGGGAATGTAGGCATTATGGCAAAAACATATTACTATTTGCACAGTAGTCACATAATCAAGTGTAACATCCAGCCTCTTGAAAGGCATTGTTTGCGATCCTCTTTTGTAGCACGCTAGCAGAGTTGGCTTCAGAAGTGTGTTTGGGGAGAGCCTGGTCCTTTGCCAGCCATTTCACACTAGTGCTGTAGATCCTTCCAGTAGTTCTGTAGGAGCAGCTGTACTTATTTTGAGGAACCCTCCCCCCGAAAACATTTTATAGCTGATGAAGAAATAATCTTGTAGCAACATCAGCAACCATCTGAAATTGCAAAGCTAAGTCTGCCTGCTTATGTGACTCGTAATGTATGTGTGCATTACAGTGTTGTATTTAAATACAAGTTTCCCAAAGGGAAAAGAATAGAGTCTTGGTGTTTTGGCAAATAAAGGGTTTATTAACACAATTCACAGTTCTAATAACTTTGTAATTTGCAGACAACTGGGTATGATAGTTAAACACTAGTTCTCCTTTTCACAAGGCAGTTTGGAAAGATGAAGGTTCATGATCTAAGTGGTTTCTCCCTGCAATATCAGCTGCTTCTGATATTATATGCTTCTGATATATATGTGTGTGTGTGTGTATATATATAATGGCTTTTCTGATAACACAGAGAGATGAGCTCCTCCTGGTTTAACTCCATGTAGATTTTTGTTAGTGTCAACATTGGTTGTCTGCAGCAGGATACCTGTGTGAGTGGTAAGGTAGTCTGGGAGCTGCAGAGATGTTGCATAACATTTGGTCCACAAGCAGACCCACCGGAGTTCTTTTGATCTTAAGAACTGTTGTGTTTGTAAGGCTTGGGTTTGTTCAGTGCTGCTTGTCACGAGTTTGTATGTTTAACATAACGCATCACTGCTATAGGTTAACAACACTGATCAATGTGGACTTAAGTTAGGGGATTTATTTGCTTGTGGCAGTGGTATCGAGGTAGATATAATTAAAATTATTTGGGTATATTTTTGCTCTATCTATGAAACATCTGATAAATTATTTCTCTAATCATTTTGTTCTGATTTATATAGCTTTTTATAGAAAGCCATGGTTATTAGATTTTAAAATTCCTCTAGCTAGAAGGAGCTACTAGTTACTCTGTAAAGCCTCTGAATTAAGAATTCTGTCTCAGTGGCTGTATGCAGTTTTTTCTTCTAACCTATTCTATTACTGAAGAAGAAAATAAAGGGCAGTGAAAACGACCTCAATGTTTCACAGCTTATAGGCCAATTGAGTGCTTCATATTATATTTTTTCCTTATATTTCACCTTTGTTTGACTTTGTTCAGTTTTACAGATTCAAGTGGATATTAACAGTCTTGGGAATAGCTAAACTAAACAGAACAGAGTGATAAGAAGTCATAGCCCCCAAACTACTCATTGGACTGTGTGGTTTTATTTTTGTTATAGGAAAATGCTGTATTGTCTGTCTACAATCAGATGAAACACTGTAGAAGTGCCATCTGTCTACAAAATCATTGAATGTGACTAAATCTGTTAAAATACATATCATTAATTCTATTAAAAGAAAAAACAAACCAACCTGTCCATATTTTTAAGAAACTTCTGAAGCATCTTTTATCCTTTTTTTCCCCACTAAACAACTGTTCTAATATTTATGGTTAAAACTGAATACGGAAATGTAAGGATTAGATCCCCTTTATAAATTGATTTGCTCTTCAGATACATAGAGTGTGTGTGCACRTGTTGACTTTCCTTATGTTCAATTATAGTTTGCAGATTACTTTTCTGCTGTCTTGAGTTATTTTTCTATTTTGATTTAATACACACTGGTGCCATTGGTTTACACTATTACTGTTTGATATTGGAAGAGGCAATGAGAGGAATTCAAATGCTTTAATTTTCAATAACATTATTTCCTGGGCAGCTGCATTAGCTCTTGTATCTGGTGATTAGCAAGTAAAGTTGTTCTGCGTCATGGATGTTGAAGTATATGTTAAACTTCTTGGCTTTCTGAAGCAAAAAACCTTCCTGTATGTGTATCTCTGAGCATAGGGGGGTTTTTTGTTTGTTTTGTTTTGTTTTTTGTTTTGTTTTGTTTTTTAGATCAACGTTAACCAGGACTGTGGTTAAGATGCTTGTCCTTACAAGTCTGCATGATGCTTGGATTGAGGAAATGTTTGATAAAACATAGGACGCTGACTCTGTTGGTGGGTTTGGCAAGTTATGAACCTGCTTCTGGTGGTGGCTGACCACAGCAGTCAGACTTGCATGTATATTCTTATAACTAGATCCATCTGTAAAGTGGATCCATCTGATATGCGAATGAGCCAGTGCAGTCAAGTTTCAAAAATGAATAAATAAAAGGGGCAAAACATAGGATGATGTGTTAGCATTCACTTCTGCTGGGAGGGTTTTTTCCCTCCTTTTAAGCAATTTCTGATGTGGACTGAATCCTTGCAAACTTCTTATAATTCATTCTTAAGCTTTATTTTAATTCAGATCAACCATGGGACCAAAAATGTGTCAATTTTAGTCTGGTTTACTGTCTGTCCATTATGTGTGAGAGGAAAAAAGGGATTCAGTGCCTAACAAAGGGCTCTAGGTAGACAGAGCTGTTTCTGGGGCAGTTCAGGCTTGCTATATTAGGTGTTTACACATCTTCTGAATTGTTTGTGTTTAAGTTCTCCCATGCTCTACTGATAACCGGGAACACATTTTTCCCGTTTGGAGCAGAGTGATCATGGTTTCATTGGAACAGAATAGTTTCTATGGAACACAGTGGTTTTACAACTTAAAATTATGGTGGTGTTTTAAAAGCTGTTCTGAGATAATTCTTTCACAATTCTGACTGAAATGAGCTTGGGATTTTATGTGGTCTTAGCATTTTTTTTTTTTTTTAAACTTTTGCTACTGCACCTGTGAAGATCCTGTCCCTTACTTCATGCTCTTCACTTGTAAGATGAACCAGAATCTTTTGCTCTCATGATGTTCAGTGTCAAATTCAAAGAATACTTTTCTATTCCTACTTGTCTTACTGGTCATGTCTGAATGTTTTTTTTTTTTTTTTCCTCTGCTCCTAATAATAATCAACAGCCTGTTTTATCATCCTTCTTCTGAAAAAGTCTGCAAAACCTCAATTAACTTGAATGGGTTTATAAAGTACAGGTATGTCTAGGCATGCCTTATGAAGCTAAATATGATCCCTTGAATATAATAAATGTTCCCTCTTTTATTGCTAAAATTTAAGTAAATATTGTGTATGTTTTAGCCAACTTTCCCCATGTACCCTAGACAACCTAGGCTTAGTTTGTGAGCTGTGACTTTCAAACAGGAACCGTTGTGTTCCTTGTGTGTTTTTTTTACGGTCACATTGAGTCAGCTTTATGAGAAAACAATAATGAAAGAAAACTTGATGTATTACATTGAGTGGTCTTGCAGGTCATGTTGCTCCACTGTTTGTCTGGACTGCTAAGCTCCAGGGCATAGTTTGATGGGTGTTTTGTTTCTGTGGGTTAGGGTAGTAGATGAAGCAAATTATCTGCTTCCCAGTCTCCTTCACAAAGTGATCCTGCGTACTGTGTTGGTGTTACTTAAGGGGATTCTGCTAAGGTTAAAACAGGAGAGAATATTTTGCTGTCTCTTTGGAACTTTTTTTTAAACAAAGATCTGTGCTGCTTTCGTATTGCAGAAGAATAATCTACTGAAGTTTACTAACATCTAATAATAGGTTGATCATGTAGGACTTTGTTTACTATAGGAGTGCATTAATAGTACAGAAACATTTATATACTAGCAAATATTCCTAGTTTGTATGTAGTGAATAGCAAAGTATATCACATAGGCAAGGCCTCTAGTTTTCATTTTGGGGAAGTTAAGTAGTTTCTAGAAATAACAATATAGAGAATTCTCTTTACATGACTCTTTCTGTTGTAGGGCTTGCTTTATTTTATGCTGAAATCTCATCACAGAATCACAGAAGGGTTAAGGTTGGATGGGACCTCTGGAGATCATCCAAGTCCAACCCACCTGCTCAAGCAGGGTCCCCTAGAGCACATTGCACAGGATCACATCCAGGCAGGTTTTGAATATCTCCAGAGAAGGAGACTCCACAACCTCTCTGGGCAACCTGTTCCAGTGCTCTGTTACCCTTACAGTAAAGAAGATTTTTCTATGAAGTACTCAAATATCTTTTGAGCTTTATATTGGACCTTAATTGATAGGTTAACTTCTCACAGCTTCTTCCATCTTTAACTGAATAAAACAATACACTTTTATTTGTTGGTTACAAATCTTCCAACCAAATTGCCATATGCATTTGAAAACTCCAGAATATGATAGCCCTGGATTATACTTAGCTGTTTCTTGCTAAAAAGCCACTGTCTCTGTAAATGTTTCCCCTGATTTTTTTCTTCTGAATCAGATTTTCCATTTGCATCAGAAATATTTATACATAGTGTCCATTCCTCCTCCTCTTCACCACAACTGCTGTACTGTGGAAGAGCTGAAAGAAGAAATGCTAAAATCTTCAGAAGCGTTCTGTCAAACTGATGCAATAGTGTGAATCAGCTTATCCTCATTCTGTTAGTTACTCCTGCAAATGAGATTTGTCTTTTCTCTTATACAGTGCAAGTGCAGGGGCACTGTTAATTTTTTAAAAATATTTCCATAGATTGGAAGAATGAAAATTGATTAAATCCACCTATTTCAATATGCAAAATTTTAAAGTATTTTTTCAACAAACTTCCTTTAAGCATCTCACTAATGAAGTGCTTTGAGAAGCTTTTTGAGGCTTTTACTTTATTCATTTCCATTGTGTATAATGATATAATATATATCATATACATGATATAATTTGGGTAAGAATATTGATCAGATTTTTGTAATTGGTACTGCCTTCAAATAGACTGGTATCCACTCGAGTAACTAAATCACTGCAACAAATTAGTAATATAAAAACTTTGATCTGTTTCCTCCCTTTTAAAAACAATGTTTTAAAGAAAAGTTTTCTTTTATTATGAAAGCCAAAAATGTTGTTTTGCCAACTGTATATCTGAGATTTACTTTGAGTTCTTCCAAATCCATGGCAAAAATTAGATTGGACCAACTCCTTACTGGCCTGCTTTGGGCAACACACAAAGAAATGCTGTATAATTCCACTCTATTTAATTGGCAAAAAGTGAGCTAACGCAGATGATTTTGCTGGTCTGTGTCATAGATGCTAGAAAAGAAGAGGTGTATGGAAATTTAGAAACTCCTAGAGCCAGTTCTCTTTAGATGCCAGTCAATTGTCTTCAAACTGCATTACTGTATAAGGTGTTTCCATTTTTTCTGAATGAAAGGCATTTTACGTAAAAGTAAATTCATACTTGAAACATGTATGCACAGTGTGTGATAGCACTGCTCAAGCTGGTTTTAAAGTGTGAGCGTAGACTCTTTTTTCTTCCCTGCACATTCTGCAGTCTAATGAGCCTTCGCCTGAGAAATCCTTCTTGAATGTTCAGCCGAATCTCTCTCCTATTGCTGTAATGGAAGAGTGAGGAACCCCTGGCCTGCAGGATGAGTATGGTCTGCAACCCTCACTTTTTTTGCCCTGTGTCTTGGCATATTGGTAACAATCCAGCATGGTCAGCCAAAGCTGCCTGAAAGGCCTGTTACATCTTTAGTGAGCAAAGCAGCCATCCCATCTGCTGGAATGAGTTCACCGGAACAGCTCCGTTATTCTGATCTTCACTTTTTAGATGAAAATTCATCTTAAAAGACTTTTACACTGTGTCACCTTTTCAGTTTAACAAACTAGCCCCCTTTAGTGAGATCATATTAAGGATATGTTTGGCTTATAATACCTATATTAAGTTTTGGTGTGATCCCATTTTAACATATTTGTTATACAAGGCTTATGCTTTTTATCTCTGGGCCTCCTGTTTTTATTTTGATCAAAAAGAATGTTGTTGGACCTCTGGTTGATTCTTGTCTGCTTCTTTGTAGTGTGATTATTGCTTTAACATTGCTTTTGGCAGTGTAGAAAGGTATGAATTTAAAAAAAAATTGTGTTGTTCAGTCAGAAAAGTTGGTGTTTTAATAGCATTCCCAATGATGTTTAGTGAATCAACTGTCTTATCAAATTATGCTAGTATGAGTTAACTAATTAACTTGATCTTGATGTGACACAGCCTTCCTTGAATGCATGTGGAAAGTAGGCAGAGGAAAGAACGGTCTGTATAAACACCACATGCAAAGGCTGAAGCTATCAGCCTGCCATTAGCCCTTTATCTAAGGGGCTCTTGGCATATAAATCAAACAATAACCTCTCAGTTTTGAATCGGTGCCAAAATACACAGCCACAGTCGAGTCTACAGCAGATTACACTCACCAAGTGGCTTGAGGGCTTGGAGCGAATTGGAAAATAACCTTTAAATTATTTAGAAAAACATTTATGTTCTTTAATGTTGGCTATCAGACTTTTTTTTTAAGTATCCATTTGCATCTTCTAATCTTATATATATAAAAAAAACCCAACAAACAGGGCATTTTAAATTGCCCTCTAAGTGAGGATGTGAGGATAAATGTTCTTAATTGGATGGTTGTGAAGAACTTGTTTTTAAAAACCATTTTGTGTGTTTTGCCATGTTGCAATATAATAATAATCCAAAGTGAGGGTGGGAATATCCAATGATCCTTCTGCAGTTTTCTGCAAGCACAATACTGAGATGACATTAGCTTTCCCTTTAGGTTGTTTTCTAAGGTTAGGATAGATTGGAAAATGGTTCGAGTTTCCACTTTCTACAAGGTGCCTTTAGTCAGGCTAAGCAGCTTTGCCAACTATATAAAAATGTCCAGTAGTGAAAGTTCAGTTCACTATTAAGAGTCATTTAAAAACTTTTAAAAACTGTCATCTTATTCTTTTACAAATAAGAAGCGTCAGTCACTGCTGGCATGATAAAGACTGGGTGCACAATTGACAGTGATTTGAAAAGAAACATTTTATTTTTTTGTTAATTTACTAAGAAGAAATCTTTGCTGCAAGCTCAGGTAAAAACACATTGTCTAGCCAGTCCAGATGAAAACAAACATACAGTGAGACTGGAGACTTTATGTTCTCAAATTAACTGACAGAAACCAGTATTTTAAGTTAAATGATATTAGAGCCACTTTGTCACTTTCAAAACTGTGAAATCAAGAGCTTCTGGTTCCTCGGTACCAAGCTGCAGCTTACACTGTGCAGCAGTTTTGAGGTCAGTCTCTCTTCCAGTCCTGTGTCATCTGCCCGCAATGCAAAGTGCGGGTTGTTAAGGGAAACATATTTTATGCAACTGAGTTGCTCTTTTGACAAGGGGCTGGTGTGTGGGGGTTGGGGTAGAGCATAGTCGCAGCCTTGGCTCCGTCTCCTTGAATCTCCCTGAATTGTCCTGCTGGCTAATGTGTCCCAGGAATGCATAGTATATCCGGTGAAGTCTTGGCACAGTTTATTCTCTCTGAAGCAGTGGGGGAATTGGAAGAGCGATTATATCTCTTGATACATGGCCCCTCACTCCAGGCTAATAGCCAAATTATGTGCCTTATTGCAGTCTTGTACTTCTCTTCAGTTTATCAGTATTCAAATGACATATTGCCAACCATAGGTTTATCCTTTGTAGCAACTGTCTTCTAGCAACTGTGTTATTTTTTGAACTGCTGTGCATTTAGTGTGGATGTTGTGTCTCTTTAAAACAAATCTGAGTTACTGCAAAGGATATATTGGCAGTGTGCTCACTTTTTTAGCAGTCACTCAGTTTTAGGCAGCTTTGTAGAATTAACGAAGCTCAAATTTAACCTGTTCTGCCTTTTCCTCTCTTCCTCTCCTCTTGTGAAAATATGCACAAGTAGCTGAGCTGTAAAGTTATGCAGACATACAATGAACATTTTGCTTTTACAATAACTGCAGCATCTGTATGTCTCATGTTGAGATGATCACATTTTTTTTAACTGTAAAAGTACAAACACAAGTACTTTGTTATGTTGAAATGCTGTGGTTTCAGCTGGTCAATTTTTGAAGCCCACTCTGGGTCTTTTTCCTTTGCTTATTCAAAACTTGTGTCAGCAAGTTTGTTTTTTGGAATCCTGCATCCTTTGCCAGTTGTAGGAATAACAGCACTTGCGTATTCTTCTTTCCTTAATGTCTTTCTCATATGACATCCTCCACCCTGTTACTTGCTACTTCTGATGTAGGCTGTCCTTTCACCTGAGCCCAAGCAGTTTAAAAAAAGAAAACAAAACCGTACAAAGTCATCTTTTTCTTTCTTGATTTCAACTACAGTATATCTAGTAAGGAAATTGGACTTACAGATAATGGCTTATCAGTTTGGCCTTTGAAAAGGTCATGGAAGAGATTCTTGACCTTTTGATACTTTTTCAGTAAGCCTGGGGACACTGCAGAGGTTGCAAGTAACTGACAGACAGTTTGTTATGCCAGTGTTTTGTAAGGGGAAAAATGGATGACCTGAATTTGTTCAGTTAGGCAAATCTGTTAAGGCAAAATTCAAGTAACAGATGATATAGGCCTCAATTTATATTATCTTGCTTTACTGGAAATTAGATAATATCAAAGTAATTTGCTGTATCTTGCCTGAGACTACAGATGTGGCTAATAACGTTGGTGATTCTGATATCCTGCATAGAGAAGAGTGTTTGACTTGTTTTGATTTGGTTAAATATTTTGATTAAAGAAATACATCACCAAATTAGTACTTTAAATGCTAAATGGGTTAAAAATGGTGTATTGATAGATCTGAAAACATGATCATAAATAGGGAACAGTTAGTTGTTGATTGGGTGTATTTTTCTGCTATGGTCTGGCTGCTTCTTGACTTTTTGCTCTCACATTAGTGAGCTGGGAGAGCATGTGAAATAAATTATTGGTAACAGCTGAGACCTGGAGCAGTAAGGAAGTAAATATCTTTCTATAGTAGAGGTGTGAAGTAAGGAAGAGGCATTTTATTTCAGCCAAATCTAAAAGTGTGTTGCTGGGCATGGGCTGTCCCAGGGTTGTGTGCATTCCCTGCTTTCTGTTGTTGCCTTCGGGTTTGCATCTACTATGACAGATTGTTCTCCATCAACTAGCGCTCAGTGTTGCCTATTTCCAGACGACTACTTTCAGCTTGGTAGTTAAACATCCCAGTGCCAGCACCCCCCCCCCACACACACACATACCCAGAATGAGGGGCTTTGAGAATAAGCTCGGAGACAATCACAGATCTGTTAGTCCCTGGGTGCTTTCTGTCCGTCAGATCTCCTTGGCAGTATTCTCCTTGCAGGATGGGACCAGAACAGATCAAGAGAATAAGTCAAGATTATTTTAATAAATGCAAAATTAGCAAATTAGGCATTTGATTATGAACCTAGATCGAGTGAGTTAGCTCAGATACTTGATCTATAAATAACTCTTTTTTTTCCTGATTTATTTTTAACCTCAGTCAGTTTTTCTGTGACTTGCTGCATGGTCCCACATGCAAAGGGTTGCCCCAGCTGAGACAGGTGGCACAGGAATGGGAAGGAGTTCCTATATGGGGAATGCTGCTTAAGCTAACGCGCCATCACCAAAAGAACAGCTTGTCAGGCTGCACCCTTACCTCTATTCAAGACTTTGCTTTTTCCCTCTAGCATCTTAAGCACAGAGTGATCAGCAGGATATAATCTGCCCTCTGAGAGAGACTCCGTTGAGCAGTCTTTCCTCTTAGTTATTTGTAAATTCGGGAAGCTGAGTGACTTAGCCTCCCACTTTAGGGCTAACTTGTTCTGAAAAGACTTTGGATTTTTTTCCCCCCTCTTTCCTTTCCTTTTGTTAATGAAGAGTGTCTCTGGAGGCTGCTGCAAGTGCGTGCTGCTTTCAACCACCTGCCTTCTCTGGTAGCGGCGTAGAACATCCCTGTGTCTCTGTCCAGCTTCTCATCGGACGCGCTTCCTGGCACTGCTGGCAGCTGGTGTCCTGTTTTACGGTTTGTGTGAAGTATGACTCTGAGGGTTTGGCCCTCTTTCTCCTTTTGTCTTCATGACTCAGCTTTGAAAACTAGCATGCAAATACCAGCAGTAGGGAAACCGCATCTTTTAGGTGTCTTGATTTTGCTTCCTTCCTTTGTAATCTTTGTTGTTGTTGTTTTAAATAAAAATAATTTGGATTTTTTTTAATAGTTTTCGTTCAGAAAATGCCGTATTAAAACAGAGATAGGGTTAATGTGTGAGGAGAAGGGATGAATTTGAAATTATCAGATGTCTGTCAAAAACTTTTCTCTGTGTATTTCAAATTGTATAGCGATGTCTAACAGAGCTTTTCAAGGACTTCAGTCTTACCTCTGGATATAACATCATTTTTTGTTTAATAAGCTTTTAATTTGACTATCAGAAAACTTGGTATGCTTGGTTTTTATTGTATTCTGTTTGCTATTTCTGGGATGGCTTCTATTCCACAGGGTAGTGCTGGTTGATTAGGTAATGCAACTATAACAGTAAAAGTAAGGGACAAGGTAACTTGTAAGTGAAATTCTGAACTTGTTGGTGAAAAAGACGGTTAATGGCAGAGGCCACAGAATTTTAGTGCTCTTTTTTTGTCAGGCTTGCCGTCTGTGATACACTGCAAAACACTTTATTATAGAGATGTACAAAAAGTGTGCCCTCTAATATTTGTTCACAGCCTATTTTTGTGAAATTTATGTTGGAGAGTGGTTTACAGTTCCTGATCGGTATTGTAGTGTAAATGTAAAGCATTTATTTTTTTCTTAAGCAAGCATGATTCAGGCAATATTTTTACAGGTTTTGTAATGCATAAAAGATTTTTAAAAATTCTGCATAGTGTTTCAGAAATCTGCTTTCAGAGCACTGTGGTTCACTAGATAGCATGTGTAACATCAATAAATAATGGTCCCTGGGAACTAAAGGGAATGCAACAGGAAAGAGGAATTTGAATGGGGATACTGGATGTCATACAAATCACTGATTATAGCATTAGTGTCATCAGATTATGGCATTTGGACTAAAGCATAAGAACTGCAGATGGGAAAAAGAGGAGGGGAAGGGCACCATGAAAAGAACTGGATGGCAATCACAGGCAAATGTCTCACCAAAAGGAGAAGATAAGATAATATTGTTTCCAAGTGTTAAACGTCTTTAAGAGGAAAATGTTGTGGTAACTTTTCAGAACAGGCAAGAAGCAACACCAAAACCTTTTACTGCATCCTTTTGACTTGTTCCCAGCAATTACTCATTTCTTGTCATTGAACAAATTAAAGAATGGACAGCAAAAGCTGTTCTGTAAAGGTGCGGTATAGGGAAAGTGGGAAAAGTGTTTTCAGCAGAAAATATGCAAACACTTGTGTTACTCTTTTTAATCAGTGGGTGAAAACTAACTTTTTTGGTGCTTTTTGCATAATGTAATTAGACTTATTCCCTGTTTAAATGCTTTTGCTGGCTAGATTTCTTGCTAAGATGGTTAGAATAAGGTGACTAATAAAAAACCCTCTGTTAGTAAACTGATCTTGTGTGTGAATAAACAATCCATATTTTAGTGACCCAAGGGATATTGTTGATCCCAAGGGATGTATATTCTTTATTCATTTTTTCTTCTGCTTTGCACTTCATTGAGTCATTCCCGTGATTCACTCCTTAACACTTTTTTATAAATTAAAACAGACTCCCATTCAGTCTAGCATTTTCTGTTGGCTCCTAGCAAACTTCAGTTGACATTTATTGAAAGTCATAGTGATCTTTTTAATGCTTCTTCCAGCATTGAAATAACACTGGAGAAAATGCGAGTTCAGTTTTTATGCCAAGCTACTGGTAGAGCATCCTTCATCCTCCAGACACATCCTTTAAAATCCCAAAGAGCTGTTTTCTGATAGAGGCTGCTTAGGCTAGGTACCGTGGGTGCGGTTCCCTTTCCTAGCGAGATGTGTTTCTCTATTTGTGGATTTTGCTGCTGTAAAGGAGACTCTGTAAACATGTAGCCTCTTTCTTTATGCAAAAATACCTCTTACTATTTTATTCGTGGCTAAAAGAATGGTACTTTGAAAATGGCAGGGGGGCATTCTGAATTCTTCAGTTAGCAATATAACTTTAAGTAGGGGATTTTTATGATTAGCCTTCTGAAACACCTGTAGTTTATTTTTCAGACATATTCCATAGAACTCCCCCTTCCCCCCCCCCCTTTTGGAAGGTGCCAGACTCAAATGTGCTTGGCCTACTTTCTTGCCAAGTTTTTGCTTAGCTCTCCATTGGGATTTCATATTGATTTAAAACATTAAATAATACAATTAATCTCCTCTTCAAGAGGAAGCAGTACAGTGCTCACCTTTTAGTAAATTCTAGTTTTACTTTGACACTCACAGTGCACTGCGTATGTGTGATAGGCATATCTATGATTGAAAATTGTTTTAGCAAGATTCTCTGCTTAGAGAAGTGGCACAATCCTGCCAGCTCTCAGAAGTGCTTAGAGGAGTCAGCAGGCAGGAGGCTTGACCTACAGCGCTAAGTGCAAAGAACAGAGGAAATGCAGTAAAAGCCAGAAGGCAGAATATCTTTCAGCCGTTTTCGGGCTGTTAACTTTATCACTTGGAACATAGACTGCTTTGGCATGCTGTACATGGCTATATAGCTTACTGTGCCTTAGAAACTTTCCATTTGCCCCGGACACCTGCGAGCCTGTCGGAYGGTGCTGACGCAGGACACGCGCTGCACTTGCAGGCCCTGCAGTAGCTCCTGAGCAGCCTCCGTGCGGAACTTCAGGTGTTGCTTTTGGCATGTAAATCTGACTGGCTAGTGGTCTGACCCGCAGAGGGACGGTCTGGCAGAGACCTTCTTGGCAGCAGCTGGGGTCAGCAGAGAGGCTGAAGCTCAGGGGTGTTTGTTTAAGCAGATGGGACTGTTGGCCGAGCGGTTTTCTTTGAGAGGTTCTCACAAGTACCCTTCCCTTGATGGTGTCCATACTTGCTCACTTCCCAGGCACACTGGAAACTTATCTATTTTCTTGAGCTTTTTAGGAAGAGATAGTATTAGATTTAGGCTGTCTGGTCTGGAGTACACTTTTAGTGATATATTTTTATAATCTATAACTGAGAGTGTTGACCAAAGCAATAAATAAAAAAGTGCAATGCAAAGGCTTTATTTTTTTATTTGCACATATCTATATAGAGATTTCTATAGATAGATGTTTTTTCATTATATTAATACTAATTCTACTAATGCATACCTGCAAACATTGTTTAAAAATATCAGTTTAAAAATATATTAGTAACTACTTGAGTTGTTGAAGAATTATTTTTACAAATGCACAGAAAGCTCAAGATGATTTTGCCATCTCAAATAGTTTTCTGCTTGATAGTTTTTAGTCTAAATTTTATCAGTTCCAAAAAAAAAAAATTCATTCTCTCAGCTGAAATGACTTGCCTTTCCCTTTATTGTGTTCCCAAAAATGGCTGAACACAGAAATTGTTGCTTTTTGTGGATTCCCATAGCCAGCTGGCTGGCATTGTATGTGACCTATTAATATATATTGATCTCTCATCCTGTTTAGGTATTCTTCTGTATATTTTATCTAAACCTTTGTTCCCCAAAGTAGTGGGAGGAAAAAACTTCAGAAACTCAATAGATTACACAGAGATCCAAGCATACAAGAGTGTGGCTGCCCCTCACCTGTGTTTAGGCTGTACCACAGTTGACTTGCTTTTTGCTATTTTTAAGGCATTAAAGCAACCCCCAGGGGTCATGCAAACTTAAGTCCTTAAGACTAAAGAAAACCTACTGTGGTTAAAGGAGGAAGAAACATTTTATGAAGCAAAAAACAAAAACAACAACAAAAAAATACCCCAAAAAACAAAAAATGCAAGTGTGGCTCAGTCGGACTTTTTTAGTTCAAAACAATTAGGTTATTATTTTGGAAGTTTTATTGCTTAAACTAGTAGCATGTAGAAGTGCCAGCTAAAATAGGGCCTTTTACTAGGAGTTATACAAGCACAGTGTACACTGCTTTCCAAGAGCTTGCAGTCTAAATTGATACATGGTAAGGAAAGGGAAAGCAGCAAACAGGGACAACAGTTAGAGAAATGGTGCATACTTATCACATACATTCCTGACCTGTTACTTTTACTGAGGTGTATACATGCTTATTGGGTTATTTTCTATACTTTACTATTTGTTAAATATTTTTGATGTATAGGAGTGAGAAAAGATGAGACTGCTAAATTTTGCATAGGTTTTGGTAGGCTTTTGTTTTGATTTGTTTTTTGTTGGTTGTTTTTCTTTGTTTTAAAGCCCCAGCTCCTGGTGTCATGATTATGTGAGACTCTTGACTCATCTTTATGGTAGTGAAGGGAACTGGGGGAAAAAAAAGAACTTCTGTAGACTAAAATCCCCAAAACCAAGAAGTTGACATTTCTTTCAAATGGGAAAAATCTTTTAAAAACTGGTTTCCTGCTGTTTTAAGCTTGATTCCTGATCTTTATAGGGTTTGGATTTGAAACTGCACATTCAGGAAGGGTAAAAGAAAAAAGAGGATTGTAATGAGAGAATGTGCAAAGCTGAAATAATGAGAATGGAGGTAGCTGGCACAAAGAGCCCTTAGCAGAGGGGAGAAAGGGTGTTCAGCATAACCACAGAAAGCTTTCTGTGGTTGTACACTTCAGGGTCCCAAGTGTCGGACAGACAGAAGTGGCAAGATAGTGTATGGGTGGACAGGTTGGAGAGGGGGGAGAGGAGGAGAAGAAATGTGAATTGCTTGAAAAGAGGGATGGGATGGAGCAGGAACCACTTGGGACTACTGTCCCCTTTTAGACAGTTATAAACGATCAGTTGCCCAACACCTTGGGATCTAATTCTGCCCTCACTGCGCTGCATACTGGGAGATCTGGTTACAGCTTGGTCTGTTTTTAGTGTGAAAGGGATGCATTTATATCCCAGGCGCAGTCTTGAGCAGTGCTTTACAAAGGCTTACTAGGTCTTGCAAAGCTGTCTAATGTGTGCCACAGAGTGCATTAGTGTTGCAGTGGGAGTACGGGGTGACCTCCCGCAACCCGATCCTCAGGCGCGCTTGTAAATGGCAATGAGACATGCCCTGTGCATGGCACATGAGCAGGGTCAACAGGCTGCATTGAGAGGTGATGCTAGGAGGGAATGAACTGAACCAAAATAATTGGGTATATAGAATTTGTATATTTAAAAAAAAACCCAGCATTCTGAAGGATCCATTAATTTAAGGAGATTGTATTGAAACATCCAGTTACTTTGGAAATCCTTCATATCTCCTGTACTGTTGCCTGTTATAAAACAACATGCCCTTGGAGCTGCTGCCTGTGAACTGGCTGCAGTGTCAATGCTCTCAGCTCGCACTGGCTGGGGGTGAGGGAGCAGGCACTGCTGCTGGGGCGGCTTTGGGAGGCAGTCTCCTGCATCCCTCCCACCACGGGGAGGACGTTAGAATTGCGCTGGAAGAAAAGGAGAGTAGAGGCTGTGTTGGATCATCCGATCAGTTGCTCTGCTTTTGCAGGATTCTGCTGCGTGGGGTGTTCTCCTGTTTTATTAAATTTAACTTTTAAATGTCTCAGGTGATAGGTATTGCTTCTGGCTATTCTCCCACTTTTCCTAAAATCTTACTATTTATTTTAGATCTCTTCTTTCTTAGAGTACTTTAATAGGATAACAGTTGTTCTTCCTATTCATTTGTGGTTTGTTCAGAAGAAGGGTAACTCAAATTTCTTCCCACAGTCCTTCTACACACACAGGTCTTGATAGAGGATGTAGGTCATTGGGATGACAGGAGTGGGGCTTGGTGGTCCTCTTACCTGGTTTGGGAGAAAACAGATTCCTAAGTATAGCCAGGCCATTGCAGGAGACAGTAAGCACAGCTGCTCTGTAACAGTGCAGGTATCAAATGAATTGCTGGAGTTTCTTCTTCTCCATGGAACAAACCCCTTTTTGGCATGTCAATAAGCTTATTGTAAGGGACATTAAAAGTTATTTAGGAGAAAAGTGTCTCCTAGTGGAGGAAAAAAAAAAAAAAGGGAAGGTTTAAAAAAAAAAAAAATCCAACATGGTTAATCCCAATGTGTGGCTTTAGTACAAGGAGAGGGTATTTCTCCCTTTCTCCTCCCCCTACAGAGAAAACACTGAATTCATTTACAACAGCCAAAAATGCAGTGTCCTGGATGAGAGAGAATACTGATAGAAAAATGCATGCAGATGAGCTACGTGTCTAGCTTGTGCTTAACAACAACAACAACAACAACAACAACAAAGTATGTAAATACAGTAACTGTAAGGACAGTTACATTCTGTTATAGATTATTCATTTCAATAAGCAGAATCCACAAAGCCCAAAGTGGTGGTGGTTCATCAAATCATTCTAGCAGCCTTCAGCGTTGAAGATCTGGCTTTGGCATTTAAGCTCTCACGGGGAAGTTGGAGCCCATCTGTAGTGCCATGCTCTCTATAGCTTTTGGTAGCTGCAGAACATTAGGCTGTTTCTGATATTCCCATAGTTGAACAGTAGTGGTTGCTTTAGGGCTGACATGCTTGTTTAAGTTTGTTATATATGAATTCTAATACTTAATAATTGGTAGCCAGAAATTCTAGAGTTTTGCTATAGAACCATAGTAACTATTTCTCTAAAAAAAAAAATCAAGCTTTTATATCCTTCTACTTTTGCCTGTATCCTGCCCACCTCAGAGGATTTACTAAGTAGAAGCACTCATCTTAAAATACAAATGTTGTCTTAAGCTTATTCCATTATTCAAGAAATGTTTAGTATAACCCTGTCATTTTCTTATAGTGATCCAGCTGCCAAAGCTCTCTGGGAGTCCTTTATGAACCTCAAACAAAAGGAAGCTGTGATGGAGGCTAGGAGACACCTTGTGGAGGCTGCAAGCAGGGAAAATTTACCTATTAAGATGAGCATGGGTGAGTAGTGTGATGTATCCTTCCTGGCATAGTGGCAATGTGGAAGATGATGTCAGCTCCTATTCTTCCACCTAATCCTTTCTGAAACACTCTACAGCCATCTTTGCCAACTGATTTTGATGAGCTTTGTGGCTACAGTGGAATCTTTCTGGTATGAAAGTGTGATGCAGGTGTATGTTAGAGCTCAGGTGTTTTCTTTTAAATGCAACAACTTTAAAAAAAGATTGAGAGCAGTTGTGAAGCAATGGTGGTCTATGAAAAAGGATTGTAAAGCTGTGCAAATGGTTAGCAATGCTGCTTGTTTTTGTTCTACAAAGCATGAGAATTCAGGTATCTTTAAAATGTTGGCAGGACTCCTGTCTTTGGCAGGCAGGAATTATAGATAACAGCTGATCAGATGAAATTTGTGCAGATCTTGTATATAATTACATAATATAGGTAGCAAGGCTTATGTGGAGTGAGGCTGCCTAACTCAAGAGAGTTTAAGCTGAAAGCCATGTCTGAGCACTCTTTACACCTCAATTTTTTGAAATATCAAAGGTATAGAATATAAAAAAAATTATTTTCAACAGCTTTTTTTGGTACCTTGTTCTCATTATATGCCATATCCTGTGAAACACAAGAATTAATGTTAGGCTTACAAAAATAATGAAATGCAAAAAAGACTATGGTATAGAGCAATAGCATGCATTCTGAGACTATTTTATGTTGAGGTCTTCATCAAGAGAAGAAGTGTATGGATTTACTCATAGAACAAAAATAATGGGCTTTTATCTGGGACTCCAGAGTTAACTGCCAAGATATTGTAGAGCAATTAGATGTACAGCCAACTCATGAACTCTAACAACTATAACATTTCATATATTGTATGGTCTTTACAAATTCCTAGAGCATACCTTTAGTAGATTATTAATCAGAAATACAAGATCTGTATAACAGTAATGCTGTAAGCTGTTTTAAAGAAATGGATGGAGAGCAGCTGTGAGAGGGCTATTAAGAATCTATCTGAAGGAGAGAAAGCACAGTAAATGAGAATCTTGTTTAAGCTTTCTCTGGTAATGTGTGTCTGCATATTTGCCATAATAACATTTAAAAAAAAACCCACCATATTTAATGTGTCCTAACATAAATAAATAAATAAGACCTTGCTAATGTTGGAATTCAGCTTTGTTTTAAAAATAATTGCTTCCTGTCTTTGAGACGTAACAATCCATCTACCACTTTTACTGCTTTGTGTAAGTGATGAGATCAGCCTCCCTTTCCTCTGTTCCCTTCCCCTGATATCCAGTGAAGGTTGCAATAGCCCTGGTTATTAATAATATTAGCTGATATTTCTTTGATGGCAGCCTAAATGTCTGACCTATGATGGTAGTGATACCACACCTCCTCCTTTGGAACATATAAGAGTTGATGGTAAAACAAATTTCTGATGCTTGGGGCTTTTTTCCATGCTTGAGACTTGGTTCACTTTGAAGGATGAAGCATAAGTTGAATTGTAGCTATAATTTACTAAGCTTTGTACCTGTTTGTCATTTATTTTGTGAATTGTATATTTATCTTGTACTAGAATCGTAATCAGTTTTAACTTCATGGCTAACTTTATAGCTGAACTTGAAGTGAGAAACAAAATTGGAGGCAGTCTAGTAAATGATAAACGGGAAAAAGTGAGAAACAAGGAAAGGAGGGCAGTGCAGTCACCAAAATCAAAACTTCTTACTGAATATAAATGCAGAAAAACTGAAACTCATGCCAAGATATGACRTTGTCCAGTGATGTTTATAAACAACTCATTAGAACAGAGCTACATCCTCAGGGTATTTATTGCTCATCTGTCATGCTACAGAACATCTTACGGCTCTGCAGGGCAGTGTTGTCTATCAATTGTTTCGTTTGCTGAGAACGACCAGTCCTAGTGGCCTGCTCTCTTCCCGATTGTTGTGTTAGCTACGTGTGTTTGTGTGTAGTCAAAAGGCTGCTTGCTTCCACTATGACTGTGATAGGAGGCAATGCTGGCTGGAGAGATGGGCAGTGCTTTCAGTCTGTCTTCTCTGCTCCTGGACTTGAGTTCTTATGATCTTACCTTGGTTTCTACATATAATGAAAGATCTTGGTGGATTCTGTGCTGTCTGTTGTTACTTGGGAGTTGAATGCTGGTTTTCCCAATACTTGAGGTATTTTCTGGGTGTTTTATGGCCCTGTCTAATCAAATGTCACTGAGGCATCATTTTCTAGCATGAAAGTTGCCTCCTACTCACTTTTTACTAAGACTAGCTGTGCCAGAAGGTAAGAGTATATATTTTTTTACTTTTATTTTTTTCTTTTTCCCCCTGAAAATGAGGAGTGAACTACATCTGAAAGCAAAACAAAATTGTTTTGTGTAGTTGGGCCCTCCTGCAGTGGCTACCTGCCTGAAAAACTGTATCATGTGTGACACTGACAGCATGTGAGTCCTGCTTGGCAGTGAGAAACCCTATCTCATCCTGTTTCGATATTTTCAGAGCAACAAAGAAAAACTTCTGCCATTTACTGGGCTCTGAAAGGCATATAACTTTTCATTATTTTGAAACTACTGTAGTAGTTTATGAATTGACAAGAGAAAGAGGAGTGAACTTGGAACCCTCTGCCCCAGCTCTTCCATTTTTAATAGCATTTATATGATTTTAAAGAAAAGAGAAATGAAGGAAATGAACAATTTTGGCCACGTTTTTTGAGCTGAGTGGATTGGAGTGCTGGTTTTGGGTGGTCTTGATTTATATATTATTCTTAGTAGTGGTATCAACAAAAATGGTAGTCTGGAACGTCTTGGAAGTCCTATAGACTATTTCATAAGGGTTCAGTGTATAAGGAGGGTAGTTCAAGATAGGATGAACAGAGCTGGCAACATTTTGTTGAAAGTTTTGGTGGATGGCCTCTTGGAGCAAGTACAATTTCAAGTTTAAAAGACTATCCCCGTAATATTTGTACATTATCATTTAATTAATCCATTCCACCTATAAATACATAACATAAGTATATGGCTTTTTTAAGATTTGTTGTGGAGTTTAGTAATAGTGTCAGTATTTACTCTTGGGGAGTACTTATTTGGTGTTACTTACTGTTGGCATCCTGAAATTGAGACTGCTGCCTCACAGGAGACTTGAGATGCTTTTGGAGACATCTGCCTTCTGTCTAGATGTGTTTCCTAAGGCAGTGTATGATTGCATGTAAACAGTAGGTGGAGCTGTCTTTTGCTAGGAGCCTAGATTAAAAAAAAACAACAAATATTTGGAATATTTTAGTGCCTTATTATTTAAAGAAGCTTAAAAAGAACAAAATCAACACCATTTTGCCTCTGAGGCAACTGCATATTTGTTTTAGATGCACAAGTGAATGCTGATAAATATCTGGTGAAGATAAATACTTATGAAGTCTTGTTCAGATACCCCATTGTGTAGATTGCAGAGATGTTAATTATTTTGGTATAGTAGAAATACTGGCATTTACGGAAATTTATTTTATTTAAAGAATTAAGTTTGTTTTTAAAAAGCTTTTTAGAAGACAGTCTGGAAGATTTTATTAATGGTGTTATGGTGGGATTTATAACATTCTGGTAAATTAAAGTGAGATTGTAAATCCTGGGAAGGGATTACTTGTGCTTAACCCTTAAAGCAAGTGACTGTGGTGAGCTCTATTCTGATGCAAGTCTGACCTGCAGTACAGCAGAAAGGGTGCTGCTTTTTTCTACTCCTTTACTTCCTGTTCCCTTCTTCATAGGTCTGGTGTGTATCTTAATCATCTTTTGAATGTGGTAGGCCATGAGTCTGTTGTTGAAAGCTTTGCTATTAGCATAGTATTTGGCAGTAATAAAAACTTTGCTACAAATGTCCTTCTGTTGTTTCAAAACTACCCTTGCTTTTCTGTTTGAAAAGAGCACAGTAAACCTTGACTGAGTCTGAATTCCTTTATTGTGTCTCCTCACTGGCATGGAGACTGCTGAAGGTTCAAACATTGGTATAGTAACAGAAAGCACTGCACGCTCTTACATGAGCCATTGCTAATAGAAAAGCCTTTTGGCTTCTTTCCATTAAAACTGTACAGAATACACTTTAAAAATCAAGCTTAATACAAAATTATCAAAACCTCTGGCTTTATGAAATAAAGATGACCACTAACTTTTTCAGATGGGCTGGTGAACTCCTTGAGTATGGGTTGAACTGAACTATGAAACTTGTTTGGTAGAAATGAGGTGATCCTAATGTTTTGGCCTGGAGATATGATATAACATTTTGAGTCGGAAAGGTAACTAAAAATGGACAGGAAAATGCTGGGGAAATACCTTATCTAAAAACATTAAGCATATAAAGAATACAAAATAGGCTTTTTTTCTTTTAATTAAAAATTGCTTTGAGCTACAACAGTGTTTAACATGCTATTTCATCTTGGCAAGATCGGTGTAAATATGTTTAAGACTCAATGCTGTCGATTCCTGGATTAAAGTCTGGGAATAAAAGCTACCAGCCAAGAAAATGAGCTGTAAAAGAAGAAGAAAAAAAAAAAGTAGACGGGTACACACACATCCTTCCAGATAAATCATTGAGTCTGGTCTCAGCTCTCCTTAATCCACTGTGTCCTCCCATTAGGACAATTTGGTGGAAGAGGCAAGCGATGAGACCGTGTCAAGCGGGGTTTGAGATCCCCACGAGGGGAGGAGAAGGCCGAGCAGCACTGCAGGGCTTGGAGCAGCCTGTGGGGTGCTTGGCCCCGCTGTGCAGCATGTCTCTGAGGAACGGACGGGGCAGGGTGTAAGGGCCAGACTTCTCCTTGGTGCTTGGCAGATGCTAAGGCCTCCTGTTATGCAGAGAGGTGGTCAAATTGTAGACTGCTTCTTGGGGTATCCTGTGCGTTTCTTTGTTGCCTGTTTACCTGGTCTTCAAAACAGCTAGGAGAGCAAGCCGCAGAACCTGAGAGGCAGCAGTCAAAGCTTCCCTCAGCACGTCTTCACAGAGCAGACCGATTCCAGCATCAGCTCAGCTGAGAGCGGCCTGCCTTAGCTTAAGGGTCCTGCATTCCCCCCGCGCATCTCGTCTTACAGCCCCAGGAGCTCGCGGGTACTCTCTGAGCTGTTGTCCCAAGGGAAGGGAAGGCTGGGCCGCTCCTCTCGTTGCACAGCCTGGATCCCGAGTAAGCCATTCCTGAGCATGTTCATCTGCTCTCTTCCTCATCTAAAGTTACAAATTCTACAGCATGAGACTATCTTGCCAAATGGATTTGGGGTGTGTGTGTGGTTTTCTTTTTATTTTCTTTTATTTTTTCCTTTTCCTCCTCCAGCCTGTTGCAATACAGGGTTCCTGATTTCTCCCCAGGGAGAAACAGTTGAAAAGCCAACTGGAAACTGCTGTGTCCCAAATGTTGAAGATGCTAGCAAATAATAGAATTTAATTCTCCTTGTTGGAATTATGCTCAAACACTGGAAATACATAAAAATTAATGGGCGGCTTATGCACAGTTACTTAGGCTTACTGTTGTTGTTTGTGTTTGTTCTATAGTGGCAAGAGCTTGAGGACCGAAAAAGAGTTATTGTGCCAGGTGCAAACACAGGCTGTTAGTCTTTAATACCAATGAGTTTAAAGGAAATTGCAACTGGTGGAGCTGGGCGGTATACGGATGCTGTGTATTTTATGATGAGGAAACGTTTGATGAGGAAACGTTTGAAGCAATTAAGGGTACCGTAAACGATTGAAGATTCTTATACAGCTCTATCAGTCTCATAGCTGCTGGCCTAGCTGCTTCATCCTTCCCTTAAATGGTTTTTCAGTACGCTGTATTCCTGCATAGTTTAGGGGAAACACCCCTTCACATCTACTTGTTATTTGTGTGTTTGTATATGTTTAAAGGCAGAGTATCAATTTGACCTATAAAATACAGGTTTGTCTGGCAAACTAAAACATTAAAATCCATTTTATTGAGGAGAGAAGAGAGGAAAAATTTTTGATAGAATGCCTGTGTTAAATACACATCCCATCTGAAAAACTACCATGAAATATTTAATTTTCATCTTAATTGTTGATCTGAAAAGAATGACGTGGAACCCCACTGGATTCTCCTAGTAGGATGACTGGTATGCGAATGGTTTTGAAGTGGTCCTGGAAGTTATTAAATCCTGTTATCTAGTTAAAGGAAACATGCTAAATTTAGGAAGGGAGACTGAGGTAGATAATATGAAATGTATTCATAAGAAAATGAAATAAATTTTAACCAAAACAGGTTAACAGAAATGTTTTAATCCAAAGCTGAAATTGCTCAGAGTAGTTTTCAGGGAAAAAAATACTTTAATACTTTTCAGGAAAAATTTTTTTATTTGACTGAAGTATTTAGGTACCATTGTTTACCCTAAGCTCTTGTTGCAACATTTAGATTATTATTCTGTGACTAAATATTCCTGCAGAAATAACAGTTCCTAGGTTAAGCGAGTTTTCAAGGTTTTGGGAAAAGTATTTGTCTCTTACTGTAGTCTTGTGTTTGTTCAGTGAATCTACTGCATGCTATATAGTCTCTTATGGTATAAGATCAGTAATGGTTCAAGCCCTAATAAAATTGTAAGGCCTGTCATACTTGTGTCTTGTAGCTCGTTCACTTTGCACTTTACTGCTGTAAAACCACTAGCAGATGGAAGCTAGACACAGAACCTTGTGCAGTGATATGAAACAGAGTAATATGCTGGTAGTATGTTATCTTTGATTAAATTATAGTTGGCACAAGGGTAAAGTACTATTTGGCTAACCTTACTGTTACTTTTAAGAAGGGAGTTTGCTGACAATAGTCTTTCTGTGTATCTGGAGTTTTTGGAAAAAGTCTTTTTTTTTTAATTTTGGTTTTTGTTGTAGACAGCAAACCTAAACACTTAAATTTGAACTTGTGGCCAGGTCGCCTGCCATGTCTGGTTGTGATTAGGATTGAAGATAATTCTTAAAAATTTAAAAGAAAAGGGAAGTGTGCTGCTCTTACAGGGGTTCTGCAAATAAATAAAATAATTATTTATATTCTATGATAATGTAATACTGTAAAGCTTATATTAACTTCAATATGAAGTCTTTTCATCTTAAGAAAAGTATTGTGAAAAGACTATATTAATGTGGTCTTTCTACACAGTTTACGTAATATTCACAGTAGCTTTTGGTAAAGGTTAATATGTAGATGAATATTTGTGAAGTTTTGACATAGGGACTTTTATAGATTTAATGTAAATATACATTTTTATTAACTTTCACACTCTATTTTTAAATTAAAAAGAAATGATTTTGGAGGTTAAAAGTTTAAAAATGTAAACAGTGTTACTTGCACATGTGTTTATTTCAGTGCATGATAATAGATTATCACAAATGAGCAGCTCCACTGCTCCACTTTTACATATAGCCATGCTTTACAAAGCTTATCAAAGATTTTTTTTAAATGACTGTCCTTAAGAGTATTCTGACCATGGTTCATCATGCACTCTCTTAATGTCATTTTCGGCATTCATTTTGAGGTATTAGTCAGGTTAAACCATCTCCTTTGGGAACAATGCAAATTGTTAGTAGATCTAATTGATATTTAGAATTTTAAAATATATCATGGTAGAATTACAATATGCTGTGGAAATAGCAATTTAATTTTATTTGTGTAAATTGTGAATCATGGGTCTCTGAATTGTGTTTGCAAACAGATGTTAATATATATTTAATTCACTTAACAAAAGGGCTAATCAGCTCTTAAAGATAAGCCTGCTATCTGAGTTTTTTTTGTAGAGACTAATAATTAGCATTCTTCTGAGAGAAGTCATAAGTAACAGTACTTTTTAACTAGCTGAGATATCTAGTGAGTCACAGTGGTGTCTAACATGTACCTAAACAAAGAACTTCTTTATCAAACCAACTGAGTTGCTCAGGAAACAATGAAATACTTTCACTTTTTGATTAGTCATTCATCAGTAGTAGATGTAAAGCTAGGTCATTAATCCTGTTATGTAGAAATAAACTGATTTTTATCTATAAACAAAACCTAAAGTATCAGTGATAACCATTAGTTATTGAACAGTGACACAACTCCCTGAAAAGAAGTATTGTATTGCCATCTTCTGTTCTGCGCTAAAAATGATTCAGTAATATTTCAGGTAAACACCTGAAACTTATTTTATTCACTAAGCTTACTTATATCTTTGCTGACATTGACTTCTATTGTATCTTCTTGTTCTTGAAGTATCTAATTAGGCAGCAAAAACCGACAAAATCTTTACCTTTGTTCAGCCAGCTATGTCAAATGCAACACGCCTGTGGTTTTAATGGTTATACAATCTCTAAATTATTTAGAAACCACTGAAAACAGCAGTGATGGCACAAAGAATAGAATAATACTTTATTTGATTCAAAGGTAAATAAAGTAACATGCCAGAAAATGTTAATCTAAAAAAGACTTTGATAAACATTTTGCTTTAATATATAATGTACCACACAGTAGATAAGACACTTTCTATATGTAAAAACTTAACACTGAACAAGTAGTTAAATGCTCAAGTGCTTTGGAAATTATGGGTTGATTTTAAATTTCATTCTCTAGAGAATGGTATTTACAGTAAAACACGTGTGTGTGTACACACACACACCCCACCCAGCATATTGGTCGACTGTACTTTTGTTATGATCAAGACATGGTTAGATAAACAGGAACACGTTCTGTAAGACTCTTGAATCCTGTGTGAAAAACAAAACACTTAAGCCTAAGAAATGGAAATTTACTCTAATTGCTGATATTTATATTTGTGATGAAACAGACTGGTTAGAAATTAGACACTACTTGCTGTACATGTGCTCTCTGATATCTTCATTTAGTAGAGTGTGTCAGCCATAATGATGGTGTTTTACATCAGCAGAAGAGTTCATGAGTATGTGCTGGGAGATACTGATTCCAGTGTCTGCTTGGCACATAACAAAAAAACGTGGCACTTGCATTTTGCTAGAATGCTATGGCGGTTGTGAATATTAGCACTAAGTAGAGGACTGTTTTGTGTGACCTATGAGACAATATAAAGAATTTCAGAATTCGCTTATGCAAATATAAGCACTATGTAGTCAAAAAAGGGGAACAAACTTGAAGGAAATAGTTGAAACTGGTATGGGAGAACTGTAGAGCAAAGTCTCATTGAGAAAGGCCTGTGGCTGCAGGATTTAAACCAAAGATAAATATTGGTGTGCTTATGAATTCTCTAAATGTAACATTTAAAGTGGAATATTGTATTACAGTAAAATTGGGTGACTTGCCCAATACTTTTTTTTTCCTAGAGTAACTGTTCAAGCTTCATAATTCAGACTTGCAAAGAATGACTAGTTACACAGCAGTATGGCAACTTGCATATGTGTGTATTCATACATCGTCATGTTTCCACCCATATTTATCTACTTACCGCCAAAAATGACTGTTAGGGTATTCTCAGTCAGTCCTGTGAATAACGTCCTAAAGAAGAATGACTTCCCTGTCTTTAGGACAATATGCCAAGAACACCGTGAAATACTTAATGTCTGAAAACATACATCTTGGTGCTAAATGACCACATGTGCATATTTTTAAGCCACCTGAAACCCTTTGGGCACATTATTTTAAAACAAATCAGCTGATTTCTGTGAGAAGTTTAAAGCAATTCAGGAGATGATTCAACCAAATCTGCAGATTTCAAGTTGCTTACAGATATGGTGAATTACTGTTTTCAAGGATTAAAAGGCTGGTGACCCTCTGGCTGGGACTTGGGCTAGCGCTCAGTGTTCACTAACCTAGTGAAAGAGGTGAAAAATGAGGTAACAAAATATGTCCATGACACATGGTTAGTCAAGGCTGAGAAGTTGATTTGAGAAACTCCAGAATGCCAGTACTTAGTTGGGTGTTATGACAACAGTTGGAAGTTTAATGTAGATGGCTACTTCTAGGATGCTTAATTCTGGAAGATAACATTTCACCTATTTATTCAAACAGTTCTGAAATTTATTTTAATGTTTGGGGGGCAGCTGGGTAATATTGCAGACATTGGCTAGAGAAAGTTTTTGGGTTTTTTTATACTGATTTAACAGTCAAAAGAGGGAACTGAATGATAGAGTATACAAAGAAGGAAACAATGGGTAAAAGTGGCCACACAGAATACGAAACTCTGAATGGTTTAAAAGAAAAACTCTTAATCCATTTTGAGACACCTGAGCACCTCAAAGTACTCTGAATGTACTGGGAAACTTGAAACTGTAGAAAGTCTAGGCCTCTTAAATCCTAACTGGAGGCCATATTTAGGCATCTAAATATAGGTGCTTAGATTTGAAAATCTTGATCATTATATTAGAATGCATTAGTTGTATTTCTCCTGTCTAATGGATTGATTTGTGTCACAGTAAGGCATGTAAAAGAATTTTGAAATAATGATAGAACAAATTGTTAAGAATGGTTTTCTTTTTTGAATATAAGACTGAGGCTAACTGGGAAAGATAGCTAAAATAGCATGACACTTGTATAAACATAAATGATCTATATAGGTAAACTCTCTAAACAAGGATTTAATGATCCCATACAAATCTAGTGATAAACTACTTTTGCGATAACTAACTCAAGCCCAGCCAGATTAGTAGTTGCGTGTCTATTCCCTTTTCAACTTGATGATTTGAAAAATGGTAGACCCTCGACTTCAGAGCTAGACACCCCACCTTGTGTTCCCGCACCCTCTGACCCAATGTATCGACACTGCAAGCTGCCATTGCAACGCCCTTGTACTCATCCAAGACTTCATCCTGCTACTCCCATGTCCTCAAAAGCCACTGCCACACACAGCTTCAAATGTGTGGCAGGTTAAAACCCTGAAGATCCATCACTCTGAAGTGGCCTCAGATGCTTTGGGAGGCCCACAGTGGGCAAGAAAGTGTGGCTAAGCTCAAATGCCTGTGCCTGGCAGCTATACCTAAGGTGGGAGGGAGACCAGTGGTCAGTCAGGGCCACCAGGGAAGGAAGACAGACCACGAGCTATTGCTTGAAGGAAGGCAGACCACTCTAAGCAAGGCAGACTACAAGCTCTTACTCAGTGACAGAGTCCAGCTGGGTGCAGGGAAAGAGAGGCTACTGCTGCTGTGCAGTTTGCGGGTGTAGTTGAGGGACTGCCCCGTCCCCCAGGACAGACCTATCCTGGGATTGTTTTAGTGGTGACTTGCTGTTTGTGCTCTTACCTGTGCCTGTGAAATTGGATGGCCCCTGCTGCTCTGGTAATTGAAGAGGGAGAGCAGTTTACAGGTGGCTGTAAACCCAGGAGCAGATGGGTTTGTGTTTATGGGAGATGAGGATATTTTGATAGAAATGAACCTGTGACCTCTGCTTTCAATCTGCTATAAAGTTTAGTGCTCTTCAGGTCCAGAGCCATACTTTGGAGAAGTCAGCCCAGTAGTATCCTATCGTGGCCTACTTTTTCTCTTCCCCAAAGACTCAGGGAGTTGTTTGCATTCTTCTCTTCTTTATTAACAATTTAAATTCAGGATGACCTTTGAAAGTAAGTTACCAAAAATCGTGAATGAGTTATTTTGTGGTATTTGCTGTTAAAGAGTATTATTGAAACTTCTGAAGAAGTACAAAAGCATTTGCATTAATAAGAATAACATCTGGAAATTACACTAACAAGGAGACATAAGGGGCGTCAGCCATCCTACTAAATTGCTCTACTCAGTTTGCAAAATATTCAACTCCCTTAGCAGTACTGTTGCCCAATTGGCTAGATGAGTTACGAGAGCTTTGTACATTCCTTAGAGGTATCCAGCATTGGATATAGTCAGAGGCAAGCTACTAGGAGAGACTGGTCTATATTACTAAGAGTGTGGACAGAGAAAATTCATTTTTCACTGCCTTAAAAAATCTTGTCCATGAACGTAAGTGTTCCAAGATGATTTCTTATTCATGGTTCTGTCAAATGAAAAATAGACCTCAGCAAAAGTGCTCTAGCCAGGGAAGCTCAAATCTTGTTCTTGCATAAAATTGAACTAAGCTTAAAGTTATGTATATTTGGCGGTTCCTGTAGTCTTGGAAAAGCATCCACTTATTTATTCAATTGGTCACAAAATGTACTTTCTTCTGAACTTTTTTCTTGTCCCTATGGAGATAATTAACTAAGTGTTAGATGCAGAAAATAAGGACTGTATGTTTGGAACACATTGATATTTCTGGCCTTTGCTCTTTAGACACTTCATTCATCCATAAACCTTTGTCTAAAAGAAAAAAAAATGTACTAAGGGATTCTGAATTTAAAAAATTTACCTCTATCTCTAAATCTATCTTGAAAAATAATTATTTTCTTGAATGCCTGCATAGACTGCAGCATTAATTTAAGATGGAAAGAGTCTTACTGTGGAATCATATTTTAATGTCTACAAATGTGGTTTTAGTTAACTTTTCATTTAACTTTTGAGGCGAAAATCTTTCTGTCCCATACAGCGTACTCTCACTACTCAAAAACAGACTTTTAACGCACTTTAATATCAATTGCTACGAGTGTCCACTCTAGTACCTGTAATATCTAAGTGATCTGCTTTACTAATTGTAGAATTATTTCTCCCTTTCAGTCTAGTACATGTCATCATTTGTGCATGTAGTATTAACAGTGCCATTCCTATAAGATATAGTGTTGCAGATGTTGGTTTCCAGTGCTGCTATTTTCATATCTTTAAAAAATCATTTATTTCAATTGATATTTTCTATGCAAGGTACAATTTGTACTATTTTAAAATTCAAGTGATTTGTAGTTCTTTTGGGGTCTGCCCTGAATTCTTGAAAGTTGGAGGTGGAAGTCAATGTCTGTATGTTAACATGTTTAGAAATTAACTATTTAGGAATGAAGGATTCAAAGGGAAATTAATTATTGAGTTCAGTCTCAGGAGCATTTATGTGACTTCTGTTATAAACTGATCAAGCACCACCAGCAACTTCAGGTTGCTTGCCTCCAATGTTGCCTCCATTATTGGAAGATCAACTGATACAGTAATACATTTCTTATGTCTTGTCAAAATATATCCATGCTTTATTTGTACACATTTCTTCTTTTACCGCTATTAACTCTTAATGTAAACATTTTTGATGCATTATAAGAGCTGTCTTTTTTGGGGAGAGAGAAGGGGAGGTGCTAATTAAGCCAGGCATTTCTATTCTGCTCTCCTGATCTAAATTCTCTGTTCCTCTAATAATTGCAGTAGCCTTTCTTGGCATATAGCACAGTTTTGAGTTAATCTTCCTGGAATGTGGGCGATTGGAATCACATAAAGTGCTCCAGGGGAGGTGCTTTGTACAAAGGCATTTGTATGGCCCTGTTTTTACTATAACTGTATTACCTGGTACATCCTAGGATTGTACCTGCTTTCTTTACAATGAGGGCACCTAGATATTATTCCCCTCTTGCATCATTTCCTCCTGTTAGCTCCCAATTTACAGCAGGTGCTCTTTTGCTAGCCCCAAAATGCGTAATCTTTCACTTTGTACTGTTAGATTTCATCCCATTTCTGTTATTCTAGTGCTCAAAGTGATCCAGCTGTGCCTGTGTGCTGTTCTGCTCCTTCTCCATATTAATGATGTTTCACAATCTTGTGACAGCAGCAAATTTGGCACTGTTCAGTGCCAAAATCTGTATTATAAATATGTACGTACCTGTGTGCGTGCACACGCACCACGCTTACTGAGCTTCAATTAAAACTTCTATGCCAGCACGTCTCCACCGCATGTTACTTGCCATGTACTCTTGAAGTTGTTTAGGCATCTTACAATTCTTAGTCTTTTCCCCCTTAAATATGGTTATGTCATAGCTAATGCTCTGCTAAGTCCACGTGCATTATACTTAATTCATGTACTTTGTCTAGAAAATTCGTTATGTATCAGACTAGTTTGACATGATCTCCTTTGATAAATGTACTTTGCATTTTATCCTACTTTTCTGTATGATGTAAACTATTTTTTCTTGGGCACTTGTCCTGAAGCTTTTCATACTACTGATATTAGACTAATAAGGTAGCTATTTTTCACCATTTCTTAAATATAAATACTACATTTATTGTTTTCCAGTCTAGTCGATGTGGTAGATTTAGTATTATCCCTGACCATCCGGTCTTCTGTGTAACTTGTTTTAGAATATCCAGTTTATCTGACTTGAACTTCTTTTTCTTTTAGTTTGGATACAGTAACTTCATTGCCGTAAACTCATCATCATTTGTCATTTTGCTTTTGCCAGTTGTACAGCATTGTGGGCCAAGCAGTCTATTGCTTGGATCATATCTTGACCATCTTTGGTGCCAGAGAAACCCATCTCCTTATTCTCTTTCTTATCAATGTCTGCATAACCTTTTCTGTTATTCAATTTCTTTACAAGTTCTAACCCCCCCCCCCCCAGTGTTTCCTAGTTTATAAGATTGCCTTTATTTGCTAATCAGTAATTTTTCTGTTTGGAGGTGCTTATTCTGAACATATTTTTCAAAATGATTTTCAAAATGATTGGCTACCTAGTTAAATCCAAATTTCAGATGAGACATTCCTGTTGCCTTTCTTCCCCTTTTGTTGTGACACAAATTCTGAATAACTCCTATGCCTTTCATTTTGAAAAAATTTCAAGTTCCACTTCCATTCAATTCTCTGCAGTCTGTTGCTGTCTATTGATTTTTAATAACGAGTTCCCTTCATCTGTCCTTTACATTTATAAGTAGGTTTTCCCTTTTTTTATTCTGTCATTTGGCTTAAACTAAATTAGTTTAAAATTCAGTTGGAATGATATTTAACATGATAATTTTCAATTTTTCTAGGCTTTTGCTTCTTTAAAGGATATCTTCTGTATTAGCCTCTGCAATCTTCACAGATAAGTCTAAAATAGTCTCAATAACTATTTAATGATCTGTAACTATTACGTACAGAGGTGTTTGGGCCCAGATATTTTTATCTGTTTTTTCTCTATATCTTAGAAGTTAATGTTCTGTATCAGGACACAATTTTCAGGATTTTAACAGCATTCTGGAGATTCCTGTCTGTATCTATATACAACTTGATGGTTTTGTAGCATTCTAGCTTTAGCCTGGTAGAATTGCTTTTATCATCTCTTTGCAAAGTGATTTTGACCCAGCTAGATCCTATTTCATACATGTTATCTCTTCTTTTTTCTTCTCAGTCTATTAGATTGTTAAAATACAGAGCTGCTTCATCACACTCACCTTCACTGTTTCCTGGAAAGCACTGGCTCCTCAATAGATCAAAAGACTCAATAGACTCAAAAGATCAGTACCTAATCCATCATGTTTCTTTTATATTGTCGAGTTTCATTCCCTACACTGTTTTTTTTAATTCTATTGCCCAAGATTCATGCATTAGTGCACAAATACTTTTACTGTTTCTTACTAACCATTCCCAGTTTCTTAGCTGAATTCCTTTCACTACCTGTATCATTGGTCTATCAGTATGACCGTTTTCCTCCTCTGCTCTTCAGCCTCCTACCTTTTTTTTAACATTTGAGTTTCACTCTAAGACTTTCCCATCCCAACCATGATTCTGTCTGCCAATCTCTTGATTTACTTCAGAAGAGCAAAGCAACAGCTGAAGTATGGTGATGTGGTCTGTCTCCTTTGATTTTTATAGGACCCCTCTGCCACTTTGCAACACAGGACTTAAGACAGTAGAGGGGCTTTAAAAAGAAAAAAAGGCTGATGGGGTTGGGATTAGATTAAATTTAAAATGTTGCTGGCCTTGCGCCAAAATCTCCCCCTGTGAGTAAGCTGCAGGGAAGATGGTGAGGATTTAGGCCTCAGGAAAAGGCATTTATTTGTTGCCTACCACCAATCACTTTCCTCCTTCCTTTCCTCATCTCCTGCTGGAACAATTGCACTCATCAGGCAGCTGCCCAGAGATGTAGAAAGGAGCTGTTGAACCCTGAGTCTGAGTTGTTCCATGAATATTGCAAATATTACAGATGAAACTCTGGCCTCTTTAATGCCAATGGAATTTTTGTTAATGACTTGTAAAGGTCAGGATTTCACCCCTATATTTACATGTGTTGGACTTTTTTTGGTACTGCTCTGAGGGTGGGAAAGATTTTCATTGTCTATCTAAAATGGTGCTGAGTGGATCTCAGATTGATCCAGTGCTGCATCTGGATTCACTTTTAAGAGGGACAATATAGGAAAAAAAAACACTTGAAAAATTGTTTTTCTAAATTGAAATCAGAAATCTTGAAAGCCCTCCCATTTGACTGTTTCATTTGAGGGAAGGACTGGCAACTTCATGTTTTCTCAATTGAGGCAAATTATATTTTGAATATGCTACTATATATCATGATTGCTAAAGGTAATAATGCAGTTATTATCAAAGGTATGCTGCAAGGCATCATGGGCTGACATTTTCAAATAGCCATGTAAATCTGCCTGACACAGCTTAAAAAGAAATAAAATACAACTGAAAGCTCTGGTGTTTAGTCTAAAAACACACATGGCTGTGGTTGCTATTTTAGCCTATGTGGACTAACTGTAGAAGCCTTTTGTCAGCTCTCAGGCCTACTGAGTGGTGTCAGCTTGATTTCTGTGTTAATTTGCTGACTCTTCGGTTTGGTACTTTCCATTAAAATTCACATAAAGAGCTTGTGTGTTTTTGTTTTATTTAACAGTTTTCCCTATTCTAAATGTTCTTCTAAAGACTGCCCTTTGGTATCACTGAAACTAAGAGAAAGTGCTTTGAACATTTATTCACTGTTGGAATAGTTTATTCACCATTTGTACAATACTAAAAGGATGGAGGCAGGCAGAGAGCCTTGTAAAATAATGATATAACCAAATGCAGTGAAGAAATACAGTGGTAGTCTGCAAGATCTTTCCTTTATGGAAAAATACTGAATAGGATGATCAGAGTGGTGTAAGTCATAAAATGCCTAGCACCAATTCAGCTCTGATCTGGCTTCCTGGTGTGAAAACTTGGTGTGTTTAGGTTGAAGGATTCTCCTCACTCCATCTCACACACACCCATTCTTTAGGCCGGATTTGCTTGAGGAAGATGACTTGTTATTGGCAAAGGCTACCAGAAATGAAGAAGCAGCCCTGGACTTGGTTTATCTTAGTCTAGACTTGCAGTTGGAATGGTGTTTTAACACCACTTTTTCCTTGAATGTTGATGGCATGCATGATCACCTGTGATGATTTTCCTAGGGCAGATAAGACACTGTAGACCTTCCTCTAAGACCCCGAGCAAGTACGGGCTTGAATATCCCTTTCTCCATGGAACAGGTGTAATGCCACTTCTAAAATATAGATTTATTGCACAGTTTAGCTTACACTTTAATGTTGGGTGGAATAATTGTTAATTTGGTAGTGTTTGTGTGGCCTGATTGACTCCCCTGTGCCCTTCTATTAGAGATTACAAGCTAATAATGCATTTTTTTCTTTTCAAATAATGAGTGAAATCAAAAATGATGAATGACCCCTTGGAAGTGTTCCTTTCAAGAACTGCTCCAGAAAACAGCTCCTTGAATCGCCAGCATTTGCTCTCTCTTGTGCTCTCTTCCCCACCCTGCTATTTCTCTCCTGTGCCTTCAGGAAGTGGCTGAAGGGTGTAGGTTTGGTATAAGACAGAAGGCTCACAGAGTCCCTTTGGGGTTTTGACAAAAATAGAAAGATCAGCCATTGTTTGGAAGAAATATTGAAGTATTTTCCCTAGCTTAAACAAATCTCTCTGAATGTTTGAAAACAAAAAATGGTTTTACCCTTTCTGTCAGCATCTGTTGTGTCTTGTGAAATACCTGCCGTACCACATACTGTAAGCCACAATCATGGATGAAGTGAGTCTTCATCCTGACCTGTTGCTGCAGTCTGAAACACCCAATGATTGCAGTGAAGGCCCATAATGAGGAGAACCTCTAAATAAAAGCCCTGTCTAACTGATCCACTGACATTTTAAAATCTTGGTTCATATGTGGTATTATCAGCATCTGCCACCTCTGATTACTATGTCCTGTTTTCCTTTTCACAGGTAGAGTCACCCCAGAACAGCTCAGCTCATACATCCAGCTTTTCAAAAATAATTTCAAAGCTCTGGAGAACCACTGTGGTCTTCTACAGCTTGTACTGGCCACGGTCCAGACTTTGAAACACCCGCAGAATTCCAAATGGGACAACTTCTTAGCCTTTGAGAGACTGCTTCTGCAGGTACATATTATGTGAATTTGACTTGAGTAAAGCTGTTTTATTTAAAATCCCATTGAATTCTGTAGCTTGTATTTTGTATAATGAAATGTGGTGGATATCTTGTTAAAAAGCTGTTCCTTATTGTCAAGCTGGTAAAAAGAATGGCAGCCTACACAGTCTTTTATAGTTTCGTCTAAGAAAAAGTTTAGAAACAAAGTTAAGCATTAGAGGTGAACTACATAAATAATCCAAATTAGATGTTGATTTTATACCTATACTAAAATTCAAGATGATATAACTTTTAGCCCTGGATAGGATCGCTGTTATGTTTTCAGACTGGTAGTAATATCAACACTTCTTGAGGTAACATGCTGAATCAAATGTGGAGATAACTTTACCTGTTTTTTTTACTGTGTGAGTATAAAACTTGTGTAATTTACTGAGTGGGCGAAAGCACAGTTGGAAATTCCAACACAGGAGTGAGGTTGCTCTCACTCACAGCTCTCATCTGTCCTCAGCTTTTCCCACCACCAGCTTCTCTTCAGCATCCTGTTGGTGGCCACAGTATTATTGACATACCATTTTGTATCATACTTGGATCTCTCTCAGGAAATTAAGAGTTAGTGGTTTTTTTGAACTCTATCCTACTAACCTTTGGAGAAGTACCAAACAAAGGAGAATTCTTTTTAAGAACCTAACAGAGTTAATTTCTGCTGAAATTCAGGGAAAAATGAACATTTTCCCCCATGCTGTCTCTACTGCCATTGCGTTGTTTTTAGAGAAACCATCTATTTCTGAAATCCTAGGATAAGGCAACACTTCATGAGGTAACTTCTAATGTTAAATGTAACTAATGCTAGAGGTAACTTCTAATGTTAAACTTCTAAGTTAGGTGGAGACAGCCTCAAGCGAGTGAAATGTATAGTGTGGGCCTCAACTAATAGATAGTTTTTCAGTAAAAATTTGTCTGGATGTCAAAAGCAAACCAACAATCCAGCTCTCCTCATGATCTGCAGCAACAGAGTATAATCCTTGGCTCTTTGTGAAGACGCAGCCCATGCAGATGTTCTAGCTCTGTAGTGAATAAATGTATTTGATATATTTGAGGGGTGGGGGTAAAAAACCCAAACATTTAATAGTAGCAAGTGCTTGTCTACATTAATTCAAACAACTATCTCTCTTCCTAACACTGAAATATTTTTGATAAAATATGCAGCCTTCTTTCTCTATTTAAGAAAAATCATACCTTAAGTAAAAGAAATCATTGTAGCCATTCTTTTTGCTTGGACTGTAGAGCATGGAATTGAAAGGAATTCCTGGACTACAGCATATAGTTCCCCTCTCTGTCCTGCAGTGATTCACATCTCATAGTTCTTCTCAGAAGCTGGTTAAATTCCATCTTAAAACCAGTTAGGCCTCAGAATCAAAATAAAGCTGCAAGCTCAGCATTGTTTTAACAGCAACAGACGGCCGCCTGTGAAAGCTATGCCTTAAATCAGCAGGGAGTGGAAAAACAGAGATAAGAAACAACCAAACTTTTAAAATATACATTTCATAAAAAAGAAATGTATAACAAGCACTCTCATAATCACATGCGGCTTTGGATTATACCCACTGCCTTCCACTCATCTTATTAAGGTAAAATATGTTAGCCAAAGCAAACTTTCTGTGCCAACATTTATAACTGCTGCTTAAACACATACTCATTTTCAGTAGTTCAAGCAACAGTTATTTTGAATTACATGATCTATAAAATGTGTACTTTTAGTGACTCTATTTTGAAGACAGTCTGAGATGCATTATCTATTTTTGAGCACATGGCTTGTCTCTGGTCTGCTGATGGGCTTGTAGGGAGAGCAAAGTACCAAGAGACTCGGAAAACTTCTGAGATATTTTTATTAAAAAAATCAACTAGGATTTTGTTTGCCGAATAGTTGGTACATAGCACTCTGCACTAAATTTGATGTCATGGTAGTCTATTCCAACATGACTACTGAGAAATTCTCTAGCAGAGTTGTCGTGTTTCAGATATTTTAAAATAATAAAGAAATCTTTAAAAAAAAAAAATCAGTATCAAGTCATTGTTTCAACATGAAAGTAGTAGTGTTACTGTCTTGTATTGGAACTGTGAAGAAGACAACCCTTTATGAAAGGTCTGCTGGGAGAAACATTGTTAGACTGTGGTCAAGGTAGGAGCTCTAGATTTTTCACTGATGGATGCATGCCAGACTTCAGCCAATCCAAAGAAGATAACCCAGTACAAACAGCTGGTGTTAGGATTCTTGGATTCCCCAAAGAAATAAATCTGCTTGGTTTTGGAATTTCTCTCATTGCTGAATCTTTCTGATCGGTCTCATAGCCTACTTCCAGTATTTTATCACAATTAAAATTTTAATACCTTTTTTTTTACACCTGTGATGTGTCAGATTTTCAACATCTCCTGTAAGAGTTTGTCCACTGCAAGCCAGTGCAACTGAATACTGAATTACTCCAGAGTTGTCTCCTCTTCACTGGGGTGAATGATGGTCTCAAAGCAAAATTAGAGTTTGATGGGATCGTGGCCTTGACTTGAAGGGAAAGAGGATTATGGCCTGAGTTAAAAGTAAAACATCAGGGTGATTCATCTTGTCTACCATAAGATTTTTCCGTGTTCTACTGCCCTACCTTTATACGTGACAGAGAGCTTTTGCTACTGAGAAGTTTAAAATATGTTGTGATTATGAATTAAAGCATTATATCCTATTAACCAAGAAAATAACCCACTCCACACTATTTTCCTTCTATTGAGGTCCTCTTCCCTCTTTTATAATTCTGGCCATCCATAAAACAGATAGGTGGGAGGGGGAACACAAGCTAAGTGGTGCACCAGGCTGTCTCTGACACCCCAGTGGTCCCCATGTAAGTGCCTTGTTTTCCTTCAACTGAGGATTTAAATTTTATGGGAGCTACTAGGAGAGAAAGTAAGAAAGAGTGTTATCATTCCACAGTATTCAACTCTGTTCAGCTATATTCCATGAAATATCAACCCATTCTCCCTGAAATTACAGTTTTCCATGGAGGTTTATTAAGCAATAGTGGCTCATGAAATACAAAAGCACGGGAAGAGGAGCTTTCTCCAGAGTTTAAACAAAGTGTATTTGCTGGAAGACGTTGAGAGCAAAACATCTTGTTTTTGTTGTTTTTTAACATATATTCACTGAGCAGGAATTTCTGCCTCCAAATTCAGTATAAAAGTACCCAGCAGCAGACAGTGTAAATGGTGGCATAATGTGCCCCAAGGGAAAGTGCAGTGGCTCTATAAAAGGTATTGCTCAGAAATTCCCCAAGGGCAGCAGGGTTAGATGTTACCCCTTAGAGTTGGCTGTATCCTTCAGGCATAATTTCGCTCTAAAGGTTTAAGAGTACTTTCTGAGTAGTATTCTATTTCATGAATAGCTCCATCCATTTCAGCCCCAAGGTCAGGGATTATTCAGTGCAAGCAAGTTGGTCAGACTGTTTTTCTGAAATAGCGTATGGAGTACCTAAAATGTATTTCCCCCCAAAGAAAATAGACATTCTCCAAGCAATTTAAAACTCTACTATTGTACTTTACTCTGGAATGAGACAGAAGAAGGGGATTTACTTTGATCACAAATTTCTATAGGTTGTGATGAGCAAAGGCATTTTGTCATGATAGAAAGTTTACTCTTAGTACTGTCATTTCTACATGGCCACAAGTTCTGCCAACAGTTTTATCTGTTGGCACTGCATGGTGGCTAAAGGTTTGTTATGTCTTGTCCTCAGCTAATTGTCTGCTGCACATTTTTTAAATGCAAACCTTTCCACTAAAATGAGTGGATTTAAAATGCCAGTTCTTGTCCTTATTGTGTTTTTCTGTGTTTGGATTCCTGCAGTAGAAATATCTAGTGAAGATATCTATAAAATGGTTTCTTTTCATAACATATAATGATTGATAATAACTCAATATGAAAGAAAAATCACTTCTACAGCATTAGTGATATTTTGATTTATTCCTCACAAACAACTCATACTTTATTATCATGCAGGGTGTTTTGCACAAGAGATGCTGAAAGCAAACAGCTGTTTTGACAAAAAAAAAAAAGGGTGTTTCCTCTTCAGAATGAGGTCATTCTCTCTCTCTCTCTCTCTCTCTCTCTTTCTCTTTCTCTTTCTCTTTTTTTTTTTTTAAGAGTCTGGACTAAACTTCCTTTTAAAATTGTAAATGTAACAGAACTGTTAAATTTAAAAAATCTTTGAATTGCCAAAAGTAAGGAAATCTTAAATATTAATAAGTTCATTAAGGTTARCTCTTTGTCTAAAAATCACAAACTAACGTTGAGCCTTGTTATTGTAGTGTTGGGGTGGTGGGTGTTACTTTTCAGGGCTTTTTTGTGGCATAAAGAATTTTCATCTGCCAAGCCAATGTTCTGCAATTTACTGGGAAATTTGAAACAGTGTAACAGCTTCAGCACTGAGCTAGAAGCCATGAATCCTACAGTTGGATCTTAGCACTGTCAAAATTTTTATTTTGTGGTGCCAGGTGGTACCATATAATCTCAAGGGTAATTGGAATTAAGTGTCATGTTTAAAAACAACAAAAAAAAAATTTCAAATCTTTATTCTATAGATTGAAAACTACAGAGTAGATGAGGGACTGTATTGTTCTGGTTGGCTATAATTAATCTTATGACCATATCTAGCCAACAGCCTTGCAGCTTTCACCTGCTCTTTGAATTCTCATACTTTAAGCTCCTTGGATGTGTCTGAGCTTTTACTCCCTTTGTGTCAGGTGTAGTCTGCGGCGAGTGCCTTGTTGAGTGGGCCAGTGCTGATGGCCATCCCACACAGAGCATCTCCCAGCTAGAAATGTCATCAGTGAGTTTGGAAATAACCTGTTTCTAGCAGGGGTTGAGGACAGTTATTCATCTGATAAGGATAAGGATTTGAGCTCCTGTTCAACCTGCTTGGCTCAGTACTGTGTTACTTTTATGCTTCTAGGCCAGCTCAAGGACATACAGATAGGCACCGCCTTTTACATTGGCTGCTTAGAAATACAAATATGTTATAATAATGTGAATTAGCAAGCAATGATTCAGTTAGATCCTGCAAGATGGGGTGGCATATATCTATTATTATCATTATTATGTATGACTTTGATATRTAACATGTGGCATATCTAGATATCAAAGTCATTACATTCTGAAGTTAACTTAATTGTATTAAAGGATGACTTGTTAGTTTTTTAAAGTTTTACAGATTCTCTTCCATTCTTTTTTCAAAGCTGTGCTGTGTGTTAGGAGAACAATGTAATACTTTAGCAGAAGTATCTCAAATTTTTAGTGGCTCCTGGTAACAATACAAGTAGGTCAAATACTCTGAGAGCTATATATATGTATTTACATGGAGAGTTCCTGAGAGTACAGTATTTTCATGTTTAAATTTTCAAATATGATTAGTTGCCTTTTAACTTAGTTTTATTGTCTTAAATTTTTCGTGATGTAAAATTTGTCAGAAGACAGAAATATATATTTTTTTGTCCTTAGTATCTTCAGAAACAGAAAATATAGACATGTTTTTAAGAGAAACAGAAACTTCGTGCCAGATGGTCATTCCAATGTTTTTATTTTTCTGTTGGCGAAAAGTGGTTATGAGGTTAATAAAATGACATCATTCTTTCTCCTGTGAATATTATAGTGCAAACTCAGAAAAAGAAGTGGAAAAAACCTGTAATATAGCTTAATATTTTACATTGCAGCTAGTGTTTCAGTAACAAGATCTAGTAATTTGGGTGTTGATAGCCATTCTGTCCTGCTCTGTGATTCTTTACTATCTTTTATAAATGCAGGATATGCACAACTCACTACTTAATCAAGGATGACATTATTATTTACTTGCACTTTTGGAGACTGCAGAATATGGTAAGCGTTGTTCGCATATGCCTGTATGCACACACATGAAAACAAGAGCCTATGCCAAGAAATTTGGAAACTCTAAGACACCATCTTGCAGACAGTTTCTCTGCATAGAACTCACTGTAGTTTTCAGGCCTGGAGGCTTTCCTACAGGGAATGGTAGTTAGCAGGTCACATTATTGACTCTGAACTGATACAGACCAAAAGCTTAAGCATAGGCTTCAGGGCCACTGAAGCAAGCAGTTCAATACAAAGCAGTGAGGAAATAAAGCTTTTGGTTTATTTGCTGTGTTAGTGGAAGAGAATAATTCATAGTTCAGCTGTGGTAGGAGCTTTTTCCTTTACTTGCAATCATGTGATTCATTATTATTATTTATATTGCTTTAGTCTACATGTAATTTGTAATTGCGTAGCTCAGCTCAGTGCCATAAATTGTCTTTTTGGTGGCCTGCGATGTTGATCAATAAATGTTTTTAAAAATGATATTGCAACAGTGCTTGGAAAGAGGACCCATGATGTTAGTTGTCTATAATTAAAGAAGTTATGTAAAAAACAACAACAACAACAACAAAAAAAAACCCTCTTGAGATTAGATCAGTCAGTTTTCAATGTAAAGCTACATATGGAATGAATGATTCCTGTCTCGGCAGGAATCTTTTATGGTACCTTATTGATTGCAGAGGTCATCCTCTGGAATTTGGTACTTTTGATGAGATTGCAAGCTTGGGTACTGATACTGATTCTGTCTTGCACAAAACTAGAGAATTGACAGAGTTATCAAATGTAATCTGCTGGTCATTTCTGAAGAGAACATAGTCCTGCAGCAGTCACCTGATTAAGCTTTCAATTTATAGAAAGTTCTTGCTTCAACTTCCGTTTGTTAAGCTTACTCTATTTAGATGTGAGTAGGATCTTTCCAGAACATATAAGCCAGTGTGGATTCTGCCTTTATTCCTGTGATATTTTTAACTTTGCAAGTATTTATTCTATATAAAATTTATTTTACGCTTCATGGTTTTGCCATATAAGTAGTGTATACAAGCCCTGAAATAGTGTTATTTCTCATTTTCTGTTTTCTGTGGTCTCAGTTCACTTTGTTTGCTTGTTCATTGCCCTCACGTTCATGTTGCCATAAGCTGTTTTTAACAAGAACTCAGTTGTGTTTGTGTGTGTTCTATACAGTTCTGCAAAACAGAGCCCTAAGCTGACTAAGGCACCTCAGAGCTACAGCAATGCAGGTAAAACAGGGGCCTAAATTCATAGATGTGACTGTTTTGGGTGTGTTTGGTTTTGTACATCAGACTTGATATTCCATAGAGGAGCTTGGTAATTAGAATTTATATTCCATGTTTTCCAAGGAGCTCAGTTATACACAGTTTCCCAGGTTTGACACCCCAGAATTAAGACACTCCAACTAGTTTTGCTCAGAAGAAAGCTATATATATAACTTTTCTGGTCAAACTAATTTTCTGCAAGGAGAATGCTCTTGTTAGACTACTTTGAAAGCAAACTAAAATACAGGTAAGAATTATTTTAACATTAAGCAACCCCTTTTAGAGTAAGTACAAGCTATTTTTTGTTGCCACAATTTATTAATCTGCTTAAGGAAGTCTATTTTAAGGGTCTCTAACACTGACTGGCAAAAGGTTAAACTATCTTAAGTGGGGTTACAATATCACATGGGATGTATATTATTATAATATCACATGGGAAAGATTCATGTCAAAGAAATGCATTTATATTTGGCCTGAAAAACTGTAAAGTATAGCAATTGTGGCTCTCATTTAAAAAGCAAAAAACCTCCCTCCCTAATCTTCTGAAAGAGCAAATGTTTTGTATCCAGATAAGAGTCACACAGAGCCTCTAAAATGAACACTTAATAAAGAAATGGCTGTCTTGAGTGAACAAATATCCACATCAGTAAAACTTTAAAAGCCTTGTGGGAAGAAGAGGCTAAACATATTAAGTCAATGGAAACTGTTAAATTAATGTTCTGTGTGCAAGAACAAAACACTTGGTATTAAATAATAGAACCCTAATGTATAAATGACTTACGGGAATCAGCTCTTAAAAAAAAAAAAAGGTGAAACAATGAATGTTTTTTTCTTGTCAGTTTTCTTTTTAACTACATGTTGAAATTATATGGCAATTGATATCTAGTTAGCTCACATTCTAAAAATGCAGCATAATGTTCAGTTCTGCGTGAACATTTGTCACTTGAGATAGCTGGAGCCGTTCATCAACCCTATGGAATGTCTGTTAAGAGCTACAAGTCTGTCTATCATTTGCCATTCTTTCTCCTCTGTGATTTTTTTTTTTTTTGCCTTAAAATGTCATATTAACTGTTTACTTGCTGTAAAAGATTACATTAACCAGCCCAAAATACAGATACACTTATTCTATGCAAGTGTACATGGAGGTGTCACAAAGAAGCATAATATTAACAGTATGTTGAATGAGTTGTTTTTTACTATAATGATTAATTGTGCTCCAAAAGGCAAGGTTCTGTCATGTGTACTGCCAGGTAGTACTTGCTTTGCTGTATGCATTGTGCCACTAATAGTGAGTTGGGTACTATTCAATTTGAGTTAGTGTCAGAATCTGCTTTCCAGTCCCTATCTTTTTAAGGAAACTGTTGCCATCCTCACCAAATAATTAATCTTTTTTGATTCGCTTTTGCACAGGTCAGGCTGAGTAGTGAAAAGTATTTAAAAAAAAAAACTCCAAAAACATAAGAAATGGCTCCAATGGACTGGACAGATCTCTTGGCTTATTAACCCACAAACAAGTGGCATGCACATATTTCAGATCTAATAAAGTGAAGGATTCAAACATTCTTGGCAGAAGCATCTTATAATATATATTGATGGCAGGGGTGGGGGGAAGGGAAGGAAGCTGTAAGTGATGCCTTTTTAGATGTGGCATTTGTGGTCACATGTAAGCAAATGCTGAAGCATTCTCTTAGTCCTTGTTTTTGCTTGTTAAGAACAGAAATCTCATTAGGAAACACCCATCCATCTTCCTTCTGATGGCTGTTTTAGTTGTTTGGCAAGATTTTGCTGAGTACTGAACCAAAAGGGTAGTATTGTGGTGTTTAGTCTCTGCTAATAAGCTCATTAATATGATGTTAAGTATGTGTTACTACATAGGCAAAGTGGTGTATGAACAGAGATTGGAAGGTAGGAAACTCAGTCAGTACATTAGCATTTGTTCCATTTTGGTCATTATGATACCCATGTTTTTAGATATAAAGACTTGTTTGGTGTATTTTTGGATGCTTTCATTCAAGATGGTTCACTCAGCTTGTCATAATCCAGGTTAGAAAAGTGGGCTTTCTTTGAAGATGACTTGTTGGCTCTCTTAGCTAACGATCTTAATTGGATTTTGCCCTTACTATAGGCTTGGAGAGGGATTGTACTTACCTTTGGTTTTTGTCTGCTTTCACTAATTGTATTGTAGTCTGTTAAGGAAATGAACATTGTCTTATTTTGTATTTTTACAGTGTAGGTGCTGTCCTAGATGCAATTCCAGGTACTGTTGTAATAATAATGAGATCAATATCACAGTGCACAGCATCTTGCCAGTAGACCATAGCTCATAGGGACTGCTTATCATTGTGGTCATTAGCTCAGAAGCGGCAAATAATCTATCAAATCTTATGTCTGCAAGCCAGCTTGACAGTGCCAGCACTACATCTGTCTGTCTTCAGTGTGATTATATTAGCCTATCAGCTTAGTTTTCCTCAATTTTTTGGAGGATATACTTGATTATTTTCTTTTCTTACAGATGTCATTATGTATGGACTGGCAAGGAAAAAGTGGAGAAACAAAAAATAAAACTGAGTGAAAACTTTACAGTGGGTGATATCTGAAATTAACAGTGGGGCTGCCACATTGCATTCCCTCTGTCTCCCCAACTTAATGAATTGCCTATTCCCCTTTCCACTGGCTACACACTTCCTTGGATCACAGATGCTTCTGGGCATATTGTACATGTGTAGATATATGCACGTGTGCGCACTAAGCTGCTTTTCCCACCGGCTGGGTTGTCTGGGCGTAAGTCAACCCCAATATGGAAGACAAATAGTTGCATTAGCATGATACTGATCCCTACTTGTAAGCCTGGCCTCTTAGTTTGTGTCTTGTATCCCATAGAACATGGCTAAGGGATTTCTGACCCATCAACAAAATCTTCACGTGCCTGTGCAAACATGTCCTTACGGCTGCTGCCTTGGAATCACAGCTCTTAACTATGTCTACCTCATCTATTTATTGGTCATAAAGTTCTTTGCTGAAGGCATGATGGTGCTGAGACACCGCGGCTAATGTTTTTCCCAAAGCCATTGTTTTCAATAGGAAGGAAGGTGTATTCTTAATTCACTTAAAACTCACTTGATGGAAGACAAGGTGGTTTTAGTTTTCACTGAGCTTTCAGGTCAGCAAATACTGTGGTGATCTAGGACTTACCTACCTTTACTAACTTGAGTTAAGATTTTATCTTTTTCCTGGTGAAATTGAATCTGGAGTGAATTAGAGATCTCTTGAAAACTCTGCATTGTTCCTTGCAATAGTTTCAATGAAAGAAAGTCCAATTAAAAAAAAAAAAGAAGATAGAGACAGTGAGGTAGAGCAAGTCGACTGGGACTTAGTCCAGCTATGATAGATTTTTGTCCATTATGATACCTTTGTTTGTAAATGCAGAGACTGGTGTATTGTTTGGTTGCTTTTGGTAAAGAAGGTTGACTCAGCTCTAGGTTAGAAAAGTAGGTCTTGTTTGAAGGTACTATGCTGACTCAGCCAACAAAATCTCCGTGGAATTTTGCCTCTGTGGTAGGCCATAAAGAATAATTTTTAGAAACAAGTCTGGCTTGTCGGAGATCTGCCTGTAGTACTCATTGCTTTGCTTCCTGTTGGAGATGACTGTTTACTTCTGCTTAAACCCTAATTCTTCCCTCTTGGAAAGGAGTAAAGAATTAGGATTTAATCAAAGTGGTTACTGCTACCTCTGCTTGTCCATGGATATGGATAACGAATAAATGTTCCAGTACTAGCAGGTGTTTCCTATGATTCCCTACAGAGTTCCTGAGGTTTCTTGGAAAATGGAGAGAGATTTCTTTTAGTGGTTTTCCTTCCTTAGACTTACCCTGGTTTATTCCTCTTCAGCTAAGTTACCTTTGTTACCATGAAATTTCTCTACGGACTTTGAGCTATGCAGGTGCCTCCTTTGAAACCCTCTTGTTTGACCCCATTTTCAGGCACAAGGGCGCTAATGTCAGCATGCTATAGGTAAGACAAGTGGATTTATGCTGGAAGCTGGCTGTTGCATTCCCAGCTCTGTGCAGAGCATGTGAGGGCTAACATTAAGGTACACTGTCACACGGCTGCTTCCTCCTCACTCACCCCTTCCTCCCACAAGAAGGTAACAAGGAATATTTGCTCTGTACCTAGAGGTGACCTGCATTTACCTAGTCTGATGCTTCTTTAGCATTGTTTTCTCTGTGGTGCTCTTCCATGTATCTGCAGGAATGCTGTGTTAATTAAAAATGCAGTAGGCATAGTAGGAAAAAGGAAATTTCTTTGTTGATGTGTTCATCATTCCCCTTCAACCCCCACTCCCCCCAGTGTTTGCCTTTGTGCATGTCACTGTTAAAGGAATTAACTGCAGCTCTTTCTGTGCCTTTAAAACAAATGGAATATGGTTTTGTGAGCGTTCCTCTGATTCTGGGAGGTCCCACTGCTGGCAGAAACAGAGGGCGCCTCTGAGATGTGGGACTTGCACCACATATTCTCATGGGGTCTGGCAGCCCATTTGTGCAGCTGTGTCTATTAAAGCATGAATAGTTAACTGGTATTTACCTTCTCACACTCTGTTTAGAGTACAGAAATGCAGTGTCACTCACATAGCTAATTCAGTGTAGTGACCTAACTTGGACTAGTAATGGGAAGTGTTTTATAATTTTGCAGCAGGTTAAAACATGGTTGTAGTTACAATAAATAAATGGCTTAGTCCATTCAGCAGAAGTGTCTAGTTGATGTAGGTTTATCCTTCAGGAGAGTAAAAAGCAGATAATGGATCAGTAGTAAAGGATAGTCTGTCTGGGTTGTGACTGGGGAAGAGAGAAGTTTCAAGATCTTTTTAACTAGGGTATTAGTAGGACAAGGGCAAGAGGCAATGTGCCAGGGATGAAAAACTCTCCAAATATAACTTAATTTAATCCATCAGCTCCCTTTTAGTATTACTTCCCTACTCGTCACCAAGCCTGGAGAAAGTGAAGTAGCTGTTAAACCATAGGCAGAAAAGCATTCAGACATACAGTTGCATTAACTCCAAAGATTCATCTGACTTACCGTCCTTCAGTAGTGCTGTCTTTTCTTATCAGAGGAGATATCTTGTTTGTTAAGATAAGGAACATTTTCTTTAAAGCAAAACTTTTTAAACGTCTCCAGTTTTGTTTGAATTTTTTGAAGTAGTATTTTTCTGCAGCAAAGATAATACAGAGAGTTCAGGGAGATGCAGGTACTGTGTTAGGTGAGGTTATCAAAATTGTTTGCTGTAGCTATGAAATCTATCTGCTCAGATTATTTGTTTTTCTATTGTTAATAGTAACAGAGTGTGGTTAAAGTAAAGCCTCCCTGAAGGAGGCTGACATGGGTTCTCAACTGGCTGTTTATTAGCAGATACTTTAAAAATTGTTATGGGATTCCTTGTAATCAGATCTTCACTGGCTTGGTTTGTACTGGTTTTGTTTGGTTTTGAAATTACATACTACACTTTTAAAATTATTTATTCTTCTCATATCTGAAGACTCTGAAAAGAAAAAAAGCTCCTGCAAAAAAAAAAAAAAGCTAAAATTCTTGGGATCATCTCTATCTTTAATGGACAGAAGCCTTAGCTGGACTTAAGTCTTATGATTGTAAATGTGTGTCACATAGAAGTATGTTTCAAAATATGTTCTTGCACCAAAAGCCAAGTGAAAAGCTCTCTTCTTACTTTCTTACTTGTATTAATTAAACTAACCTACCTTCCTTCTGTCTAGATTTTTTCCCCAATCTGTAAATGGATTTTATGTCCAGGTTATTTAATTTCTGGAATTACTCAAAGAAATACTCAGTGCTCAAGGAGTCAATGCACAACACTCAAACACCCTGTATTCCACAGTAGTTGTGGAAATCTTTAGAACAATTCAGGTAGCATCTTCTCCGTCTTCCACATCTACCTTTTCTCCAGCTTGTCTTGGCAAGAGGTTAGCTTTTGTCAGAAATATTGGAAAACAGACACTTTTCCTCTACTACCAGGGAGAAAAAAAAAAAAAAAAAAGCAAGTTGAATCTGCCTACTGTAGGGGGGTACATATTTCACTACATCTTTTCACTGTGTCTACAGAAATGATTATAGATACACAAAGAAATAAGCTGCCTGTGCTTCAAGGGAGTATCAGTGACTGAAGTATGTAGACAAAGTAAATTTCTACATATAATTTGACTTTTGTCTATTTGTTTGCTTCAGAGATTGAATGTACTGAAGACGTGTGTTAATGCTTAATTGGTAAGAGGTTGAATGCATACGTTGGCAATAAACATACATGTTGGGAAACCACCCTGCATTTCAGGGGACACAACAGGGAGAATTTTATTAGCAGGACACAAATTCAGTGTTTGGGCTTTGGGTTCAGATTTCATCCAATTTAATGGCAGCTGCACTGATGAACGTTTTCTGTATGAATTCAACCTGTGTAACCCTTGAACTCCAAAAGTTGGTAGCATCTGAAAACAGTTTGGTTGCATCTGTGAAATTGTTTCCTAGTGTATTACAGTATGAATTTCTGTTTTATCCCTAGCCTGAGCAAGATCTTGTTTAGAAATGATCACCACTGGAAAATGAAAAATTTCTTTACTCTCTGATGAATGGATGTAGAGACGTAAGGATAAGCCTGGAGTTGTATGCCCTTTCTCATGCTGTTCCCATTCTGCAAATCCAAGAGGTCACACAGTTCCAAGACATTAATTAGTAAAGTACTCTTGCTGGGCATTAGTTATCTTGTCCTTTTCTTGCATCTGCTCTTCGTAAGAGTTTTATTTTCATAAAATATTCAGAGGCAGAGGATATCTTCAAATCTTTTAACTCTTAAATATTTTCATTAAGTAGTGGCACAGGAACTGACTTTCAATATATGAAAATGCAGCAGTTAAACTGCTGTCTTACAGAGGGAATAACATGTTTGATGCAGATGGGCTTTTGAAAGAGGATGGAAACAGCAACTCGTGGATGACCAGGTGACCTGTTTTTCTGTCCTGAAGAACTAAAAATAATTTACATATTTTTTTGTTTTTAAAATATTTGCATGTCATCTTGGTGTGATTATTGGCACATTTTGTATTGATTACACTTTATTGTTGCATTATTCTCTCGCATTCAAGGGCCATATGTGCTTCACATCTGGTGAACATTCAAGGGCCTTTTGAAAAACATTGCCTCATTTTTGTTCTTAGAAATGCATGTGACAAATACGATGCTTCTACATCTGCTTCTGCTATTGGCTGCAAGCAGAATGCACCAGTCTGTGCCTCCTGTCCAGTTACAAAGACACCAAAGGTAACGTAATACATTTCCTTTTAACCAAGGTGGTTAGTTGCTTGATTGTTGGACTTTCTTTCTTTCATCCGAGAATGACCATGCTGTTTTGTTCTGTTGAAATCACAGTGGATTATACTGAACATATCTCTTTTTTGCCACTTTCATTAGACTAGGCAATGTGGGACAAAGAGAGCGGGAAGAAAAACTTGCATTTTCAGGAATGAATATGAGCCATCTATTTTTTTCCCATTTATATATGCTAAAATATAATCTTGCTTTTGAGGAGGGTATGACTTAAAAAATAGTACTATAGTATTCAGTATTAAAAGTCATAAACCAACAACTTCAAATGTTTTGGGAAAAAAAAGTTTTCCTAGAAATCTGCCAGTACAGTTCTGGTTTGGTACATGGCTCTATGCATTTTTATAATATGACTGCATGACTCTTTACCATACTTGATGACGATGATGCTGCATTTATTGTGAAGCTATCATGGTGTGAAATATACCCGTTCTGTGCTACATCTGTTTAGAATATACAGTTCCCCATACCAAATCAGTTGCATGCAAAGGAGATTGCAGTGTGCTTTTCACACATTATTTATTATGTAGGGCAGAGTTAAAAATCATGATTAGCATCTTCTTACATTTCACCCTTAGGTGCATATAAAATAAAATCTCATTTGGGGGTACCTGAAGCCAAACTCAAACCTAAAACATGTTTAGTAGGGCTTAGAATGAAGGAGAAAATATTCTCCTGACTCAATAATGAACTTCATTTCTCTTTTGGGACTTGACTTTTGACACAGAGAGAAGGCCAAAATAAAAACCAGAGTGAGTGAGGGCCCCGACTTAAACCTGCTTTTAATTAGGCCTTGTAAAGAAGCTTTTCTGCTAAAACTCTCAGGTTGAAGAGTTCATGAACAAAACCTCCCTGTGACTCATGTACAACTAAACTGGGGACATTCAAACACACGTTTTTGCATAGATTTAACCAGAAAAAATTGGAGTGAGAGAGGAAAATGTCAGTGTTATTTGTTTAATGCAGTTTTTACTAGGCCACTGCTTTTCCCGTTATCTTCTTTATTATGCTGTGTGTTTCAGTTTAAGACTTAATGCCAATACAAGATGTTTTGATATTAACAAACATGAAAACTGGGTTGTTTTGATTTCCTTTTTTCCTAATTGCACATAAATCTGACCTAGTTCAGCTGGACACAGTTACAGCGCATTGAAAATGTAATACACATTTCAAATCAGAATCCTTGTGCCAAGCCAAAGGTCAAAGTAATTTTCTTGTTTGTTTGTTTTTAAAGAGATTAAATAAATGTAATTTTACCGCAAGGAAACTGATGATGCCAGTTGCATAAGTATAGCTTTTAAGTCCACATTTAAATAGGAGTGGACAGCCCCTTATAAAGGGATGGCAGGGATTACTTCAGAAGTAAAGTTTGCATGCTTTATGTGTGAAGCAGTGTTCATTGTATAAGACTTGTACAAGATGACTTACCACTATCAACCCCAGACAAAAACTTACACCACAGTAAAATAAAGCTGTGGCTTCAGTGACAGGCTGTAAACAAAAAGGGGTAGGATAAAGTTAGCAGCAGCAGTATATTGCTAAGGAAAAATAAATAGTTCTCTTTCACTTGCAACTGGCAAAGGTCCAAATCCTGAAATGTCATCAGTCATCCTTGATGACTAGATGAGATCATAAACAGAATGAGGAAAAATAAACTTGAATTTAACTTAAATTGTGATTGGTGCAGTAAAAATTAACTTTCACCCCCAAATTTTTTTCTTCTTCCAAAACAACATTTCTAAGTGGTCCTTCCCAACTTTTCCCCACCCATTCCAGAACTTCCAAGTTCTCTTCATTGTTGGTAGATGTCATCCTTTATCCTTCCATGCCTGTTCAGGGTGTGCTTTTAGGTTTTTTGTTGCAAAGCAAACTGCTTTTGCATTTCTACCAAAACTTCTTTTTTAAGTGTAGTCTTCATATGAGAAATACTGAATATCATATTATTTATAATCTCATAATTTACCAGGCCGTCAGCTGAATAGGTGACGTCAGTCATGGAAGACTGAGAAGCAAAGGATGATATACAGATCAGGAAAGCTATTCTAACAAAACTGTATTGTGGAAAATCTTAGAAAAATAAGGAAGCTTCTTTTTCAGTTTTCACATCTCTGCAGCTTATTACCAGCACAGCATGTACTTTACAGAGCAATCCTGTACTGTCTTGAAAATTGACCTGATATTTCAGTTTCTACATTGAACGTTCTACGTTCTCTGTTTATATTTTGCACTATGATTTTGACAGGATTTCAGTATCTCTTGAGAGATAGAGAGACTTATTCTTCATTAACTGATAGCTTTGTATTTGGAAATTATGTTCTGGGAAGTTAGCAATTTGGTAGGAGAAGTAACACTGAAGTTCTACCAGCAGTGTGAAATCTTGATGTTGTAGAGTCAGCTTTGGAGCTGGCAAACTCYACATCTTAATTTAAAAGATAAAGGAGCATGTCACAGGCATTGCAGTCATGCAGTAATCATTACTGATTATTTGAGAAACAGCAATCAGCAATGCAGTTCTGTAGTTTTAGATCATTTGTTTAAATTCAACACCTGAATAAAAATCATTGTTATATCCTATCTGTTCAGTGGTACATATGAAATAAGTTGAGAAAATCAATCTGGCACTTAGGGGTCTAATTGATGCCAAATTGGCAGAGATTGAGCAGAAAGGGAGCTTGGGCTACCCCCTAACCTCTGGAGCTTTTGCATACTTACTTTATCAGTTGTGTAGATAAGAGCTTTGGCTTCACAGTGCTGTCAGTCTGGCCCTTTCTCTAAGATGAAAACGCTGAATTTAATTACATAGCTGTGGGTCTGGGTTCAGCTGTCCCCTGTGATATCAGGTGTTTAAAGTGAACCTTTGTTGGAAATTAGCATGTATTATTGCTGAGTGCTGGGAACAAACTACGTGAGTGATGTTTTAGATAGATACTGGGGCCTTTTTTAAAACAAAAACATAAGTACTGAGTTAGAATTGCTCTGGTTATTTACCATTAAATGGTGGATTGATCATTCTGATTTTATTTATTTATATAATATGAAAATTTGGGGAAACATTATATACTGAGTTAAATTTCAGTCAGCATATGACGATGCCACATTATTTCATGTGGGGAGAACTTTGTAAGTTGAGAACTTGCGATTTTGGAGGAATGCCTTTAGAAGGCTCACTGCTGGTAGCAGCTTGCAGTATAGGAGGGATGCAGCCAAATTTTTTTATGTTGGTTTTTGTTTTCATTTATACATGTTGATTTCCTGACTGCATTGGCAGGCCACTTGGCGTCTCAGACCTCTAAATATTTTCCGTGGATGTTGAGAGACGCAAAGAGCTTAAAACAAAGAGGATGAGAAATATGCTGTGGATAGATGCTTATTCTTTTATAAGTGATCGTGTTCTTGCCAGAAAATGGGAACATAACTGGGTTTTTGAGACGCTGGTAGATTTTTGTGGACGTGGGGATTTTGACAGTAGTTTGTGAGGCCCTTTCTGGTGGTCAGTGCACACGTGTTTGGATGTGACAGCAACAGGCTTTGTGTGGGTGCCTCGCTCTTTTCAGGAGAGGGAAACAGTGCTGCTATGCACTGGGGCCGTATGGCTCATTTAGGGCCAAAGTGTTCCTTGACAAGACAGATTATAAAGGTTAAGCGTAATATGTAGTTCTGGGGTGTATTGTTTCAATTTCATTTTCCTGAAGTTACCACATGCATTTCTAAAGTGGTTGGACATTGAGAATTAAAGACCTTTTCTTCTGAGCTCATGATATTTTTAGATGAGATTGGTAGCCAGTGAAACGTGACCCAATTTAAGGACAAGAACTAGCTGAGCGATCCTTTAGGATCAATTCTGGGTTACTTTTCAGTTGTCTCAGTATTTGCTATCTTTGCACCAAAAAGAAGTTCTAAGACAGTAACATGACTGTACTGATCCAGAGGAGACCTGCTTGCTGCCCAAAGCTGACACAAATTCCATTGACACCTAGATCTCAGGATACAGGGCTTGTCTGGACATCCCACTGGTCTCAAAAAGTTCTCAAACGAAGAAATAACATTTCTCACTGCTTTGGCATTGCCATCATCAAAGTTGCCTTTGTTGTGTGGTGTTCATATTCATGGCCACCTCTTCACTCTGTGGAGAGAACAGCATGAAATTCATCTCTTAGAGCCAACTCTTTTCCTGATGTTATGGTTGTTACTAGTTCTCAGGGTGAACGTTGAACGTTTTACTCTTATTATGACTTTACCATTGCTCTGTGCAATTTAATATGAGGATTTCCCTTTCTTACCAGGATTTTGATAGTTCTGCACCAAAAGTTAGTGAATCCATATGTTTCTACAGGTTCAGCAGATAATGGTATGTTCTAGAAGATGAGGCGAGTAATGAGGGAAACTTTCAGGCATCTTCCAAGAATTGACCCTTTCATGTCAAATGTAAGATACTTTTGTTGCTCTAGAAATCTAGAAATTGAGCAAGCCGTTTTTTAGTAAAAGCAATAAGAATTGGGGATAACTGATAGATTTCAGAAAATTCTTCTGATTATATTTTCTGCTACTAAAAGGAGAAATGTTATATTCCCCCATGTTCTTCAGCATATTCATGTGTTGCAAGAGATTGCAAATTTTAAGTGATCACTAAAATAGTTAAATAATCAATCACTCTCCTTCTTTCTTCTCTTGTGATCCTCAGGGAATTAAGTACTGGGAAAAAGATTCCATGAGCTGGTTCTCCTACAGAAATGAAGAGTATGAATTACTGTTCTTAGGGAAACATACTCTTTGTCCTCTCTGTGGTCTGGTTTGAGTGTCAAAATCTAGCAAAAAAATTTAGTTGGTTTACCCAAAGGGAGTGAAAGCCATTGAAGACAGGGAATATAATCTAAGTAGCTTCATTTTCCTTTTCTAATGCTCCTACCAAGGATCACCTAAGCACAAAAAAAGTTCTGCTAAATAGAAGAAAACTGTTGCACTTTATGTATATGTTTGCCTTTACTGGCTAATGGAACGTTCATGCAGTGTATTCAGATCGTCTTTCATTTCAGACACGAAGTATATAGTGACTTCTGTTTTTTCTACAAGGAATTTGATTTGTCCTAGAAACATCTGGTTTATGTAAATGAGTGAGGAATTCTGTACACTAGATGACTGCAAAATAGTATCTGTGGCCTCTGCATTAGTAATTCAGCTACATTTTGTAAAAATAAACATTTACACTTCTGTAAATGCTGTCTCTTTTTCTGTGTTTGATTTTCAGTGAGCATGTTTTCCTGTGAATTAAAAACAAAAAAGAGAGAGAGAAAGAAGCATGTTCATACTGGTGATTTAGGAGAATTTTTATTATGTTTGGATAATTACTGCAGAAGGCTGAAATTTAGTGTTGATAGTCACTTCATGTGGCATGTTACGGTGGCAGCTTTCCTCCTTCTGGTGTTGCAACACTGCCATCTTCAGGGATGCAGTGCTGCGCTCCAGACTGGCACAGCCCACACGCCTCTGCACTGAGTCTGGCTACCGATGGTGGCAGCCAGCTGATGGGGCACCAGAGTGCCAGCCTGTAACTCGTATATACTCCTCCTCTGTGCACATACATATATGTGCAATTAAACAGGCAACAGAATCTGATTTGTTGCTGATTTATTTCAAATTATACAGTAGTATTTAGGAGAAAAATGTGTGGTGTAATTTCAGGCTGGACAGTGAATGATGATTTCATTTCTCTCCTGTGCTGCTTTTGCATTTTTAATAACAGATACAAGTCCGGTGATACAATATATCAAGGCAACAGAGTGCTTGTTGGCTTCCTTCCAAACCAAATGTAGAGGTCTACATTTTTTTTCTTTTGCGTAAAGCTCGTAATTCACTTTAATAAACTCATAGTGCTGCTAAGCATGGAGAAAACAATTTTTGTGTCAAAGTTTAATTTTTTTTGTCTTCCTCTGACTTGATCTTGTTTTATTAAAATGATTTTGGTGGCATTTCTGTTACATATTTTCTGATGTGAAAAACAAATCAAAACCCACTTATCACATGAATCATTGTTAAAGTCAGCAGTAGTCCTCTGTGTAAAATCTACCAGTAAAAGCTGGGAGGATGGGGGATTAAACCTGGAGCACATTAAATTAGTTCCAGCCTATCCAGAGTAGGCTCTACATTGCTTGCTTAGGCAGGCAAAACGGAAACAGGCAGTTTATAACAAGGCTGGTTTAAAAACTGTGGGGTTCATTTGAAAAAGATTTATATGCCCCACTTATATAAACATTACAAATGTGAGCTGCAAGCAGGAGGCAAATCTTTATCAAAATCTCTTTAAGAGCTTTTTCATTGTGAATAAAATGGACAGCATGTACTCTTGTTTGAAGATTTGTCAATATTTGTATAATAATCTTTTCTCARTGCTCTTACTAATTAAAATACAGCTCAGTGCAGTACAGCGGGACCACCAGCCAGTAATTTGTTTGGGTCGGACAAAAGTGGCAATGACTGAGGTGACAGAGGGAGGTTGCTCAGGGAAAGGAGCAAAGGTTGTCCTGAGACTAGTGTAGTTATTTCTTTTTCTGTAGTCCTTATTCCAAAAAGTGGTTAATTTTAAAGAGAAAATAGCTGCCTAGATTTATCATTCTCTTCCCCCGCCCTTTGATGCTACAGTTTTTAAACAATAGTGTGGTTTTTGTGATCTTTGCTAGGACCTACAAGACAGCTTGCTAGGAAGGTCTGAATGTTTTCTTCAGTAAAACTAAGAAAGCAGTCTGGAATGTGAGGGTCCCAGCTGAAAACTGGAACAACTACTCACATTGTAACATTTGGGAGTAACTTAATGTGATGATGTTATTTTGCAGGTTTATTTTTAGAAAGATTAAATACACATTAGTGTAGCAAATATCTATTTTTATTTTTAATAATACACATTTTTAAGTCATCTCTAGCTGTTGTAATGCCATTTTACTTTGTTTATTTAGCATACATGTTGTAAGAGTTGTCCAGATCCTGGATTTAACAGAAAGTGCTTTTCATATATCATTTTGATGTTAATAAACAGTGTCTGAAAGAACCTTGTAATATTACTATCCTGCCTTCCAAAATAGGATCCACATCTCAGATAAATGACTTAAAGTATTTTGTGAATTGTAATATATAACCAGGATCTTCTGGATTCTGTCATCCAAGATATAGTTTCTTATGCTTCTTCCTTTTCACTGATAATCTATCTCCATATGGAATATCACTTATGCCCTAAATGTCATGCAGTCTGATTCTCTTGTCCTGAAAATGGATTGAAAGGCGACCTGTTAGAAAATCAGGAGCTTTCTTTAGTGTGGAGGGGGTGAAGAGTTTTCAAGTAGTTGCCAAAAAAGAAATTAGTATTTATCTGCCGTTATAGTGGTATGTCTGTACTGTGATAGAAGCTGTGTACGCTAAAGGTTGGGAGTGCTCAAACCCTGAGGTGTGGGGAGCCAGGTAAGCACAAGATAAATTATACTGCCGTGCTGTGATTTCTCTCTTGCAAAATAGTTGTGCAACAGAGACTGAGGTAGATGGACACACCTGTGCTGGCTTTCAGAAAGAAGCCAGGTAAAATAGTTGCTACAGAGCCCCATCCTGTTAGGAGCCTGGCTGCTGTTGGTATTCACACTAAATAGATTACAGCTAGCTCAGAGCATGCTTATTGCAGTCGCACTGTGCCCTAGCTTGCAGTATGCACGGGCTCCGCAAAGGGCGTTATTTGCTGTGCTGTATGTTATCGTTCTTACCTGGGCTGCAGCATCGGACTCTTGGAGCACTTGAATTCTGTAATGCTTGGTAGCATGAGCAAGTTACTGCTGTGCACTGGTGCAGAACCAGTGCCCGGCAAAATCAAGCCAGAAGTTTGCAGTAGTTCGTGGAGTGGAGCACTGATTTTCTGAGTCTAATGTCCGTCCACTCAGCCTTGCTTCCTTTCACTCCTACCAAAAGTCAATGTGGGGAAGTAAAAAATGTCTTGGTACCTTAGTCTAGCATATACAACTGAAGTAATTATTTTAATGTCAAGAATACAGCCAATGGTTTTTGGCTATTATTGAAGTCAGAACAGTAAATGTTATAAGGCAGCACGCTTTGTTATTTTCCTGGAAAAATTTTAAAATAATAATTAATTTAAAAGTAGCTTAGGACAGGTACGGGTTTACCCCTTAAGGCTGTGTTTTTTCTAGTTAAAATGATGTGGAATATATATTTCCGGAGATCTTCAGACTGAAACTTAAAAACAAGAAATCTTTTCTGCATGAAGCAGCTAGGAAATGTATATAAAATTAACCAAAAACTTCTGAAGTCCTTAAATGTTTGGAATGGCATACATGATTTAACTGTTTTTAGATATTGGGACCAGATGTCCTGTGTTCCAGTCAGCTCCCTCTGCACAAATATGATATCAAGAGGGCTAGTTATGCTGACTCAGGCATTCGGCTGTGTGGGAGGGAAATCCCAGGGGGCAGAAAGATGGGATTGTTTTTCTATTTGTAGCTCGTGTTGGAGCAGGGGAGAGGGGAGGAGGTGTGGCAGGCGCAGGGCCGTGCTCCCACTGTCCCCGGTGAGGATGGCCCCTACAGCTGCCGTCGGAGAGGAGCCTCTGGAGGGGTGTCCTCGCCGCCGGGGACGGCGGGCGCGTGGCCCTGAGAGCCGCTCTGTGCGGAGCGAGGGCCAGCCTGAGGGCCAGGCTTAAACCTGCCACCCGTGCCACCCAGCACAGCCCCGCCACGCGGAGGGGGACGGGGCGACGGCGGGCGCTGAAGGACCAGAGGACCAGCCGCATGTCAGCGGAGGAAACGGCGCGCGGGCCGAGCTGCATGGGGTGACTGTAAAGCAGATGCTGGATGTACTTTCTAAAACCTGGCATGCTAAAAGGTCGTACCCATTCACAAGCATACCCCACACAGGGGGTACAGTCTGTTCACCACCATGTGACTGCCAACATCAGAGATTTCTGCTTAGTTAACTGGAAAAAAAAAATTATTTGGTGAAGTTAAACTTTGCTTAAAGAGAATGAGAACTGTTAGAAAAGGATTTCCAGGGTGGAACAAGAAGATGAAAAGCAGGATGGGATTTTAGAAGACCTTCACCATAGCACTATCATAGTGGAAAAATTAAATTCAATTAAAATTGCTCTTCTGCCTATGCTTGTATTTCAATTGATATTTTAAATTTGATGTATAATCAGTAGTTATTGTAGCTGCTGTTTTCGCAAATTAGCAGAGGAAAAAAGATGCACATGATGATTCTGAAGTATCACTGTTGTTTCTGCCATCTGCTGTTCTCTGAAAGATGATAACCTGATTACTTTTTAATGGCAGTGCAAGACTGGACAGGGAGGTTAGGGTTTTAATTTGATACACTGTTGTGTGAAATGAGATGTTGGTGCATACTTAAGATTATCTGAAAGAAGGGAAAGAAAATGTTCTTCCTTGTGCAAACTGTACTGTAGTGGGCATCCTACAGTGAAGATGTCCTCTCAAGGAAAGATTCCTTGCTCACAAAAAATGGCTGAAGGGCTCATAAGTTACAAAGTATTGAGGCATGCATGTGACATCTGCCTTTAATCACCCTGAAAGCTTGAATCCTGTTCAAAGCACGGCAAGCTGTGTATAAGGGCTAGAAATGTCAGTATTCTGTTGTGATAACATTTACTGTACTGATTAACAGCCTCAGTGCTCTGATAATTTGCCTTAGCATGTCTCTTTGTTGCCATTCTGTCTCCTTCCTGTGGCTTGAGCAGGGAGTGTGGGCAGAGCAAGGGCATTTTCTTGCGTGCAAGCCTCTCATGTTCATATATTTTGCTTTGTGTTTTCTAAAATATGTCTGTGTCTATCTGCATACTGACATATAAGATATTTTAAAGACAATATGGCATCTTTCAAAGTTAGCTGATTAATTTGCATCTGTAAAATGCACTAACGTGATCCAGCAAGATGTGACCATCTTGTGGCAACTGACCCTTTAAAATGGCTTTCATGTTTCTTGGCTTTTGTGAATTTCAGTTCCCAAAATGTTGGTAAGTTCCAACAGTTTTTGGCAAGTATGTTTATCTAGGGACAGAGGTTGGCTGGATTTGTTCAAAGAAGTTTGGTAGGCAACAAAAAAAAAAGAGCTCCAACAGCAATAAGGAAACAAATTTCTTTCAAAAGAACCTAAACAGTAGTGTGGCCTCCAAGCCTCTTTTGTTTTCCACCCCTTTGGAGTAGATTTTCTTCCTATTTTATCTTTGTTCCAGTTGATCTAATTTTTCCATTTCTGGTACCAGTGGCCACCATGAACAGTCCATCACCAAAAGCCTGGAGGCTTCCCCGCAGCCCTGAGGAATTTCTGGAACACCTGAAATCACACTGGTGTAGGAGTGAAAGAGGATACAAAGACCAAAGGGCTGAGAGAAAACAGGCTTCAAAAGACAAGGATGCAGAGGAAAAGGCATAAGGGGGGAGTCATTTTGACTGTTGAACAGTCTCCTTTTTTAATTCACAGTTGTGTGATAGCCTTCAAAGCCATGTCCAGAATTTTGTATGGATTACCTTGTCCTTTCTGATATCTCTAAATTATTTTCCCCTCATAGTATGCAATTCTTTTCAGTGCTAAAGAGCTTATGGTTTATTCACTAGATGCCTTAAAGAGCCCTCTGGGTACTCAGGATCTTCTGTCTGTGAGGAAGCTTACATAAACTGGAAATTGTTGTTACTCTTTTCAGTAAGCCAGCTGTCTCTTATTCTAAGAAATTTACTCTTTTAATTGTTATGTAACTCTTCGGTATCATCTCTACTTTTTCAACAGCTTCTTAGAAATGTAGGCACTGGAACTGGACACTGTATCAGGATTAGGCCTGCCAATAGCACGTACAGGAGTTAACTCGTTCCCCTACTTTTATTTGCTACTTCCCTGGTTAAAATATTTTTTATAGTTGTATTAGTCCTTTTCCTACAGCTTTGAGCTAAAAATGTCCATTCTGGGTTGGATCAAAGACACAGCTAACCCAGTTTCCATTTTCTAATTATACTCAAAAGGAGCTGCCTACAGAAGATGAGAAGAGGACAAGGCTGTATGATGCTCTCCCAACTCAACCATTTTGAGGTCTGGGCCAGATGTGGTTTCTGTGTTTTTACTAACATTTGACGGATTTTTTTTTGTTCCCTCTCCCATGCATTTTCTCATCTTCTTTCTGAACCAATGTAAAACTTCAGCCCCACAGACAATCTTTGGCAAGGAGTTCCCCAGCTCAATAAATTGCATGAAGAACTACCTCCCTTTAATTTGCTTTATAACTGGCTCTTTCTAGCTTCATTTATTGTCCCTTAGTTCTTGTGTTGAGACAGACTAAGCAATCAATCCCTACCTGCCTCCTCCAGTCCACTCATGATTTTATAGACCTCCCTTGCCTCCCCTCTGAGTCATCTCTTTTCCAGACTGAAGAGTCCTAGCTATTGAGTTAAGCAGGAATTCACAGTCTTTTATTCCAGGTAGAATCTCCTCATTCTGCAGATAATGGCATGCACTATTGAACAACTAATTTGGTTGTACTATATTTATACCCCTTTTATTTGTTTTGTATGCCTATGGATTCTTATCCTTTACTTTGTACAGACTGAAAGCTTTCCCCTTGTTCTGCCCAAAGCTGATGCGAGTTTTTAACCTCCTAGAATATCACGTTATTCCCCATGCCCTTTTCTCAGTATTGAACCCCAGCCATTTTCTGGCAGTTTTCCCAATCTTCCAAGACTTATTAAAAAAAAAAAAAAAAATCCCCCCCCCCCCCCCCCCCCCCCCCCCAAAAAAAAAAAACAATCCTGGCATGCATCTTTTCAGAGATCTTTCTCTGATACCTGTTTTATGTTGATTATGTGTGCACTCCTTTTCATTCTTCTGGCAGAGGTTTTTGCTGTGCTGATTCATGTTTATACTGAGCATGTCTGTAGAAGCCATCATAGCTAAAAGCTTTTGACTGAGCAGGTTGGAAGCACTCCCTTTTTAACTTGTCGATGAGTCTCTTATGTCAGACATGCAGTGATTTAAGTAAAATTGTCCATATCCTTGCAGAGCTTGACCAATAAAATCCAGACTTATTTAATATTATTTTTCTTTTTTTCAAGCATCCTGTTGCTGATGGGCCCCCATGAACCCATTAAAATATCTTAACATAGCTGTAAACTTGCAAGGTTTCTAAAGAGAGAGAAAAAAAGAAAAAAGGACTCTATGATGTAATGATACATCGCCAGACAGCATAACTCACTGAAACAAGGTGATTTCTGTACTGTGGAAGATTAGATACTAGTGTGATTATTAGATGCCTCTTTGACATTTAATTTTTATTAAAGCACATGTGTAAGTCTTGTAATTGTGGCATAGTAATCAGCAACTGAATCTGCCCAGTGTAACACAAGAAACAAAAATGACTGAAGAAGTTACAAGATGATTGAAAACAGAAAATTGCAATTCAAGCAATGGTGGTGCTCAGTAAAGATGGAAAACCAGTTAGAGGAAATTTTAATTATGTTTTCCAAAGTACAATTTCTTTTTATGTCCTTTGGAAGTTAGATTAAAGAAAAATACTGGAATATGCTTCTTTGGCTATGGGATGTAGGTGGAATCATGTTGTTTAGGTCATCATGGGCTCAGGCGTTATTGGCTGAAAGAACTTTTTTTTTTTTTTTTGAAATTATAGGGCTAAAACAGCTTGTTTCAAATATTTTTATTGTTCTCACATGTTAGCTGTTAATTGTTAGTGGTATGTTTTCAAATTATGCAAGACATGTTAATAAAATTCCTGACCATAGAAGCTTACAAATGTAGTGCTTTTTAAAAGCTTTATGTTATAAGTTAATTTTTCTTGCCTTTGACTGGTCACTCTGTTTTGCAGTAAGCACTAACGTCACAGATATTCAGCAGGTATAAATTGGCAAAGAACTGTTGGTGTCTGTAGTGTTGACTGACTTACACATTACACATTTACATTAAGAATCTGGTAATATGCCAGTGTATTGAAGAAGCCATCTAAAGAGCAGGTGATTTATATTATTTTCTTTTATATCCCTTGGCAAACTTAAGCCATAGCTCATATAGGCTTTAAGCCAGCACTGTTGCATGAGGAAGCAGTCCCATCCTTGGCCTTCATGGCTAGTGTGAGTATTTCTGTGGCCAAGCAGTAAACTAGATCAGAGAACTGATCTGGGTAAAATGATTTGTTTTAACACACAGCCACAGAAACACTTCAACCAACATAAAAACAGAGGCTGTTGTGATGGGCAGAAGGCAAGAATGAGAGAAAACTAGGAGAGGATGCACTTAGGATGAATGTGAATCTGTGCCTTTAGCAGCATGAGCCAGGTTAAAAATAGTTTTTATACAGTTGACTGATTTTCTTTTGATTTACTTTCTATTTGCTTCTGTTCAAATTTTAAGACTGTCTGTAAGGGCTGCCTGGAAATTGCCTCTGCAGTTTTCACAGAATCACAGAATGGCTGAGGTTGAAAGTTTTGCAAATACAGATCCTGGGACATTGCTTAGAGTGGGTGATAAATGCAGAAAAAGGGAGAGGAGATAGAATTGGCTCCTTGGGAAAATTTCATCAAAGACAGAGAAGTTATTAAGAGTAATGTCAGAGGAGACAAGTCCAAGATCCTCTTACTGTTTCCTCCGTCTGTCAGTGGTGGTGTAATTTTTCTCAGTTATTTTCCTCTTAATACACATTCTTGATGAATTTCTGTATCATCTCTCAGGTGAATAGACAGATACTGCCATTAAAGAGAGAAAGATGCAAGGTTTCTTAGCACTGGCAGAAGCAAGTCGTAAATGTGATTTTATCCCCAACAGAAGAGAATGTTGTCTTTTTTCTCACTTTTAATGATTTGCACTTTTTACCTGGAAGTGGCCAATTACTGACAGCATCTCCCACCTCTCCTTTCAAGCTGCTGTGAGTTTGCTGGATGCTTCATTTTCTTTCCCCTAAGTCTGAAGATATCTCCTTACCCCTGCAAGGCAAGACTTTGTGAGCCTTCTGCCATTGTAAACCTAAGTTTGAGACAGAGACTAAAACTTCTCTGGCATCCACACTCACTTCCTGTAAAAGAAAGGTTACAGACTGTGTATTTCCGTTATCAAAATGTTTCATCCTCCTCTTAAGTAGTCTGTCTGAATAATTTTGTGCTATATGTTTTGACTTTGGCAAACTGAAAGGTTTCATAACGGTGAAAGAGTAGCATTTTGAAGGCCTTCAGTTTTTGTGTTTTGTTTTGTCTTCATTATTCTTCAATCATACCCTAGAAATATTTAAAAAGAAGACAAAACAAAAATACATTTTTTTCAAAATGTACCTGAGTTAATAATTATAATGTTTTCTAGAGCTTCATCCTGAAAAACATAATTTGCTTGGTAAGATCATACTTGCTGATTTGTTGTCAAATCACTYATCACACATGGGCCATTTTATGAAAATGAAATGGCTGCTTAAACTGGGGTAGGAAGTACAGACATCTTCTCACCCATATGGGAGCTATGCGTAATCCAACCCAAATCTCAGATGGTCAAACTGTGTAAGACAGTGAAAAACCAAAATGCATCGTTTGGGTTATGGCCAGCTGAGCAACTGAAGGTGATGAACTCCTCCTTAGTTTGGCAGTGTCTCTGTTCTTTGCTAAGCTGATCTGAGCTCTCCATATTTGCATACCCATGAGATTATTTGGTGCTGTTGCCATCACTTTTAACACCTGGATGAAGTCCTGATAGAGTATTCACTCAGGCCTGTCTCCATCTGCATAGTGGGAAGGCAAGCCAAAATCACAAAATAAAAAAAGTCAAACCCAGGTAAAACTTTACGAGTCTTGTACAGCAACATTAGAAAGCCGCACACATCAGATACTTAGCTGCATAAACTCCTCCCAGTCCTGAGAGCTTATGTGTGCTTGCACCTTTTGAAGTATATTTCAAAATCTAAAATACTTTGAAGGGTTTAATTTAGGGGGAGAAGGCCATTTCTCATGATTTTCTTCTCTTTCAGAAGAGAAAACAGGAAAGGCTAGCTTGGATATTGCTTATCCCACAACTCATGAACCCTCTTTTCCCACCTAAGTTATTGATAGAAACAGTTTTTATGAAATAGCTCAGATATATGCATGAGTTCTGAATGGGCTTGTAAGAATGTGAGGCTGGATGGTCTTAGCCTTCCCTTCTGCAGGCAGTCCATGCATATCTGTCATACATGTTACAAAGATGCAATGCGAGGCCTCAAAGTATACATCTGCACAGGATGTTCCAGGAGTGAGGGACAATATATGAATCAAGGACTTCTGAGTTTCCCCTAATCTTCCTGCTGATTTTAACTACAGCTGGGTTTTGGGGTTGTTTGTCTTGTTTTGTTTGTTTTTCTCCAGTAAATTCCTTGCTGTTGTAAAGCTGTGTGGTTCACATTCCAAAAAATGTTCTTAACTCATGCAACCCCTAAAGGAATTAAAAATGTTTTGCTTCTAAAACTGAAAGTCACTAGACTATTTACATAATGAAGTAGTCTTTTAAGTTTATCTACTCCTTCCTCCTGGATTCTAAAAGAAAACAAATTCCACTTGCTTGAAGTTGATTTTTGCTTTAATATTTTTAATGATGTATTGAGGACAGTAGGTTGGAAGTTAAGGGATTAGAATGCCTTGGTTCTCTTCTTCGTTCTGTCAGGGACACGTGTTAATTCAAGTTAACTCTGACCCTCCTCTTCTCTTCCTCCCCAGCACACTCCATTTTCTATTGTGTAAAAGACATGTAATGATAGGTATTGCATTAGGTTCTTACAGATTTATTTACCATTCAAAGTAATTGCCTGAGTTGAAAAAATTCACAGAAATGCAAAACTTTTTTAAAGTTTATTACACTTCCTCTTCATTCCTGTAGATCCTTTAAGTCAGATATTAAATGTAACTTTTGAAGCACAATATCTTGCTCACTGTTTAGAAACCGAAAAATTATTTTTGTTCTTTCTTCACTATCCTCCCATCTGCCAAAACACAGGCCTTTTGCAAAAATCAGCAAATTGACGTCAGTTCATTTACCCTTAGGGATAGTAAATTATTACACAGCTTAAGTTATAAAAATAAATAAGTAAAGAGGGTGGAGGAAAAAGATGGAAAACAGCAGAAATCTATCACAAACTCTCTTCTGGATTCTGAAGAATATATGATTATAGCATTAAAATGTCTAAACAATGCAACTGAGCAGAAGGCGTTAGAGTTTGGTCCTTAGTTGGCTCTGACTTAAGCAGTGTTAATGTTTTTATACAGCCTTTGGAAAGCTCAGAATTGACCTGTTCTTGTTATTTTTATTGGCTCCCTTGATGATAGACAAATGGGGCTAACCTGAGGCCAACATAACCAGCAGGAAATTTGGGTCATGGGTAGTTACATTTTTAAAACTTGTGTTTTAGGGTTGTTCAGTCAGGGTAATTGATTGATTGTTACATGGTGCAGGGAGCACCTAAATCATCAGAGGTGGCCAGATAATGACAATCTGCTAGTGGGCTTTGTTTGAGGCAAATTTCCAAGCTCCCTGTGGAGTTGTGCTCTGCAGTGAGGTTGTGAGTCCCTTTTTTCATGCGTGCTCCAGTCCAGCTAGCCTGTTTGTATAAAATAGCCTCTTAAACTTGGCAGTTCTATTTGAAATCCTCTGTAATGCCCTTTCCCAAGAGATAAGAAAAAAACATTCCAAAGAAGTTCATACCCCAAAAAGACCCTATGTGCATTTTAAAGTTAATGGTTTATTATAGATGTTTAATATTTTTCTTTCATTTTTACTTTGAAGATAAGAGGTGGCAATTGTTGCTTTAAGTTTTTGAGTTTTTGTCCTTCCTTCAGTAAATCATCCTGAAAGTTTAGACCCAAATTTTTTTCATATAGGTTTGAAAGTTTGCCTGAGATGCTGCACACATGTACTTTGAGAGCTATTAAGTCCTCGAGCAGGAGTTGTTGATGTGCTATTTGTATGAGCATATGCATTCTCAGTGCGACATGCATTTGGATAATTTGTGCATGTAAAAAAAAAAAAAAGCATATTCTTTTCAAGAAATCATGTCTTGTGTTACAGGAGCATGCAATGTGATATTTAGAAATGTGGGGAGTACAGAGTGTTTGTGGCGGGGGGGGGTGGGGAATAGATGATGTGCCAGTAGATGGTGTTCAGTAATATGTGACATAGAGTTTGCCTGTGCTTAGAAGTGAATTCAGATTAATGTAGGATATAGATTGAAGTTCGTCATCTGTTCCAGAATAACTCTACGCATAAGTTAATCTTCAGATCTTGGATTTTTAAGATTTACTAGACTTTTATTTGTTGCAAGTGGCTTCCTCCACGTAGGTGCATGCATCTAAATTCCTTGAATTTTGTCATCTTCCATTTCAGGATCAGGATCATCTGAAATTTATCGTACTAATGTACACATGAGAATTTGTTTAAGTGTCAAAATATATTGCTTTTCAGAAAGAAAACAGGTAATACTGAACTGAGGCAGGACTCTGTCGAAATTTAGGAAACAGCAGCATTGTCGTGAAGGTGGCCCAGCTGGCAGCATGTGCCAGACCAACACCAAACATGTTAGACTTGCTTTCCAGGCAGCATAGAGACTGGGCTTGCTGTACATCTAATTTAATGTTCCCTGCACAGCCACACATGTGCTGCCAAGCCCTCTCAGATTTTTAAATGTTCCTTTTAGGCTTTCAAATGTTTTTGACTACTGTAGCTTTATAATTTACTGCTTGAAGCCCTAAATTACACCTACTGTTAGATTTAGCATATGAGTTGTTAGAAAATTCCTCTCTAAGGTATGTATTCAAATAAAAAACACAACGTCTGACCACATTAAAGTTTCTTGAAAGATGGGTCTATGGCATGAGTGTATCCATGTCAGGAAGAGGGTGTGGCCCAAAGTCAGCAGAAGTGGTGTCTTCTATAGCACCAGCTTGAAAAAAGTTTCCTCAGAGCTCAAGTAGTTGATGTTTTCTTTCTGATTGAGATCTGTAATGGATCAGTATAGGAATTAAAATTACAGTTTATGAGATGCCTGTTAGAGTATCCACAGTTGTTAAAGAACAACTGAAGCAAAATACAGCCAAAATCAGGAACACTTGAGGTATTCTACGGAATACACTAGGAGATAAAACTTTTGAATTTCCATGTGCTCAGAGTTAGACTCTGAAATCCCTGAGCAGGTTTCAAAAAAACTGTTCAGTTGCCAAAAAAGGGCAGAACTTAATGCAGTTTAAAACAACAATAAACCTAATTGTGTCATTTTGTTATTGTATAAACCTGTTTCTGTTTATTTCGTATTTATTTTCCTTTGCTTCTTTTATTGGTCTCTGTTTAAAGGGTGTGTTATTGGCTGTGGTGCTTATTACCATGAGTAGTCTGAAGTTACTGTAGGAGCAACCAAGAGTACATTTTTGCAGACTTGATTCTTTGGATTATAGGATATCCAGTGTTTTGCTTTACTCTGTGAACGCGCACATTTTCAGGAGGAGCAATTTGGTGACCGCAGGGCAAAGCACGGGGTACTGAGGGGCGTGTTGCAGAAGACCTCTTGGGTCGACCTGACAGTTCACGATTGCCAGTGGAGGAAGGTTGTGCTGCTCCTCCAGGTGTCCCTCCTCTGAGCAGTGTGCTCCCGCTGTGCACCTCGCACTGATGCCAGTTCTTGTCCGGGCCCACTGATGAGCTGCAAACTAACTCGCAGCAGAAAACAAGTGTGTCTATAAATTTTATATATAGGGGTGTGTGCGCAGCAAGGATGTCACTTCACTGGCATTATTGGTTATTTCTGGTGGCTTGAGTAGCAGGAATCTGTGTGGTGGATCTAAACCCCTGCTCTGGCGTTGTGTGATGTGGATGTCAGTGTGCCACTTAATGGAATTTCTGTCTTAAGTCTCCTTTTTCCAACCATAGAAAAGCTCCCTCCCCCTCTCACAGACACTGGAAGAAACAATTGCAATTTCAACTGCTCCTAGGGCCTAGGAAATGCCAGCGTACTCAGTTTTCCCCCTTCTCTCCTCCACCAGCCTTCCCCTCCTCGTATATACGTTATGATCATCTTTAGTCATGTGGTCACATACCTCTCCTCCCTCCATGYGACCTTTGCCTTGTTCACCCCACAGCGTGAATGGGCTGTGGGAGTGAATCAGACCTAAGCAGCAAAGGAGGGGTTTGGGATGTAAAAGCCCCTGCTGCATCTGTTGCAGAAGCTGGAGCACATGCTGTGAAGGAGGCAGGGGCTGCAGAGGGAGGAGAGGGTTGCCATGCGTGCAAGGCAGGTGACTGCTGTCCTGGAGAAATATGCCCTGTCCTCGCTCCTGTCACAGAGGTCCTCTGGGAAACCAAGCCAGTCACTTCAACTTGGTGTTTCACAGGTGGTTCCCTCTGTTTCTAATTTTCTGTGTTTCTGACCTGAAACCACAGGTCAGGTTTGCAGATGTGCTGAGAGCTTGCAATAGCAGCTGAAGCCAGTAGGAGTGGAGCTTTGAAGTTCCTGCTCGAGTACAAAACAAGGCCCAAGGTAAAATCAAAATGGAGGCCCAAAATTTCGAGGAAGCTTTTGACCTTGTGCTTTGTACCATTTTCCCATACAGAAAAGACTGATGCTCCAGTTCTCTCATCTCACTGGTACACGGAGAAGGTCTAATCATTAAAGTTTATCAGGTGCTAACATACTGTTGTTGTGAGTGCTTAGGAAGAAAACTTTAGGAAACTAATGAATTTGTTTTCTGAGCAGCAAATAGTTCAGGGGACTCTGTGCTGACAAATGAGGAAAATGCAAATATTGAATAACTGTTCATTAAATGAACTAGGGATGCTGGGGGACACATCAGTGACTAGACCTTTTAATGTTCATTTATAGACCTGTCAGCCATGAATTTCTCTAATCCCTTTTTGAACCAGTTGATTTGGTCCCGTGTTAGTTTTTGTATTGCAATATTTGGTGAACAGTAGTTCCAGCTTATTCCCCACTTCTGTCATTTTGTAAACTTCAGTCATATCCCCTTTCAGCCTTCACTTCTCCATACTGGAAAGTCCTAGCTGTTCTGGTCTCTTCTTTTACCCAAAAGAGATTATTTGAGATTAAGAGATTATTTCTGTTGCAGAAATAGTAGCCCTTCAGGATACAGGCAGGTGCTGCTAAACACTATGGGTGAATCTGACACACTCTTCCTTCTGTTTTTCAGACTATTGGAGAGTCAGAAATGCCCAGTGTCTTGAAACAGTTATTGCCAATGATCAAATCTTACAGTGAGAGGACACAACATGATTACACCTGTGAGGACTTCCTTGTTTTGCTGGTATACATGTATTCTGTGGTCGGAGAAATGAAAGGTGGAAAAGAGCTGGACGAAGCTGAAGAAGAGGTGAAAAAGGCTCTAGTCAAGGCTATTTGTGATGAGCCAGAACCGTCTTCTTTGTTGCAGAAAATAACAGGTAAGATTCTGTTTCAGTGTGGTGAGAAATTGGGTGGCTTTGAAAGCTAGAACTAGGAGAAGCATATAAAAAAAACCCAAAAAACTGACTTGTCTGTGGTGCTGAGGGTATGTGAGTAAGCCCAAGGATTTCCTGTAGTTTTGTTCCATCTTTGATGCTCATATATGCCAAATGCTGACAGGCTGTACTTGAATAGTGCTGAGTCTGATGAAAGCTCCACAATTTGTTCTTTTTGTTAAAGATTTGCTGAATTTGTGTGTTTTCATAAGGTAATCTTTTCAACGATTTCTTTCATTGATCAGTGCAAGGTTGGCCTTGTGAAGTCAAAATTAATCCTGGAAACATGTTCAGTGAACCACAGTTGTTTTGTGAATACTAGGAGCTGGCCTGTCTGGCATAAAAGAAGAAATGTGTCTAAAACTAACATTGAGCTTTTTGCTGAAACAACATGAACATTAGCTTTTAAAAATAACATGCTAAGCCCTTTTTYAGGTGAGCACTCATGCAACAAGAAAGCCCTAACCTCTTGCTGCCATTGTCACATATTTGAAAATTGTTAAAAATGATTATAAAAATGAATGTGGGTGGCACGTCTGAATGGAGGAAGAGAGCCCACTTCCTAATGTCAGTTATCTTGATATTTACTGATAGAGAGCAGGTCATTGACCAGGTCACCTTTGAGGTAGGGAACATACAAGCATAAATCAAAACGTCTCCAGGAGCTTTCAATTGAAAGCCTTTGCCAAGAATTTGCCTTAGTGGAGAAGCTCGCAAGGAGTGGAATAATATCGCTGGTGCTTATTCTGGTATTATTCACTGTGGACACTTATGCTTCAGAATACAGGTGTGTTCTGGCTGGCCTGCTGTTGCTTTGAATGTAAAATGTTTTAATTGTTACAAGACTCTTACTGTGGAATGGGTAAGTCCAGCCATACCTGCGCTGTGCCTTTATTTTAATACTCCTTGCAACGATGCCTGTAGTGTATAGCTGTATGTGCCTGGTAGCATTCCATGTCTCTTGCAGACTTCTACTCTGCTGTTTCTCGGTGTGCTGCATGCATCTTGTGTGCTGTGTGGGGTTTCCCTCACAACCTCAGTGGTATTCTCTGTTGGATATAGTGCAGTCCAAACCCTCTTTTCTAAAACTCCATTTTCATATTTTGCCTTTTTTCCTTTGTTAATCAATGTCTTGAAATGTGTTAAAGTGTCTGGCTTTAGATCAAACATCATTATTACATTGTGAAGTTAATCGCATAACACAAAACCAGTGTCCTTGCAGCCTTCCATTTCTTTATCTGTGTGGTTAGCACAACTGAATCTGTGCTTTTTACACAAGTGTGTGGTAGTACTCCTCCTTGCTTTTGTGGGCTTAGAAGCATTCTTTGCTTTTACATTTTATTTAGAGGTGGCAGTTCATTTGACCTATCCATAAAGGAAGACAAAAATACTGGATAAAGCTTATTGTAGTGGCCAAAAATAAGAATTGTCTTAGGAGGAAATTGTCAAAGAGAATTTCTAGAAATAACTCTTTGGTAGTTTTCAAGACTTTATTCATTCAACGGTTTGTTTTCTCAGCATTAGTGGAATTTGCTGAATTTGCAATTTGCTGTGTTTACTGAACAGTTGAACTGGGAAAACTGGAAAACACCAGCAGCCTTAGAAAGACTCCTATTTGACCTGTGTTATGTTAGGTCTGTGTGTTAAATCCCATTCCCCTCTGCATCTTAGGTACCTTGCTCACTCGTTGAGAGGCAAAGCAAGTCAAACCTGTATCTGCATGCTGAGCACCTACAAGCTTTCTTTCAAAAGCACTGCAGGAGTACTTTCTTACTTTTTAACATGGCTGAAAGATGGTAAATTGAGTGACAGCACCAGTTTCCCCTTTTGGTACAACAATTCAGTGGCCATAATGCTGAGACATCTTCCTCTTACAGCAGAATGTGGTATTAGCTACAGACTGTTCCTTTTAGCAGATACAAGTTGGCCTATTTCCATGAAGTCAGCCCAACTCTGCTAGTTAACAATAACCATGGATCTGGTTGGTTGTGTTCCAGATACAATGTCCTGTCCTCATTTTACTTTAAATCAGAAACAAAAGCAAACCTGTTTTGATTTTGAATGGCTACAAAAGTTAGTTAGACCAAAATCAATTTCGGTAATTCTTGGAATCTCTCTTTCATGATCAGAACAAAGYCAAATGTTCATGATGTCTTATTTTTGAGGGTTCCACCAAGATAAGTGATAGGAAGAATGTTAAATTGGACTTGTCAGGAAAAAAAAAAACAAACAACAGTATGCTGTACAAATTCAAAATATTGCTTACTGGCTCACTCCTTGCCTTCAGGTCCCCATGTGGGCCTGGAGTTCCTGAATATTCAATATCCATTCTGCAGTAAATCTTCTATTACCAAGTAGCTCAAAGGAAAGCAGAGCTGTAGGTTCAAGTTTCAAGCACTACTAATGATTGGACAGTTTTTGTTATAGTGACAGATAGCAAAATTCATTTTTGCCTTTAAAAAGCCATGCAAAAGTAATACTATTTAGACTGCAAAGCCAAGCACTTCAAAATTGAGAAATGACAGTATTTCAGTTTTCCATACAATCATAAGTTGACTCCTGTGTGTGCTATAGTACAGTCTTCAATTCATGATTGCATAGCGTATTTTCTGTAAGCCATTGCTTCATTCTTTGTATGGACTGACCACCACAGAGGACTAGAAAAATATAGCTTCAGTTAATCTTGCACATGATGAATATGTGCTAATGAAGTAAGGAAGACTGTCTATATCATGTTGTGCAAGTAACTCTTGGTCTCAACTTGCAGTCCATGAAATGGACTGGCACTCTCAGCCTTTTGTGACGCATTTGGGGACTTGCAGAAGAAAAAGTATTGTATGCATTTTCGGGTATCAGTGATTAGATTTCTGTGAACAGAGAGGGCTTTGTGTTCTGCTTCCCAATACAGCTTGTACCTGATGTTTTGGTTTTAGATTGGACCCAACACCGTACTAAGATTGTTTTTGATTCTAAACTGATTTAAGCTGAAATTAAAAGCCAGATCTCAACTGTGGCTCTCAACTGCTGCCTAAACCTTTGGTCTTCCTCTTCTCTGCAAAGCATATAAGGTGCACAGTCTGACAGATCCATGGTTTTTTCTTTTTTTGTTCCCTTAGAGTCACTGGGGAAATAAGATGCAAAACCCTTGCAAAATCATTTCTGACCTTTCTTAAGGTTGCGAGGTCAAATCGTCAGTCAAAATAATTGTCAGGTTTATATGAAGTATCTCTTATTCCTACATTGTTAAATGTAAACTTACTTATACTTGCCTGAATATAGATTGGCCTGTAGGAAATTTCATGTGATGTGTGACTACCTCACAGAACTAATGCTACCTCCTCGAAAAACTGCAGCTCATCAGTGCTTAGGGGGTGCTTATACTATTGTCTAATTTCGTCTGTTACTTAATTAAATTTGATTAGTATTTGCAATAGTGGAAAAGAAAGTGATTCTCAGAAATGTTAGAGCTTTGACACACTGGATTTTCCTCATGTAGCCTAGATTATTACAGCAGCCTGTGAAATATGTTAAGACACAGCACTTGCCTGAGCTTAAATTGTGAAAGAAGCATAAGCACTTGGAATTTTCTGGCTTTTGAGTGTTAGGCTTTTCAGCCTTATCGTTGCTTCAGCATATGTTTTCCAAAAAATATGGTATACAATAGCATTTTGCGTTTAAGTAACACCTGATTTTATTGAAGCACTAAAAACATCCTGTAACTGTTAATTAAAATGAAAACACAACAGGTTAGTCACCCAGTGAGATTAAGAAATATGATATGTTTTTTACATGCGTAATGGTATAAAACTATATTGTGTTGTAGCATTTGATAGAACAGTTAATAATACGTGTTCTGGTAGACTATCTTAATGCCTTGGGTAATAAAACTGAATGTAACAGTTCCAAGATTTCTCATGGGTATAATTTACCACAGACGTGTTCTTCATCACTCTTTCCAGGAGAACGCTAGAAATTGGAGGGGAAACAGAATAGAACAAAACATAATGGAAAATGATGGTTTTCAACAGAATGTTGGGTTTGGGAGTATTTTGGCTTTTTGGATCTTTTAGGCAGCTGTTAAGAAAAAAAAAGCTGTAAAAATACACTATTTACTTTGTCATCTTATCTGGTCAGGTCATTTTGTAAACATCCATGTAGAGCTGTTTACAACTAAAAATGTATGCAAAAGTAATACTAATAGAGCCATAAAACAATTAAAAAATTATTTTCAGCTGTTCCACTCTCCCTCTTTAGTCTACAAACCTCTGTGGGAGCTTTGTAGGACAGATGAGCCTTTCGTGGTGCGCTCTGAAGCCCAACAGGCCAGCCACAGGTACTGTCGGACTAGAGGGTAAGCCGGCTAACATGCACAAGTGCAGTAATTCTAAACTTGTGGGGTGTGAAACATGAATATAATATGAGCAACTTCAGTTGCACCTTCTCAAGCACAGAAGTAGCAGGAACCTTGTTTTTTCAGGAATTTCTATTTATCAGTATCTAAAAACTGAATCTTTTTTAGTCATACATGGATTTCTGGACTTTCTCTCGCCTTTTCTAAATTCTGTGCATTGATGTGTAGACCTTGTCATACTGCGTTAGACACGTGGGGCCTTAGAGGGACTATCTGTTTCTGATTGTTCGCAGCACAAGATTCTTTGGAGGAAATGTGCCATGGGCTACCTAAGTATCATTACCTTACTCCTAGCATGGCCTGAATATCATAAAATAACTGTGTATGTATATGGATAATATATTAGCACATGAAATACTATAAAATCACTATAAATTTTGCTGTAAATAGTTGCATTCCTAGGTGGGGACAGACAATTCCCACACTACACAGAAAAGCTCACTTTTGTTTTGCTGTGTTCTTGCCTTCATTGCCGTTTTGAAGCAACAGTTTCCCAAAGCTGGTTATCTTATGGGTAGGTAGGTATGAAAGTATTTCCTTTGATCAGGTTATAATTTAACCCATCTAGATTTGATTGAACATGTCATCCCCCTTGTGTAAAGAAACAAGATGTCTTCCTCTTTTCACAGTGGAGATGTAGCTCAATTATTTGCTAGGGATTTGTTTTTCACTTGCACATGGTTCAGGAAGGTAGCATGAAACTACTATTGTTTGAAACCATAAAATCCAAGAGTAAGTTCTGTGTACTTTCAGACTCAGAGTAATAACCTATATCAAGTATTTTCTGTAACATCAGTAAAGTTACCACTAGCTCAATGAAAGGCTAGTCCTGTCACTCCCTTGTATAATAGTAAATTTCCAATCAATCCATGGATTTCAGCAGAAGTGATCAAAAAGAAATTAACAACTTGAAGAAAACATTTATGTCCTTTTTTTTTATTTTGGTACTTATTGAGAATTTAGTCCTTATTAAAAAGAGACTTTTTTTCACATATTCTTAAAATCTAAAAACTTTATTGATGGCAACATGTAGACAAATGAGGGTGGGATTAATCCAGGATTTCCATGTAGTGCATGTATTTATAATGAGAAATGTCTTCATATAGCTGACTATATTTATCCAAAATAAAATAAAGTTGCACCGAAACTGTTTCTAGTTATAATTTTTAAATACTGTGCCTCCTGAATTTACAAAGAAATATAATTCAAGAAATTCAAAGATTTGTTCTTTATTTTGAAAAATTGGAAAAGTCTTAACAGGCTCTGCCATCTGCCAGGCCTTCTCTGGAGCTTCCATTTTTGCCTGTTTACATCTCAGGAACCCCACACTCATGTGGTCTGCACAGAAAATAAAAGCAACGTGTTAGTAATGCTAGGGCCTTTTAGGGCAATCGTGCATGCCTGGGGTACAGGAGCCTGGTGTGAGGATTGCTTCTTGATTCCAGGCATGTGTGGGAGTGTGGCTGCAAATAGGTTTGGTAGATAGGGATCAGTTTCCACCAGAGCTAAGGTTTATAAACTAAACTGTTTATGCTAAAAGTTCATAGAGTGGGTTACAGAGGGTGGGGGAATACCTCAATGCATCAAACAGCTAAACATTTTGAATGTCCAGACACACTGCTCTTTGACATACTGATTAGTTCTTCTAGTCCCAGACACTAAAGGATCATTTCCCTGCCTAATGTTAGCAAGACAGTTTTGCATTCCAGTTTAAATTGGGAAGAAGACCTCTTCCCACCAGGTTAGGCTGTTGTACATGCATGATTAGAGGCTGTGTTGTTTCATGAACCTACCGTCATGCAGCCTGCAAGTATAATTGCTTCTCTATACTGAAGGCAAATGCCAGAAATGCCACTGAGTATGGTCTATGTAGCTTTAATTCTGCTGTGATTTAAAGAGACGAGCTAGAAATGTTGGTGTGGCATGCCTGTGGAAACTCCAGGGGTGCTAGCATCATAATGGATTCATTAAAAGGAAGAAAAACTTTGTCATATGGTAGCTACAATCAAATGATAAAAAGGAAAGTATTCCCAGATTATGGCAGAGTTTCTTCCTCTCTTTCTCTCACATGCCCTCCATCTTCCCTAGTAGCTGAGATGGTCTTTGCCCAGCAGAGCCCTCCCAGGGTAGCGTGGAGATAAGGCACTGCTGGAATGAGTTCTCCTTTTCACATTAGATGCCAGAATGTAGTCTCTGTTGATACAGCTAAATAGTTTCATTCTGCCACAGTGCAGAGATTATTACTGCAGCCAAATGAAACCCAGACCATCTTGTCCTTAAGTCTGAAATCTGAGATTGTTGCTCAGGATGCTGGTTTTCTCCGGTTGTCCCAGCTGATTTTATAGATGCCTAAAACACTTCTCTCTCTGCCTTGTGGTGGGTGTTTGTAAAACTAGACATAAAGATGACTTCCTGGTATCTGTGTGAGTTTCTTGATGCATTTTGGACATGATTCAGTGGAAATTATTTGTGATCCAAAAGTCCCAGAAGATGGTGAATCTCTCTTTGTGGCATGCTGACTAACGTTTACCCAGCCAGGAGCACCAGAAAAAAMCCAAAAAGCTGTTGCATGGCTGTGTTAGAAAAAGTACATGAGAGCTCACACAGCTTAAACCTGTGATACTTTCACTGCTTGAGTGTTTCAATGCTTCATGGTAACATAGATATTGGAAAAAAATATCACATAAGCCAAGACTATTCATCTGATTTATACAAGAGTCTAAAGGATTCGTGGGGATTGTCATGACCCCTCTGTAAAGATGGGGAGAAATGGAGTATGAAGCAAAGAAATGACATGCTCTGCTTTAGCAACTGAATCTGTACGAGCAGAGTACGTGTGTCCTAATTTACATCAACTCTATGAGGACTCTTACGCTAAAATCTCAGTAACTTTCTGCTGTAACCTTTCTAAAGGCTTCTTCCCATTTCCATTCAAAATCCATGGACCTCGAATGGTAGACACTCAAGCTGTATCAGGCGTTGCTGACTCCAAGCTTTGTAGTGCTGCCTGGGTGGATTCCTGAGTTGTTTCTCAGTAGGGAGCTCACCCTACCCCATGTGATACAGTACTCAGGAGCCAATACTGCCCTTAAAAATGAGCAAGAAAATCCCACAGTTTCAATGCTAGAGCATTTCCCACTGGATTCATGTTACTTACTGTATAAGCAAGAGACACAAGATTTTCTGATGAACGGTTGGGGAGGCAAATTATGTTTGCAACAGTGTTCTGGATTAATTTATATCTAAATTTATATATGTATTTTTTTCACATGTCTTAAAAAGTCAGGCATATCTTAAAATCAGTGTTAAAAACCTATGAGTAACAAAGGTGAGAAAATCAGGCTGCTTTTTACACATGCAGGGATATTTTGTTTGGATTTCATGATGTACATTAAAATGTGTGGTAGAAGAAAATCCCAGTGGAAGCCCAGTGTTGGGTTTTTTTTTAACCTTCATATGTTGCCTATTTATTTTGTCTTCAGCACCTGGTCTCTGTTGGCTCCAAACTGGATAGTAATTTTCATTGAAGTGTTTATAACATGAAGTCTTTTTTTTTCTTCTTCTTTTTTAACAGGAGACATATGCCTGCAGCTCTGCAGGCCCCTGAATTGTTGCCAACATAGCAAGACAGCCAACTGAAACAGGAAACTGATATGGTGCAATATTCACTAATGATTTATATTATTTTTCAGCATGCAAATTCAATAGCATTTAGAAGATGCTCCTGGCAACAAATATGTCTGTTTACTTTAAGTGTAAAATGAAAAGAGAAGCCACTTTAAAATTAGAAAACTTTTTAAAAGGTGCTTGTACAAGTATGTGGCAAAGTTAAATCCTCTTTTCTTTTTTCCAAACAAGTCACTTCCTTGCAAAAACTTCAAGTTTTGGCATATTTTAAAATTATGAGTAAATTCTTGCTGTTTTGCAGAGCACACCCAGCCTGGCAAACCAAAAATGGTGAGGTATTAGATAGTTGTCAAATTTAAAAATAAGAAAAAGGCTTCTTCATGGTCACCACCCATATAACAGAAAAATTATGAGGTCTTCTGGTTTTGTTTTCCTTTTGCATGCAGACACAAATGTTAAGGTTTTCTGTAGATTGTAAAGTTTTACTCTCTGTTTCATTTTGGTGCCTTCTTGTAAGAATTTCTAAGTAGTCTCCTATTATAATTCTTTTCAGTTTCATTTATAACTTAAATACCTTGCAGAGTGCTGAATCTGACATGTGGCCATTCTGAATAATTGCATCCTATTCTCCAGATTCCTTAAAGTTGCTTCTACTGGAAGCACACAGGGACAGACAGCATTGCCTCAGCTGAAACCAGTAGGAAAAATTTTTGGTTCTAGATATTTACAGTTGTTTTCTTCAGCTCACTGGTAGTGGTGATTCTCTCATGCTTTCAATGACATTTTATCAGGGATGAATTCCATCCTTTGAATTATGGGCAGTCAACCTATTTCAAGGTAGCAATTTGTACATATTTTTAATGAAGATGCAGTATGTTGAAATACAGTATTTCAGGAAGCAGCTAAGCCCAAACTTAAAATGGAGTCATAAGGTTGTACTTTATCACAGTGTTTTTAACCAAAGAAATGTCTTGAAAGGTGGATCTTAACCTATTTTTTGAGAAACCACTACTGTCTTGTTTTTCTTAACCTCTCAACAGCAGAACCAAGAGCATAAAAATTATGTTGATATGAATTTTTAGAAGCTAACAAATAGCTCAGCAGTTTATGGCTTAAATGTTCATTGTTTGCCCATGTAGCTCACTAGTCAGCATGTCCTAGTTTCCCTTCTTTATCTTGAGCTGTGAAGACTCATGGATCTTGGCTCTGGAGGTCTTCTGTTCAGTCTTTCATTATAGTCAAAATCATTTGCTTCATATATATTGTAATTAAGGGTCAAGTCCTGCTTCTGTATAAATCACTATGAGAACACACAGTGCTTCTCTTGCTTATAGCAGTCCTGTGATCAGGCTTAAGAGACAGAGCAAACTGTTGTGATGTGGTCCAAAAATCCATTCAGACCTAAGAGGATATTCAGAATTAAGTATATTTATTGATCTGTCAACTTTGATGATATAACTTTGTAATTTATATACATTCCTTAGAACTGTTTTTAATGCTATTACTGTTTTGTTTTCAGTAACATCTAAATACTGTCAAATGCTACAGAAGTTCAAAAGTGCTACCATATTTAAATGAGTACTTTCTCACAAATCTCTTCGTATATAGTCAAACCCTTATTATAAACCTAAGAGGTAGTTCTCTTGTTGTTTTTGTATTTTAAATCAGCATGCAAGGTACTCATATTCCCTTTCTCCCTATTTGTTCTTGTTTAGTTTTAACTTTTATAGTTGAATAAATGTCACCTCTGGTGGTTAAAGTTCAGGTCAGGTTACATTTTGCTGTGACCCTTGCTCTGTTTTGTAGACAGTGGGACTGTGATCTGTCAAGATGGGAAAGTTCACAGATYGTAGCCTAAGGATTTTTTTCTCCTTTCTTGGATAGCCTTTCGTCAGGCAAGGAAAGCAGTAAGTTTGCAAAATTGGATTGAGGCAGTGCTGTTAGTTCTGTGTAAATAACAGGGTGGTGTTTGTGCCCTACATGCTTCTAGAAAGCATTATGCGTTACTTAGGCTAGTTTAGAGCCAGATGTCTGATTCTCTTTTAATTTCCCACTTTATTCATTAAAATAAATGTTATTGTGGAAATACTTGTTTGATGAGAGGCGGCAACAGCCAGTCATACCCAATTAGACACATTTATTTAATGAAAAATAGTACAATGATGTGTTTGACTTGCATGGACTTCTGTTAATGTAAGGAATGCATCAGCACAGGTCCTGGACTTCCTGCTTTTTCAGGTCTTCCTCTTCAGGCTTTTGTTTGTGGTGCTGTGTTTGTGTTCGTGTGTGTGTGTGTGTGTGTGTATATATGTGTATATATATATATATATATAGCCTTTGGGGAATGGTTATAGGCCCAGATAACTGCTGCCATCTGTTCACCAAACAGAACTACCCAGAAGATAACTTCTTTCCCAGGTTATTATCAAATATCAGCACGTCTGTGCCCAGAGGGCTCCCCTGGGATGTGCCACAATTCCACGGGGATGTTTGTCTTCCTTCCTTGTGCTGTCTTAAGATGTTGAGCAACTGGAGAATACACAGACGTGGTAGAGGCACCCTTGTGTTTGCTCAAAGTCAGTTCCTCAGAATGGAGGCTGTAAATGAGAAAAAATAAATAAATAAAAATTTGAAAAGAGCCTTTGCCTAATAGAAGGTAAGAATTCAGAGTCAGAGAAAGCAAATCTAATTCTCAAGTTTCTGCATCATCTTTTCTCTTCTGCCCTTTTTGCCTTGTTCACTTGCCTTGTACACTGCTCCTATTCCTGAGAATCCTGTACCATAAGTGAGGCAAGAATCCTCTGGCAGGAGAAATATCGTGGACTAATTGCTTACATCCAAATCTTAATGTTCATGCTGGGGAACTGCAGTTCTGGCATTCATTAACTTTTGAGTGCTTGACTTCACTAACCAGTATTGTTCCTTTAATGCTTTTAACATTTCCGAAGTAAACAAACAAAAGCTGAAACAGCTGAAAATACTGTTTTATTGTTTTGACCATAGAGAATGGTACTTTATTGACAAATTCAAATGATTTGGCTCCACATCATGGCTGTCTGCTGCTTGCACTAGTGAAGTACTCAGTTGCAATAGCAGGTTGTCTTTCAAATGGACCTGCCTCTTGAGTAAGTAAGCATACCATGTAGGGTTTTGCAGATATTTGACAGCAAGCAAATACTGAGATTTTGGAATAAATTCAATTTGAGATTTTCTGCCCATATTCCTTCAGCTTCTTTTGTCCCTTCGTGCTATAGCTCTTTTTCCTACCATCTCTCTTAGTCCTCTCTGTCCAGCTGTTTTTTCTCCTACCCTGTTTCCGGCCCGCTGCCCCAGTTCATCCCTCTGCCTCTCCACCGTCCACACGGATCCAATTTACCCTTGGCTCCTTGCTACACTTCCTTTTTTTGTCTGCCTCCTCCTAAACTCTGCTTTTGGCTCTCCTTAGGCTCCCACCTGTAGGTTCTGTTTTGCATCTCTTCTGTGCTCATGTATGTGAAGTTTGATGTATCTGCCTACCCTTCATTATCCCCATTTTAAGTCAAGTGTTTATGCTGGGGAGACCTCAGTAATCAGTTGCATTCATAGATGCAAATGACTTTTTTGTATTCTCCCATTCATAGAATATCATCTCTTCCCAAGAGCAAGCTGTTGTAGGCCAGTTCCAGCAACACTTGGTTAATTAATTTGTTATTTTAAAAGGAAAGGACAAAAATAAAATTAAACAAAGATTTTACTCTTATTTTTTAATAGCTCCATAAAACCTCCATTTGCGCATTACTCCACAAAAATGTTTACTTGTACAGATCAGGGGTGAAAGTGGAGTACACTGGCTTATTCCCACCACCCTACTTTAATCACCCAGGTTTAAAACAGGAATCTTGTCTGCCTATCTTTTTGTAGCCGACAGAAAGAGGCTCTTTCAAGGGTGTGATTCAGCTCATTTAGGTTAGTGCCTTGAATCAGACTCACAAAATATATGTTCCTTTCCCTTCCCAAAGGGGCGATGAGGGAACGAGCCTTTGCCAAGTCAGCTGTGTACCTAAAGAGTGGGAATACCTCGCGGGGTTTGTGCAGTGGCTGGAAGGTGCCCCAATAGGATGGCAATGGTCATGGCTCAAGACTTGGGGTGCTGAAGAAGGGAGAGGCTGCTCTGGGGGTCTTCATCGGTAAAGGTCAGGAAAATTCAAGTTGCAAAGGTTGGATGTTGTATTATTTCTGTTCATGATTATTTATTTGTGCCTCTCTCTTTGCTTCACATTCTGCAAGCGCTCTCTCTCTCTTCAGAAATAGGCTTATACTAGAAGTTCATCTTCTTTCATCAGTGCTTTCTTCATTTAAAGATTTAGATGTTTTACTTCTAGTTAGTGGCACCTGAGTTACGTTCATGGTAGTTTCTTTACAGTTAGAAAGCATTTCTCCACACAGAAAATACACGTTTATCTGGCAAATATCTTGAGAAATAAGAATATGTGAAAGTGATAATACATACTCATTTACAGCTGGTTTTATTAGATGAGAAATGAAAATCTTCCATGTTATTTTTGCTTCCAATTTCCATATCCATTTTCCATCTGCTTCTCTAGCAGTGCAGTATTTCTGGCAGATGGATATGACCTGAGAGCCTATCATGCTTTTTATTTTGCAGTTGGGGGGGGGGTCTGCATGTTACAATGCACACATCCCTTCCTTAACTGCCTCAGTCACCCTGGGTTTGAGGTGCCCTCTTGTATGTTGCCTGTGCAAATAACTTCTTTCAGTCTCTTACTTGTAACGGTAGAAAGGACACTTTTGTTTTCCTTGGTAGCAGTTGGATTTAATGTCTGTTTGCTTTCAGAATATTAGGTAGTATCTTTTCCCAGTTTCGAGCAGATAAACTGGAATGAGTCATAGGGTGCTTATTCCCAGAGATAGCTTGAGCAATGGAGAAGGGACCATGAATACTTCAGGCAAAAGTACTTGATATTAGGCTTAGATGGCGTGAAGGTCACTGTTTTTTGTTATTTTTCCCCCTCCCTAAGTAGATGAAGCTCTCTTCAAACAGACTGCAGAAATACCAATTAGTGTCCTTCATTCTGAAATGTAATCAGATTTAAAATGTAAAAAATCCCTTTTGGCTACAGTATAATCAGGGCCCCTAATTATGAAAGGCATATGTTCCCCTCCATCTTTCTTCCCCTCCACCCATGTAGATAATTGTCCTTCTAGAATGATTTCTTCTTTGTAAAAATCTTTGTGACATCTTCCTCCTGATTTGCTCAAAGCAACACTGTTATCTGGTGCATTAGTTTTATGTTGTTGGATTCTTGCAGGATAATATACAATGCAGTTACACTCATTACTTGCTATTCTGTGTGTCATCTGTGTTTTGGAATATTTCAAAGCTTGTCAGTCTTCCATTGGGGATTACATCATTTGGGGGGGTCTCAACTGTTCTGAAACAAAAGCATACTTCAGAAGTAAAATATGTATGCCCGGACAGTTGGCAGCCTTTCAACACTCCAAGCTTGACACAGAGTTAATTGGAAAGAAATGTATTTTTTTTGCTATTCATAGTAACTAAACAATTATTTCCATGTACGTTTTTTGGGTTATGTGGGTTTTTTGCTTAATGTAGGGATTTCTTTACAGATGGTAATTACTGACATAAAATACATTTCCTTGTTTCCAGCTGCTGCAGAATGTATTCTCAGGTGGTGATTTTGGTTTCTGCTTAGCTTTTGAGTGTTTTGCCAATTGTGGATTCAAATTAGTAGTTGTTTCTACAGTGGTAGATTTGGTAGATCTGATGGTGTTTGAAATATGAAGGTTTCAGTGTTATAGCCTGCCTCCCTTTCTGGGGCAGACCTCTGGAAAGAAAGGTACCTGCACCTGCTAGGCTACCTTGTCCCATATCAAATTATAACCACACAATCTATTGCACTATTTCACCCTAATATCCAAAATATACAGGAACAAGAAAACAATGAGAGCTTTTACAAGAAGAATGCTAGGAAAAACAGCAATGCAAAATTGCATCAAGAATTTGCTATTTGCCTACTTAATCCAGGTTCTGATGCTATTCCTAATGTTTTGTTAGGTTTTAACAATATACTGCATTTTACCTTGTTCTAAGGAAAACCTGCCTACCAGACTAGCAACCTCCACCTTTTGCTTGGGCAACCCACTTCCAGGCTCCTGGTACCTGGTGGGTTCTGGCTTCAGAACTTCTGCAATTGCGTTTCTTTCAGACTCCACCGTAAGACAAGCAAACCCTCCTTTGGGAACTGCCACATTACAATAAAGTGTATGAATCTCTCTCACAGACCCTGTGGGTAAGGATGTAGGTGAACTTTAAACATCTGCAGAATATTCTCAGCTTCAACAAAGTATCTACCTTATTTTCCCAAAATATCATTTCATCGAATGTTTTTATCTGCTCTGCCTAATGTCAGAAATTTGCCTTTCATTCTGAAAGAGTATTTAGGCATAGAGTGTGAATAACTAGTATAAACTATTAATAACCAATATAGACTATAAATAAACTAATAATATTTGTTTATTTGAATTTGTCATATAATGGGGAAGTACCAATAGTAAATTAATGTTGGTGGGAGTATATGTGTGGATCTATTTTTAACAGATACATACTTTTTGTATTTAAGAAAACATTTAAATAAGTGGAAAGTGAATATGAAAAAGTTTTGCTTTTTTTTTTTTTAAGACTGAAGCTTTCCAAAAACATTCCTAAAAAAGATTTCTATCTTTTAATTTATCACAGATCAATGAAATCTATGTCCCTCTTAATTTTAGTGAGTTACTTCTTTTTTTCTTATGTGTGTTTTCATAAAAATGTTCAAACATACAGAGATTAAACTGGTTTAATTTATTCTTTCCAGGGCATACCACAACCAGAGGACCACTCTGTAATTGTTTCAGCAGAATTGTACAAACTGTTATTGATGTTGTTTAAAGACTATGGTAAATCTAATTTCCCATTGGCCTGTACGCAAGTCATGCAGTCAAATATCTAAGTATGCAGGTCATGCAAATTATCAAGCTTATTGAAGGGTCAGTATAGTTATCAGTGGCAGCTGTCCGTAGGATCCTTAACAATGAGCTGAAAATTTATCTTTTGATTTGAATGGTTCTCATCCCTAGAAACATTATAAGGCCTCAAGAGCATTACTATTTTTAACTAAATAGTGGTTATGTTTTTCAGTTTACTTAGGCATCAGACCAAAGTTCATTGAAGTCCATATGAATTCCTCCACTTGCATCAGTATGCTTTGAGTCATGCCCTTAACAGTTTATTAAGTTTGCTGTTCAGACTAGAAGAGATTACAGAATAAAAACTGGTGCTCTACAAGCCAAAATGGACTTAACAAGTCCATTAACAAGTCCAGCCTAAGGTCCAAATTCTAACTCCAGTCAAGTCAATGGAAGATACAAATACATCCCACAAGAAAAGTTTGACTTTTTCTTGCATAGGAATAAATATCCTCTAAAGTTACCTTTCAACATATGGAAGGGAACCTAACTGTGGTAAAAGCCTTTGGGCAAAACAGACTTCCCCATGCAACAATGTTAATGATGAGAGATGGGGTGGGGAAGTGCGCTGTTAAGCAGTAAAACACCATTTAAGATTTTGGAGTGTTTGTGTTTATCATTAGGCAAACACTGGCTCATCTTTGAAGTACAAAAATGTTTTTGATCTTTGCTTTGAAGGTCATTTATTCATCATGCTAGAACAATGACATTAATACTACAGAAATTTTGAAAGACGTTTGTTAGTACAAAGGAAAGTTGATGATGATGATAGTAACAATTAAAAAACCCTAAATGAAGAACTTTGAAAATGTACTTGGAATAGAAAGTCAAGTAGTCTAAAAATTAGTAAATCAAGTGTATGGAAATTTTTTAACAAGAGAAAGGAGGAAATGTATGCTTGCTAAAAGGTAATCCTATGCAGTATTGCTTCATTAATGTTGAGAGGAAAAAAAATGAAACATAAAAAATAAATTAAAAGACTATATTTAAATCATTTACATCATTACATAATAACTCAATAATCCAGTAGAATTTTAAAAATATTTTCATAAAAAGAAAGGTAAGGGAAATTCCCTAATACTAAAAATATTCAAGATGACCAATACATTCAGGATAAACAGTGTGCAATGCAAAAGAATGAGTACCTGATTCTGAGGATAGATTTTAAGGCAAGCATCTTCAGGCTTTTTTCTGGAAAAAGCTTAGACAAGCAGAATTTTCTGCATTAAATGAGACCAAATTTGATGGGTCTGTTCAGGCCCTTACTGAACATCACAAGAGGAGTATTCTTAGAGAGTAAAAAACGTTGTTAGATAGAAAATTTCAGAGAGTCTGAATTCAGGGATGATACAAAGAGTAAAATGGAAAGATCTTTACTGGAGAGTCTGAAAGTGCAAAACCACTTAATTTTGTTTGGCCAAAGTATGAGACTTGTGGGGAAACCTTAATATCTTTTTGTTTGTGTAACGCTGAATTTTATCTTTGTGACAGGAAAAAGCATACACTTCTCAAATGTGACTATAGTGCTAATTTTTAAATTTAATTTTAATATTTTTAATTTTTGTATTTTTAATTCAATTTTTAAAGTAAAAGCTTTTTGAATTAGCAAAAGGGAACTGGGAGAAAAAACTAGAAACTGTTATACTAAATTGCTGCCTGCTTTCCAGTTTTGTTCTATGTTAAATTATTCCCTTGACAAACAGGATATTGAGTATATGTACTTTAGATATTTTATGATTAATCGACCTTTGTTTGTGTTTTAGTTAATAAAAACAGAACTACTATTGAAGGGTAGAAATAGTTGTGCTGGTTTATGATTGCAGTCAATACTCCTACCTGTGTTGTGTACATTTTTTCCAATGTGCATCAAATGTGATAACATATAGGAGGCATAACAGAATGAAATCTTGACTGTGATTAATGAATCTGTTTGCTGAGGTATTATTTAGACAAACCCTTTTATTTACATTTTATACGATTCGGTAGCAGAGGTGCCTTTATATTAAGTCATGGTTAGTTATGTCATGTGTCTGAGATTAGCTTTTCGTGGTGGGAAATTCTCAAAAGCTCTCAGCTTTTAGTGCTTGCCCAGAGATGGAGAAGAGTTAGGTTGGTGCTCCTCACTCATGAGAATCTCATCTGCATGATTTTTTAGTTGGCTTTATGGTCTAGATGATTGAGCTGCTTCTCTGAAGAGCTTTCAAACATGATTCACCAGTTATTTTGAAGATTACTGCTGAAAGCTCTTCAGTGTAATTTTCAGTCACTGCAAGGAAAGTGCCCCCTTGCAGGCACAGGTTCGGTGGAAATTGCTGCTATGATGCTTTGCAGATGCATCCAGACAGAATTTCAGCGCAAGTTTCTGACGGCTTATTGTAAAGCAGCAAGACCCTAAAGGGTGGCCAGTACATCATCAAGGATATTTGAAGTTCAGTCTTATCAAAGGGAAAAGTTAAGCTGTGGGGACTGCTCTTTCCCCTGGGTGTCTGCGTTGTGTGGAATGCAGAGCCAGAGATGGTGATCAAAGTGAAGATGTGTAAACCATGAATGCAAGCTTTGCTTTTCAACCCAATTTATCAAAGAGGAAGGTACTTATTAGCACAGAAGTGAGAAGGGAGTGTTGTTGGCCTGCAAGTCATTATTATCTTAATTTTTACATGGGAATAGATGGAGAGAACTGTAGGAAATGTTACTCCAAACACAGTCTTATCCAGTAGTCATTTCATAATTTCCTTCACACAATCCATTTGCATTCTTTACAAGTAGTGTTTTCTATTTTTTTTCTCTGCCAGTGGAAAACAGAAGTAAATGGTTTGTTTTCTTGTATGACTTGGGTGTCTTCCACACTTCATAAGAAGCATAAGATTTTCTTTTCAAAAAAGTGTTGAATACTAGCTTTCACGTGGTTTAGAACAGGAGAGGCAAATTTTTCCACTGATACCTAAAATTTTATATGCAGCTTTATATAGCGCATGATGTCATTTGTGTGTACGGATGGTGATTAACTCAGAGTTGCTCAGTTTACCCAGAAAGTGCATACACCATTGACAAGTCCCGTTGTATTTAAAGGTTAGCATAGAAAAACAAAGCAAAAGGTCACCATGAAATAATTGTGATGATTTTTTCATTGTTATAAATATTATTTTAATAACTGAATGTAAAATGCTAGCCTAATTTCTTGAATAGTTACAAAAGAAATCTTTCCACATTTAGGATAATTAGCAAAAAATGCAGCTCTTTCTGTCCATTAGCCATGAAAAACGTGCTGTTTTTTTGTACCAGTTTCCCAGCTGCTATGGATGAGCAGAGCTGTGGACTCGTAGTGATTTACAGCATTATTTTCATGACAATTTTTAGCAGGGTGGTGGTGGTGGGGGGGGTGTTTTAGCTTGGATTAACTCCCTGATCTGGTTCACAAGCAGAAATGCTTATATAATGCTTGTGTTAGCATACCCGAGGGAGGCACTCTGCAGCAAAGCAGGTGAGAGGAAAGGCTGGCATGGAAGGAGAGGTGAGAACTCTTGAAGTCGTCGTGGCTGCTGGATAGTCTGCATATTGGCTTCATAAACTTTAATGCCAAATGATTAGCACTTTATCAGCCAAGTTGACAGATTCCACAGCTTTCACCAAGGTATTTTGCTGCTTTTGCTGTTCAGTCTTTCTGCTGGTTGTTGAACTGTTGGTGAAATAAAATAGCAGGCAACTCTCCTTGAGATAGGAGAAATCTTGTCAGTCCTCCTCCAGTGCCCTTCATCACACAGCTCGTGGCCTTCATTGTCCTGCACCTTTTGTCTCCATAATAGTAGAAATGCACGTTAATGAGTGATCAGCTGCATTGTCCGATTGGTGCCAAATCCTGCTTCCCTCTTCCCCCCCCATCTCCACATAGTCCCCTTTAACTCTCACTGGAAGTTGTCTGCAGGAGCACTGGTTGTATCATTTCACTCTCTACTTTATTCATTTTATTCATTCATAATCTACCTACCTTACGTCACTCTCTCCTCTTCCTGCCTGAAAGTCGCCCAGTGGAGCTCCCCAGATCCCTGCGGGCTGTCTCAGAGATAACGCTGCCTGTAGCATGCTCTGCTTTGCTTTTGGTGGAATTTGCATTGTCCAGAAGCAAATTCCTTTTTTCTGTTTTTTACACATAAAGCACTACATTTTTAACACATACCTTTAATAAATACAGCAGTAAGCAAACTAGTTAGCAATGCTACTTTAAAGCAGGTATTCCAGTTGTCTTGTATTTATACAGTGCATCAGTACGACATGATTGTGTATGTTTTATATTCCCACCTCAGRAACTTAGCTTCCAGGATATGGTGTTGCAATATAGCCGTGCCATAGTACTGTTGATGTGCTTGTCTAAGTCCTTGCTATATTTTTTCATACTTTATTCCTTTTGATTAGTAGCCATGAGGTTACATTGCTTCACAAACAAATATTGCCTGTACACAGTATTTACAGTTACTGGGTTATTCAGAAAGCTATATAATATCTAGCCATGTCTGTTTAAGCAACTACATAGCTTAGCTTCCCTTTGTTATTTTTTGATAGATTTTTTTGGCCACAGATTATACCAATCTCTTGGTGGATGGAATGTGAAATTCAATTTAAAAAATTTCAAAGAGTATTTATTTTTAATCAATTAAACAAAGCTTCCTTAAATGTGCTGAAGGCTTTTTAAAAAAAAAATTCAGACAATTTGATAAATTTAAGTGTTTTTCCAGTTAATAATAGAACTGACAGATCATAATGTACTAAAAGCTTAGCTTGAGTAGACCTCATCCATTACTATCTAGTTTTTATCTGTAAATTGGAAAATGGTTCTCTGTATTTAACAACCAGAAGATTTTCTCAGCTTTGAGTGAACTAGCCTTTGAATTGAGCTAGATGAATAAACTGACTTAAGAAATGTTCTGTCTGTACCTGCAGAAGAAGCTGTAGCTGCCAAAAGATGATTGAATACTTCAAAAAAACATGGATTCCTAAGACTTAGCCAGTGATTTCGGCCAGTTCAGTACTTTGATGTTCTTGAAAAGTTCAGCAACAAATGCATAGTAATGCAAATTATAGTGAAGTATAGGCCTTTAAAAAATGATTATAATCTCAATATGAAATTTTAATAAGCAAAAAATCCAACTTCAGTAAAACTGCTTGTTGATGGAGCTAGTTTTTAATACCTGGTTTTCATTCATGTTCTTGTCTCTGAAATCAGCCCAGGCTTTCCATATGATTTCCTCTGTGCAGGTAATGAAGGGCAGATGCCAACGGAGAGAGTTACTCATTTAAAAGAAAAAAAAAGATAAACCAGGAAGGGAAGCATACTTTCAGTAAGGGTTGGAGGGTGTCCATCCAAGGTTTCTGAAAGAATTTCAGAAGGAAGCAGTTGAGTTACAAGATGTAACTTATTAAAAGCGGTTACTTCAGCAAAGAAATGGGCAGGGTATAAGTAGCTTGAAAAAATGTGTTTCATTATGAATCTTACTCTTCTAGTGTTGAAGACAGAAATATAAGGCACTAAATATTATCTGAAAGATAACCACCACCAGGGGGTTGTAGATGTTTCTTATCTTGCCACATGTTCTTAGAGGTCTTTGGAAGGTATGGTAGGGTGGAGAAAACTGCTGGACATAGCAACCTCTTTTGTGGCGTAAGCCTGGTGAGGGGTGCAGAGTGAAACTGTGTGACTGCTGAAAGCTCCCGGAAGCTCTGTTGCAGCGGTTGTACCTCACTGCCTCACGGGCTGGCCCTTCTCCCTGCCCGGTTGGCCCTTCCTCTCTGCCACTCTGGGGATGGCAAGTCCCACTAATGTCTTGCCAAACTGAAACCATGTGATTTGGGGGTTTGGGCATTGAGTCAAAACCCACCTGGAGGGAACCTGCAGGGACTGGGATCTGGTGCCCAAAGAAAAGGGGGCTTGACAGTCAGAGTAGGCAAAGGCAGACAGAGGAGACGACAGTTGAGCCTTGCAAGTGCAGGCAGGAAACCTCTGGGAGTCCAGAGGAGAGTAGTGTCTGGGAGCAGGAGTTGCAGGAGACAGCAGTGGGCCATGCAGGAGCTGACCCTGATTTTTAACAATCATGTAAATAAATTACTTGTTCTCATCAGGGAAAGAAGTTAGTAGTCGGAGACCCACAGCAGCAGCTGTAGGCTGGCAGGCATTCTCATGTCATCAGAGGGGTCAGTAAATAGGTGTTTTCATTTTATTGTGTTTGAAAATAAGAAAAGATCCTGATAATTTCCAGAAAAATCTTACACAGTTGTAAAACAGATTACAGAACTTCACACTAGACCAATGCAAAGCAGCATACATTGAAAAGAACAGGTAGGTGACCTCCTGGTCCTGTATCCAGTGAAAATGATGTCTTTGTAGTTTTTTGCAAATAAGAGACTACCTGTATGTTTTAAGCCTGGGCAGCAGTTGTCAGATAAATGAATTTAATATTAGCATCCTTTTTAGAGTGTTTTCTTTGCATGAATTGAGATTGAAATTTACAAATGAAATCCTCCTCCTGATTATTAAGTTCACCTTTGGTCATAAATTAATAGAAAAGATAGTGAAATATCTAGAAGCAATGGGAATTGAATAGGTAAGAAGATCATATAAGCAAACTAGAGTTAGTTAGAGAAGCTTTGAAGAGACATGAGGAAAAAAGAAGTCTAAAACCTGAGCTTTTGCACAAAGAATTTTATTCAAAGTTCTTGTTTACCTGTAATATGGAGACACTGAAATTAAAATGGAAGGCAGTTTAAATGCTGTCAATGGAGAGGCCATTTCAATTACAGCTTTAGTGTTCATTTTCTAACATGAACCCAGGAGACACAGGCACATGTATGTGTGCGCCTGAATACATGCCTTCATGTATCACCATGAAGGTTTGGGCACTGGGAAGTCTGCCCATGGYTAGAAGATGGTTCTACAGAGGCAAGATCTAAAGCTAAACTCCTTTTTCACGCTCTTCCCGGAGCAGACTTTGCATGATTGGAGCCTAAACAATCAAGTTGCAGGGTATACATGCTGGTATTTCAGCTGGCGAGGTGTCACATTTTTGCCCTTTGAGCAGAAAAAAAAACCAAATACCAGAACAAACTGAAAAATAGAGTTAAATTATATGGGAGATATGGGTGAAATATATTCTATTAGTAGTGATGATGTGGTAGAAATAGAAATAAAAGTGCCATATTTCACAGTTGGACACTTCAAAGGATACTTCTTTCCCAGTAATCCTCTGATCTGCTTCATGTCACAGGTCACTTAAACAGTATTTACAAACCTCCTGGCTGGAGTACTCATTCAGGATTTAAGGTGTTGCAACTTTTTGACATCAAAAGTTTAAGTGCACTGATATTTCTCTGAGAAGTATTTCATAGTTAATTTTCAGTTAGACTCATGTTTATGAATATGTCTCTTCAGAATTGATTTGAAACTTCCCTGGGGAGGGGGAAAAGTTCTCTCCTGATAGTGGTGTGATAAGTTTAGATGTGTCTGGTAGTTAGCCATGCTCTACTTTGAACACGGGCAAAGAAGTAAGGACCAAGTAGGAGTCAAAGGCTTGGCTTAACCATTGACCTGTGTGTAACTGAGAAATCTGTGTGAACTCTGGGTTCCTGTTTTTCCAAGCAAAAAATGTAAATATTAATATTCTCCTGCAAAGTGCTTTGCCACCTTTAAGAGTAGAATACTCTTAAAGTACTCTGATGATAATTGCTGTTATAATTTTGAATGTTGGCTGAACTTCGGGGTATAACACTCACTTTCAGCACCAAAATCATTCTGGGAGTCTGACATTTAGCATATAGTACTAAAGCATACATGAATATAGTACTTAGCCAGTGGTGCATTCTGGCCTCTAAGGCAGACATCATCCTTGGCTCTAGGTGGCCTTTTTCTCCCCTCCAAGTCGTGAGGGTTTGGAAATTTTGTTCTTATCAGACAACTGCTAGTTGCTTCAGTTAGATGGGTCCTATTCTTTACTCTTTCCATAAAGTAAATTTACTTCTGTCTTATTACTCCAAGAAAATGATACTCTTTCCATAGAGTAAATTTACTTCTGTCTTATTACTCCAAGAAAATGACAGCTTAAACTGACTCCTGCAAGTCCCCATGCAGCTTCTTGCAACCCCCTGCGATAGTAAAGCTGCTTTATGAAACCTGAATGTTAGAGTGGCAGATATTGAAAAGATTTGTTCATGGTTTTCTTCATGTTTGTTTTTACAAGAAAGGAGAGCATATTCAAAATATTTCTATTGCAACAAGGTAAAAGGACCAAGTTCCTAGGATCATAGTTAAAATAAAACTCCAAATATTTACTGTTGCAGAAGTAGGATTGCTTAGTTGCTTTGTCATGAATGATTTGAAGGAAGGATATTTTTTCAAATCTGTTTAATTAAAGATGCCTCTTTAGTTCTCCCTGTCCTTCATTTCAGTAGTTTTTCAGAGGCTTTCAGACCAGAACTGCACAGGGCTCTATTTCAAGTGCACTGTAAAGACCTGATAATATAGCCTCTGTGGCCATGGCACAGAATCTTCCTTATATAGCTTTTGAACAGAATACGCTTGTTCTGCAACAGATCTTGTGTTGTTTGTTCCTGATAACTATTCTCAAGCCTGTATAAATGACATTTCCAGATAACTTTCTTCTTCCCTGATAACAATCTGGTAGTTTATACCACTTTCCAGAAGTGTATATTTCTGTTTAGATTTTAAGATGCATTTATTATTTAGTATGGTTAAAGTAGTAATTCTTTCAGTATCTGCCAGCTAGATCCATTTTGAGAAGAGTCTCTTCAAAGCAATGTCTGTTCAGAATTGACTTATTTATGTGCAGTTTCTGTTCCACAACAAAGCGGTCAAAGAAACTAAGCATCAGTTCCTTTTGCCTGAAAAAGAAAGGGTTTCAGAAAACAGGTATGATTTAGAAAGCCATTTATGAGAACTCTGTGTTTCGAGCAGCTGTGTACTTGTACAGATTTCATATCTTATTTTTAAGGCTTTGTTTTTTGAACAAAATGCTGAGAGATGTGGAGATGACAGTGGGTTGTGTGAGAAGGGGAATTATCAGGTCCCAGGGAGATTATTAGCGAAGCTCTAAAAGGATTGTTCTCAGGACCGTTGTATGATACCACTAATGGCTTTGGCAGAAGTGTGTTGATGTAGTTCGCTGATGACCCAAAGATGTCAGTACAGAGGAGGTTGAACTGTCATGCAGACAGGAACTGGACAGTGTCAAAGACTAACAGAAATAGGGCTGAATTTCATAGGTTAAAATATATATTGGGCCTAATAATGAGATTTTGTTGACTGAGGAAGAGGTGCCATGGTATTATACCACCTGATCACAGTGGGGGTGACTCTGAGCTACAGCATGTTGCAGGCACCTGTCAGGAGAGTGATTTACAGCAGGGAAGAAATGACGTTAATGCCTCTGCACTGGGGCTAGATTTACTCTGGTTCTGCTTGCCCACCCTCAAGAAAGGTTCATTGTAGCTGAAACAAGTTTAGAAAAGAGCTCATAGGATGCTAAGGGAAATAAAAAGGCGTATGTATCTTCCAAGACAGAAGGACAGAAGAAGCAAAAATCCCCCTCTCCCAACCCTTTCTTCAAACAGCTCAGTAAGTAAGTAGGACTGTACAATACAGTGGCCTGCAAAAGCAAGGAACTTCGGTAACAAGGGGTTGACTTGATTGCCAAGGAAGGCTTTTCCAGTACTTTTTGTTATAAGTTAGCTGATAGGTACTAGATAGGTGAACACGTGGTGTTGGGGTTTAGAAGAGCTGTAATGTCTCTCCTGCCATCTCTTTCAGACTGGTGAGAAAACAACTCTTAAGTGTAGAGTAGCCCTGCGTTATGCTCCTCCTGCAGGCAGGCCGCTGCATTATGGCATGGAGCAGGTTCAGTTGTCGTGTTCTGGGATGGGGCCTAATGGGACAGTGGGGTCCCATCCCTGAATTCTTCGTGTGATATTTTTCAGTCTCAGTTTGGTCTCTGAAAAGGCAGACACAAATCACACATTTGATTTTTAAAAGTTTATCTTTCAGCTCTATCTTTTGTATATTGCCAAATGTCAGTTTAAATGGTTTCAGGAGGCCATTCACAGTTACAGATCTGAAGCAACTTGATCATTGACAAGTATCAAGGCTTTACAAGTTTATCCTACCCCAGGTCATGCTGTTTCCTCTAAGAATCAGGATTAGCCATTCAATAGACAGGACAAATGCTTTCATTTCCTGCAATGCAACATGCCCAGGAAGTCTGTAGAATTTGCGTAAAGCAATGTTGGACTTCCCATTAAAATTTTTGTTATTGGGGTCAAAAAGCATGAACCTCAAAGTGCATTGCTGCACTGTAGAAATAGCATCACTCATGAAGAGAAAAATCTGTGCCTTGCACTGTGCTGTAAGTTGCAGTAAAATAACACAGAACCTCTGAAATAGAGAAATGAACTTCTCACTATAAAATGACTAAGCAGCTTCTCCTTCATAAATGTAAAGAAATGCATTCACAGTACTGTGCTTAAGTGTTAATATAAAACTGTTTTTCATATGAATTTACTGTCAGCTCATTTTAAACATTCAGGTTATAATAGCATTTCCCTTATGAAGCCCCTCCCCCCCTTATCCTCTCCTATTTTATTAAAACCACTCATTTTAATAAGCTTATATTGTTTGATGTCTACCAAAAATTACTGTCCACTCATAACAAAAAATCACATCCTTTTTTTATATTTTAAGAAGAGCTGAGTTCTCTTGCTCCAGTTCATCTGGATTCTGGTGCATACTGAATAAATGATAATGAGCTGCGTGCTTAAAAAGGAATCTTTCAGCAAAGCATCCTACACATTATTTCTTGAGTTCTGGACAGCTTGCTGTAGTCCTTTCTGCATCTTTAAAAATTCCCATTGAAAAGTTATTTTAAATCAAGATGAGAAGGGGCTCCTAGTTTGTATCACTTACAGAGTTCTTCTGTTTTTCAAATCTTTATTACAAATGTATCAGAAAGTTTACATTCTTAAGGCAGTCAGAGTAGGATCCACTTCCATGTGGTCACATTCCCTGTCAGTGCACATGGGTTCTCCTGTTTACATCTTGCTTTCAAATGGAAAGGCAATTTAAGTCTTTTTAGTGCAGTTAACATTGTTACACAGATTCAGCCAATCGTTGATGCTACTTTGGCAATAGCTAGAGGCCCTCGTTATAATGCCCTCCAAAAGGTGTTGGGCAGAATGCTTGTAAATGGAGATAAGCCCATTTAATTAGGCTGCAGAAGTAGCTGCACAGGCCACCAAGCATGAGCTAGCCACTTCCACCCTCACTGCTCTGTTTCCTGAAATGATGGCGTGGCTCAGCCTTCGCGTAAGAATGGGTGCTTTGAGTCTGTGTGACTGCCAAAATCCATATAATTGAGACCTCTCTTCTTAATGACTTAACAAATTGAAGACTTAGCAAGCTGAGTGCGGACTGGAACCAAGAGGAACAGCTGGGGCCATGCAGAGGAGTTCCAGCACTCCCTGCTGTCATCATTTTCTCCTTCCCACCAAAGCAGTAGTTGTGCAGCAATAACTATGCAGTGCATTTATGTTGTGCATGCAGACCCGGCCTGGCACATCCCCCACACATGGGATTCTCCATGGATGGGCTGCATGGCACGTGTTGCTGTAAGTACTGATGAGCATCTGAGATTTCTTTCACTGAACTATGGGCACCGTGTGTGGATGTGTCTGTATTGTGTGTCACAACTCTGCAAGTACATCTGGCCTGGTCTGCTCAAAGTGCCCATGCCATCCAGTGTAATGATCTTGTGCCACACAAAGCAGGTTTGTTATGTGCTGGAGTAAGAAATGGAAGTGACAGCTGTACATCAAAGCAATGAGAGCAGGGATACCCAAGTTTGAAAGTTTTAAGAAGTATGCAAGTCTTTGGAATTTTTCCTTTTCAAATTAATTTTGTCAAGAGTCCTTGCTAGGTTTGGCTGCGTATCTAACTTTAAATTTCTATGAGGAAACATAGATATAAATGTCTTTATACTTTCATTTAATGAGTAATTCCACAAATCTACAATATTTTCTTAAATTGATTCTCCACGTATTTATCTTCTATGGACATTCAAATAAAGAAAATTTGCAAAGAGGCATTTAAAATGTAGCTGTTAGAACTGTGAGCAGCTGTGTACGTGAATCGCACAATGTGTATAACGTCCTGGGTCAGCAGGGGAGGTGGGTTTGTGGAGAACTGGTGCATTTTTTAACTTTCAAGGTTGCTTTAGACTGCTGTGCAAATCAGCCCTCAAAATTATAAGACAGAAGAAACTAATAAATATTTTTATGAATGTAGACATTAATAATATGAGTGGCTGCAGTAACATTTATGTGAGCAAGAATTAAACATCATAAAGGCATTTTTATAAGAAAGAGATCAAGTTTCTGAATAGTCCATAAGAGAATTTAAGCCCATTTGAAGCTTGGATTAGTTCTTTTTTAACTGAAACAATGTTTAGCTTACAGCACATTTAAAACTTTCACTTAAATGTGGATTTTTTTTTATTTATTCTGTAATCCATCGAAAATAGTCATCTATTTTCTTTCTGGTTTAAAAAATATATATTTCAGCCTTATAAAGTAGATGTCCTTTGCAGGATCACTGTTGATGAGAACCATACCACAGAACAGGAAGTTCAAAAGACAGCGAATGGCAGCAGAGAGCGGCTCCATCTGCTTTGGAAATGCATTGCTGTGCAGTGGAGGCCAAAACAACTGACATGACAAAGTCATTATTTATGGAAAGACTCTGAACTCTGGCTGTTTGTCAAGCTGACTCAGGTAGTCTGCTGCTGGACCTGATGAGCTAGCAAGTATCTAATGTAGATTTGTGCTCTAATAAATGTCAGATACAGAGGTGTTACTGAAACAAATTGCTAAAATATTAGGAGAAAAGGGGAATGTACATTGAATGGCAAAAGACTCTAATGACTGACTTCACTAATAGAGACTGGAGAGCATCAGAACATCTTATTTGTAAAATAAACGGGGGAGCAGAGAAAGCAGTGTGCTATCCCAACCCCGAAGCCAATGACAGAACTCTCCTTTACTGATAGAGAGCTGGGGTTTCACCCACTGGGTGCAGGATCTCAGTGTACTTCTCTATTAATTTATTTGTGCTACAGGAGCTGGAAGGGTTTGTGTGTTTGTGAAATAGTTTCTGCATCTGCCCATTTAGTAATTGCTCTGCTCCCCAGGCCAATGAAAATATTCCCTGTTCTCTTCAAAAATGCGCATCAGCAAGGACAACCAATATCTTTTAGGCCAATAAAATATGTCTGGGATGACTGCTGCTTTTTTATGTTAACCTCTGTTGAAAGCAGGAAGTCAGAAAAAATCAGCTGAAATAAGTTTGGATAATCTCACAGCCAAGTCAGGTTGGGTACATTTTTTGTCTGTTGTTTTGGGGAGTCTGTAATCTTGGCATCATTCTGAAATACATGAATTATAGCATGTTAGAAGATTACCCAAAGGAAGGCATCTTTCTCTAACTGTATAGTATACCTGCTGTGTACAGGTGACAACCAGGAACTCATGTGCCTGGCAGGTAGATTGCTTTGCTGCCTGACTTCAATAGCAATAAGCAGTTTGCTGCCATCTTCAAAAAATGTTGTGATACTTCACTGTTAGTTACAGGCGTTTTTCTGTTGCAAAAATATTTTCTAATCTTAGGCACATCTTAAAAAACAAACAACCCCCCCCCAAACCTCAGAGAAGGAAGCCTATCTAAATTCATTGCTCGCCTGTGTGACACACAGTAAGAAAGGGAGCCACATGTTCCTGTCTGGAAAGTGATCAGTTACATTCTCTAAGCGTTAAAGTGTGTCTGCATGTGTGCATCTGTACCCAGAGAGGCACGCATGCTTCAAGATTGTGCTGATAAATGAAATTTCTGGTCTCAAAAGAAAAATAATTATGTATAAAGTCTTTTATTTACCAGACTTAGAAATTCATTGTAATCTACTCCTCCTACTTTAAAAATACCCCCTATTATGGTGGCAGAAGTAGTCCTAGAGTAGTTAACTGATTCTGTATGTAGCCTCTAATTTAGCTCATTATTAAATGAAAAAAGAGTACAATGATCTGTTTTATTTATCATATCTTATCTAGTTATAAGTGCAGGTTATAGATATATGTAGTTCTGTATAAAATATCTGTTATAGTACTATACATGTGCATATACTAGAGAGCTGATAGACTTAGGATCGGTTGTAGTCATGCAACACTCATTTATCACATGCCTTTGACAGTCTCAACTGCATGCTGGCCATTAATCTGTTTTCCAAGACTGTCTAACGTTACCGTCCCCAGGCAACTTTGCACAGCTTCCATGCATAGAAAGGAGGGGGGGAGAAAAACAAGCCTGTTACAAAACTCCCTTCTGTCCTTTTGGAGGTAGACCATTTCCCAGAAGTACCCTCAACAAGGTCTGAATTGAGCAAGATTCAGTCCAGAGCTAGTGGTGAAATATGACATTAATAATGCAGGAGATTTGGAGAGCTAGCGCTTCAAGCCTGAGCAAGCTGGGGTTCACAGGCATTGAACTTTGATAACCCTACAATACACTTGAGGTTAGCACTAAAGACTTCTTTAAGTGCTGTACATAAATCATCTCCTAATCCACATTAAAATTGTTTTAATACTTGATTGGAAAGGTTTACACAGTTTAAATATTTGGTTCGGTTTTCAAATTGTTATCTGGATTCACTAAGATTTTTGAAACTTGATCTATAACTTCCTTGCTGGAAGTGGAAGTGCATTTATTATTCTCTCTGCTTCCAGTGAGACCTTAATTTTTCTCACTTTTCCGTTCCAGTCCAGGAGTGGAGTGGCCTGGTACCGTGATTGTTCAGCATGTGTGTGGCTCTTAGTGCAGTTCTGAGTCCTTTTCATTCAATTTCATCTCTCTGTCATTAATTGAGCATATGTAATTGATGTCTTTCATGTTATCTAGAACAAAAGGAGTCACTAAATAGTATCTATTAAAAGCATACAGCATGCCGACCCTACAGAAATATCCGCTTAAAGAATACAAGTTACCTGAGCAAATTCTCTGCGTACACACCCTCCATTTCCTCTTGATCCCTTCTCTCCCTGTGCCCTGCTGCCCCCAGTAAAACCCCTTGTATCCTGAACTAATTCTTTCCAATGTCTAGCCCTGACAGGCAATTATAATTACACATTTGTAATTACTAAGATGTATTGAATATATGTATTCAATATATTTAAGATTTATAATTCAGTAGTACATATTTTTTCCCCAAAAATGAGCCTACAACTGTGTCTTTCTGCTGATCTAGGAAGGACATCCTTTGTGGGCACGTAACGGTGTGGACAACTTTGGCAAAGATGGTAGGTTAGGAAGGAATGACGCCAGCTGCCAGGCATCAGGGTCTGGGGCTATCACCTGGAGTGGGGACTGTAAATAGAGGGGAAGCAGCTGAAGTTGTACAAATAGGCAGCTTGACCCACCCCACTTAGCAGGAGCCTGAACATCACTTTGGGACCTCCCACAGTTTGCTAGTGACAGTAATAGCTATTGTCACAGCACCGAACCCCTCCCGGGGTTTGTCTCTCTGTCAATAGGCAGCACAGAAGCACCCCAGGAGGACAGTGCAAAATGGAGCATGAAGTCAAGGTGCAAGCACAGATCCACCTTGGATCGTGCTTCCCCTGCACTTTGCCTATCCTGACGTCCCGTATTGCCTGCTTAAAAGCAGTCCCTTTGGGGGCTCCCAGTGTTAGGTCCGGGCAGGCAGCGAGCTTTGGGCAAATAGCCGTAACGTGCTGCAGTGACTTCACTGTGGGCGCTCACCACATGTCACTGAACAGTGTTTATGTTTATGAAATTGGGCTGCATTTTTCTGTCTTWGACTTTATTAGGAACTTGTTTTTATGTCAGTAACACTTACTTATTTTTACTTTAGTTGATCATAATTTTCAGTGCAGAAGGCAAATACAAGTATATACTTCTCTTGTTTTGGGGGAAGGGGGGAAGTGTCAGACTTTTACAAATGAACAAGTTCATGAGTCCTTTACTACAAAGGATATTGTGCGTTTTTATTGCATTTGATATTCATTAAGCTGTACATGATCTGTTCTTTCTGTGGGGAATTCTGCATATGTAAAGGCTTACACTATGGTTGGTTTAATTAGAAATAAAGTGTCAAGAAATTTGGCACGTTTTTTATTCTTTAATCAAATGACAAACGTTAAGCACATGGAGACCAATTAATTCCTGGAGTGATTTAACTGATTTCAGTGGCATTACAGCATGGGTGATTTAGCCTATGACATTCATTCAAATATTTTTTTTTTCTAACTTCTCAAATTAGTGTTCCCATCTAAAAATCTCTGGTAAAAGAGGAATAGCCTGAGATCTAGGAGAAGCATTGTCATCTGTCTTTCTACTCGGCAATTCATTTGCTAGGGAATTTTCTCAGTGTTGTTATGTTGTTAAGGGTTAGTATTAGAGAGAAGAGAGAGAGAGTGCTTTTATGAATCCCTTCTTTCTTCTTTTCTTTGGGGGGGAGGGGGGACAACGATTTTGCAGATTACTGAAGATCCTTTTCTGCAGCTATTAGTTGAGTAGTATTGGTACAAATTGTTTACTGAAGTAGCTTGCTGCTGTGAGTTACTGATAGTAATGATTGCAGAATTGGGCTATTAAGTTGCAATATTGTCAAAAAAGCTGTTACAAATAGTAATAAGATCATTAAAATGTTTTCATTAGGATTTGGGTTGAAAAATAGCCATTTGATGCTTCTTTGCTACAAATGTTAATTTGTATGTGTGTCTGTACTCATTTCCAAGGTGCAAAATTAGCAAATGACTTGTGGAATGAATCAGTAAAGCTATTGTGCGTTGTGAAGAAGTGAATAAACTAGCTGTTTTAACCTCAGTCTAGGCTTCCCCTCTCCTGGGTTTCCTAGCGGATCCTTTTGAGATATATCTGTTCCTAAAATAAAGCCACTTTTTATGCTTTTTAGTACTTGCTGACTATATGCCAAAGAATTCTATGAAGTATCTGTGAATATACACTGAGACAACACTACACTGCTTTCCTTATTTCCTGTACTGAATGGCCAACCCCAATGATAAACTGTAACACTACTCAAGGTAGGAAGAATAAGCTGCCAGAAACTATTTATCACTTCACTGGCTTTGTACCATGCATATCCGTCTGAAGTTAAATTGAGGTTATAAGAGGAGTTTTCTTTTTTCTCCAGCTTTGCCAACGATAGTATCTTGCATAAAGATTAAAATAGAAGCTCAGTGTTTAGCCCTTAGATGTTCCCCTTCCATGAAAAGAAGATGGAATTGATATAAAAGGTGACTCAAATGCCTTCAGTTTCTGCTAGCTAATTCTATAATGTTAATCTTACATTAACTTAAGATGAATATCTTTGAGGTACTTGAAAAAGGTGAATATCTTTTTCTAATGGCAGGCTTCAGGATGAAACTTTACATGCTAATATATAAGGTCAGGTTTCATCTAGAATTTTCATCGTTTCTGGATATTTCAGGAGTTCTTAAAATATTAATATCTCCTATCCCTTCATTCTATTTTGCATTGTTGTTAGGGAGGGATAAATAAGTGGTTTTCCTTTTGTCTGTATAACCTCATTTTAGAGATTTGTAGAAATTTTAAGCTAAAAGAAAAACGTGCATGATTTTTCTAAGGCAAAGCAGTGGGCAATGCTTTGGAGTATGACTCTTTAAAAACCCATAAATCCAAGTGAAGTTAATTTTAAATACATTTCCTACAGTAGAATGAGAGTTTACCTTTTAAGAAATTTTGTCTCGTACAGTATCAAGTAGCACAAATCCCATGATATTTGAGATGACTGCGCTGTAAAATGGAAGCATCATCAGAAAAGACAAAATAAGCTCAGCAACTTAGCACTTTTCCTTTTAGCACATCCAAAGCAGATGTGCACCTTCATTATCAATGCTGCTTGTGTTCTGATGGTAATCATTGTACTAGCTATTGCTTTCATGTGAACAACACACAAAAAAAAAGAATCAAAGAAACAACAAACTTGACTTGTAATAAGGTGGCACTTGACGTGCAGTATGCCCTGGTCACCATGGGAATAGATGACTGATGATACACACCATGCTGTAATGCATCTTCAAATAATTCAGTAACTGTAGTTGTTAAAAAATGTGTGTTTCTTAAGAGATGTTCCCTCCGATTATCCCATTGCTTTAAAGCCTCCATCCCTATTGACTGGAGTTTGCTAAACTTTAACTTGTTACTTTTGATTAGTCAGCTCATGCTGATATGAATATTGGCTGCCTCTCTCATCAACTTGAGCAGAACAGGGTGCTCGAGTCGACCACCCCATCGTCTGAAGACGAGGAGCCTGAGAGCAGAGCCTTTGCTCTGAGCAATTATGTACTGGGTGACCCTCCAGCCACTGCGCACAGCGAATCCAGTTTCCCATGTCTTTCCCAAAACTTGGCAATGGCAAAGAGTTAAATGGATGAGAGGGTGTGGTGGGAGAGACTAAATTTGGGATAAAGGGAAGCAAGGGAGCTTTTACTTCCAGACCTTGGGAAGAGTGTGCATGTAAGAAACTTTTATGAATATTTTGCATATGTGCCCAGAGCTTTAAGTGTGCCCAGATATTTAAGTAATCAAAATACCTAATTTAATCAAATTTATTTGTATAAGCAAAATGCCATCCAGCAATCAAAACCTACTTTTTTCTTTAAATTTATAGCAACAGTGCATTTATTTATGTTCATGCTTTTCTGAGCATGTCAAAAATTCTTAGTATATCACTTGAAAAATATTAGTGCAATAGCTATGTTTTCTTTTTATATCATGACACGAAAATGCATGATAAAAATGCCATGAAGGGAAATAATTGATTGCTAGTCCAAGCCATAGAGACCAACTGACTGCACAACACCCTTAAGTAATTAAATTGCTTTAACCACAGATAGCTGGGCCAGACTCTTTACATGATTCCCACCCCTCCACCCAATATTCATCATTTAATTTCACTCGATGTTGACCTTGCTGTAAGCTAAAATCACACAGATAATGTGTCAAAGCCAAGTGATCATTTTGTCTTTGCTTTATGAAAGAAAATGATTGTTTTTACTCCATTATTTTAATATTTTTACTTCAAAAAATTTCAAAAAGGTCAGTCTTTCTCAGTACTTTGATGTATTTGGGGTTTTCTTTCATAACAAAATGGTGGTATTAAAGCTACTCATGTTAAAGGTGACTACTTCTGATAAAAATCCGGTTCTCATGATTTGCTGCCTGGTTTTACCATACATTCCCTTATTCTTTTGAATTTTGTTCTTACAAGAGTAGCTAAATAAATACAGTAGCACACAAGCAAATGGAAAACATCTGTTGTTCTTATTCAGGAATTCAGTGAATCAGGTTTTGTGAACATCTGAACTCAGCACTCTTGCATATTTGTAGAATTATATGTAGTTTTAAATCATTATTGTAAAACATATACTTAAAGAGAATACTGTAAGAAGTGTTGAGAGTTCTGTCTTGGAAATGCCAAAGCTGCACAAGAGTGAAAGGAAGCTTTTTTGGTTGGGGTTTTTCTTTTTTAGTTGAAATGATTCAGAACCTTTAAGGAATAAGTACAGCAGACAGGACCAAAGCTCCATTCAGCCTGGTATCTGTTTCTGATAGTGGCCAGTGCATGGAGATTAAAGAACAGCTCCTGGTAGAGTGATGCATCCCTGATACACCATCCTCTTTTCCAGCATTCAGAGATGTAAAGATTTGCTGAGCTAGCGGTGGATCTTGTGATAATAGCAATGTAATGGAGTTAGGATGTTTTGTGAGTCATATCTGACAAGCCTAAAAGATATTTGAAATGGACAAGAGCACAGACTTTGTACAAGATGTGGGGAGATATTATAATGTGACTTTAAGAGTAGGTCACTAAAATACAGAAACTTTAAAAAATATGAGGCTCCTATAACAAGCAGAAGTGATTTTTACCTTAAATATTAAGAATGCATTTCTCCATATTTCATTAAGTTAAAAATGCCCTTTTTTTCTGTTATTAATGCCTATTTTTGTGTGTCAGTGATGTCATTATGCAAGTTCTCTTGCTGTCTCTCATTCTGTCAGACCAAGAGCATATCTACTTATTTTCAACAGCCTTCCCCTTCTTTGCATTCAGTGCCCCACCCAAAGCTTTATTCTGTGCATATCTGGCATTTGGAACAGATATAAGTATCACCACATAACCAGAGCTGGGTGTCATTACTTTGTCACCTATTGCCTCCCCCCATTTGTGTGTCTCCTTGCTGAGAATTGCTGCAAATGCTCATTATTTCAATACCTGTTCTGTCGTCTTCATTTTAGCAGCCCTAAAGATAGAAAACTTTTTCTCCCACCTGTCCTCGTTACCTATAAATTGCTAAAAGTGGGAATGAATAATTCATCTACGAAAATGTAACTCTTCCTAAAGCATGTTTAAGTCCTCATTGTTGACTATGAAGCAGTTTTTTTCCCACCAAATGCCAAAGTGCATTTTCTTGTAGGCACCACAGGGATTATGTGACATTGCAAGTTAGTAATCAATAGTGGGGAAGGGGCAGAGTGTAACTTCCCATTTAACAGTGCCAACTGGACCACAGTACATGTATTCCCCCAAAACAGCATTGATTCCCAATTTATTTTGGAATGAACTCCTGAGTCCTTCAGTCCTATGTCCACCATCCAGTTTAGTCATCAGGGACGGCCTGTGATCTAAAGCAGAATTTTATTATCCAACATCTATTTGTTGAAAACTCCTTTGTTGTTCACTTTTATTGGCTGGTTTTTGTCAGTAACATCCAGCTGATCAGGTTGCTCTGAATAATATTGATTGGCCTGGAAGGTCTTGTATAGTTTGAAACATGGAAAAACTAAATATAACCAACACACTGTCTTGTTTTCAGCCCTGGAATACTAATATTTACTGATACAGTGAATACCAACACTAATTTCTGTATCTAAGTAACTGCATGGGGAGCAGTCCCTGTTCAGTCACGCCCATCCATAACAAGAATGCATAAATCTCCTGTGGTTTTGCTTGTACGTGCTAATTATTGGCTTTGACATGTATGTCATTATTTTTGGCAAGAATATGAAAATGGGATTTTGTTCTGAAAATAGCTAAAAGAAAGAGGTGGGAGGAAGAAAAAGTACTTTTGTAATTGGTCCAGACTGAATTGGGAATCCATCCCTCTCCACCTGCCACTTGTGTAATTTCAAATCCTCTCCCTTCTTAGGACACGTGAGCCAGATCAGAGCAGTTCAAAGGAGCTGTGTGCTTTGCAGTTTGAACACCATCGTATTGGTTTCAGCCTTTTCTGTTATGTCTTGTACTCTGTTGTATCTTGTAGTATAGTTCTGAAATGGCTTCTGACAATTACATCGCCTGAAAAATCCTACTTAAAATAGGATTGGCAGCTGTGCTTCCAGGAGCTAGGTTGGTTTGCCCCTTCAGACCTTACTGTTTCTTACGTGCTTTCTCAAACTTCCAGCCTGGTTCCAGTTTAAGATTTATAGATACTGGAAATATTTGTGTCCCCTTCAGCATACTATTCACATTTCCAAAAACGTTTGTGTTTTGTTTTCATTTTATTACATAGAGAGCTCAGGCACAAAGCATTAGAAATGTCATTATGCTACTTTACACTATGTGTTTACCGATTTAATGAAATTGAAAGAGAGAGGCTACCGCTTTGCTCATGTAATAGAATGACGACAGCAGTAGCTGGTTTCTGATCTTGAGGCCTAACTTCTAGACAGTTTTGGTTTAGTCCCAAAGTACACACCACTGATGCTGCATAAGTAGTAAGTAACGATGATGAGCTTTCAAGTAAACAGCACAACTTCCATTTGTCTTTGAAGCTGTCATTGCAGTATCTGAATGTCTTAATACTGTTAACCTCTCAGGTGGACATCTGTCAGTCTGGAGCAACCAGCAAATTCTTAACAGGAATAAGCTGGTGTAGCTGCATTTACCTTTAGGGGATCTGTACTCTTTTAATCCAGCTGAGAATTTGTCCCATAATTTTGGTTATCTCTGTGGATGTGTATATGGTCACCACCCCTGAGGAATGCTGCCATCTACCATGCGCTAAAAACATATTTAGCTCTTTCTCATCTCTGTCTGAGGGCTCCATTTTTGTTGCTTGTTAAAGAATTAGTGAGATTGAGGATTCTTCTGAGAATCCTACTAATGAGAAAACCAAAAATCTCTCCCCTCCCCATGAGAGTTTTTCTAGCAGAAGAGGATGGCTACATCTGACTTGAAATGAAAGGTTTCAGATATCCCACCTGTGTCAGACACATATCCTTTTGTTGGTCATGTTCCCTGTTGTTATATTTGTTGGCAGAAAGGAAAGACTAGCTACTTTATAAGGAATTTTCCATCCTTCATGTCCATAATTCTGTGCTTTGGTGTTATACCTTATATATACATTGGAAAATTAGGGTCTTATATTTTTTTCCTGACTGAATCTCAACATATATAACAAGAAAAAAAGTCATCTTCTATCATAAAGTTCCAAAAAATGGAGGATAGGAGTACACTGGATGCATTTTTGTACTGTTACTCATAAGCAGTAGGGACAGAAGTCAAAACATGATGAGCAGGAACTCAAAGATGCTGCCACTTTTGTGTCTTCTTTCGCCTGCCTTGTCACTGGACTGTTCTGGGGAGGGGAGATCTTCTGGCATAAGTTAGTCAAGCTTGGGCATACCTAGCAGTGCAGGACCCAGAGGCTGCTAGAGGGGGCATGAAGTTGGTTAGCATCTCTGTGGCAACATCTTTTTCTGTTATCATTTTCTATATGCCAGCAGTTCTGAAGAGGCTTCTTGGGGGGGCAGCCTTAAGGTAATCTTCCACAGTTTTGTATTCTTCCTTGGAAAGATGAGGGATTTTAAGATTCCTTTGTGCCACATCAGCCCTTCATGGGATGCCATCGTAGGGAGGAAGATCTCACCCTCTGCTTTATGCCGTCATTTGAGATGCTGATACTATCCAGATAATCAGTAATACCTTTGGCTAAATCCAGTGATTTCTAGATGCAGGGCTTTGACTTGGTACTTCCTATCTTGAAATTCTATACAAAGGTTGGTGAATGTTTTCATCCCCATTATATAGGTGTGGATGCAAAGACAGAGACTGTGACATATCCAGGATAACAAAGAGAATGGTCCTGAAAGCCAGGGTTAGAAACAGTTTCCTAACTCCCAGTCTAATTTCTTGAGTTGCAATCCTGTTTTATCCTTTCCAGAAACTTCTTACATGATAATACTCTTTTCTCCTATCCCCTTCTGTTACTATACTAAGCCAACGTTCAGTTGAATCCTTTTAATGATTTTCTAAGCCTAAGTGATTCCTCATTGTGGGCAGCCAAACTTTAAACAGGCAGGACAAACATTCTTGCTGTATCCCTGTGCTTATTGACGTGTCAGGTTGGACCAAGAACATTCTGTAAAAATTATTCTTCGTTGTGACAAATCCTCTGGCTAGATTACAGCATCGACAAATTTTTACCAGATTTTTACTGCCAAGTTCACTAAGAGCACATCTGGAACTATTAGACTTCACTGTGTCTGGCATATCATATTCCTTTTCCATTTAATACAGGTTGGTCATCTTTGAGAGAAATCCTAGCTGCAATCTCATGTCCTTTCCCACCGATAATATAAGGAATTGTCTGAGTTTGTTCTTCTCTGTCTGACATCCTTAGTGAAGTTCCATAAACTAAACTAAGGAGGCATATGAGAGAGCTACATTCGCATACTGATTTATCTGTTAGAGAGCTTATTTGTTAAGGAGTGTGTCTGTTTATGTATGTATCTGTCCATAGAGAGAGAATCAATCCCCCAAGTCCCAGGTCTCGTGAACTATGGGAAAAAGAGTCTGAAAGGACCCTGAGACATCAGTTAGTTCATCCCTCTGATTCAAGGCAGGATCACTTCTACCTAAGCTGTTCCCACCAGATGTTTGTCTGCCTAGTTCTTAAAAACTGCCAGTGAAAGAGATTCCAAAACTTCCCTGGAGAATCAAGTGCTTAATTCTCCTTACTATAAAAGTTTCTCCTAAAAGCCAGTACCTTAAATCTTCTTCACTGCAACTTAATCCTAGCCTCAGGGAATACGGAAGAGTTTATTCGGTTATGTAAAAGGTGACTGAAAAGAATATTTGAAAAATGCTCTCCTGTCACTTCCTGTCTTCTCTTCTCCCTAGACTAAACAAATCAACTTCTCTTATTCTTGCCTTGTAGATCACGTCTGCTAGCGCTCTGATGGTTTCGGATGCTTTCCCCTGGACTTGCTCCAAGTGTTGCATGTGTTTCTTCAAGCACAGTTGTCAAAACTAGGAGCAATACTCCAACTGAGTCCTTATCGCTGCAGAATAGAGGATAAGATTATTTCATGTTTCTTCCATCTGACACTTCTGTCTGTAATTCTCAGCATGAGGTCTGCTTTGCCTGCAGTAGTATGGCACTGTTTATAATGTTGGCCTGTTCCTACTTTTCCCTTTCTAAAGATAGGTGCTGTGCTTGCCTCCTTCTGGTCTTTCAAAACTGCAGCATTGTCTGTACCTCCTCAAAGAAGCCTCTAAAGGGTCTGGGATTAGTTCACTGACTTCTCTAAATGCTCTCGGGTGTATTTCATCTGGCCAAGCTGACATGAAAACATCTAACTTATCAATACCATCTAGTCTGTTTTTCCTCTAGTCTATCTGCAGTTGTTGCAACCATCTGATTACATTATCTTTCCTAGCAAAGGCTGCAGCAAAAAGGCATCAAACATTTTAACCTTCTCAGTAATACCTATGGATAGATTTCCTTTTCACTGAATAGCAGTATCTCTAATTTTGGTTGTCTTATTCCTGCAACTCCTTTCCTCCTTCCCTTCTTCCCTCTTTCCCTCCTTCTAATATTTTCTTGCTACACCTCTGAGGGAATATTTGTGCATTCTGATTTTGCCCCTATGTGCTTGTACCCTTAGTAGCTTGAGCTGATTTGCACTTCCCATGACTTCTTGTGTTTGAAGATAGCGAAGAGCTCGTGATTTAGACAAGCGATTCTCCTTCTGCTCTTCTAGTCCTTCTGCTTCATAGGAGTAGTTTGTGCTTGTGTCCTCTGTTTTGTGTCTTTAGGGAAACAGAAGCTTTCCTGAGGTCTTTTTACCTTGTAGTTTTGATTGCGGTATATTCTTGCATACAAAGTTGCTTAGCTTTTTGAGTTTATTTTCTTGAATGTAATTCCTTTTTATGTTCCTGTTCTTCCTCTTCCCTTCATAGGTGAATTCAATCATTTCAAGTTTTTTTTTCAAATGTAATTGCCTTCTACAATCTTAGTAAGTCCCTTGATGTTTGTGAAAATTAAATTTCAATAAACTCTACCTCTAATTACTTTCTTCTGTTGCCTGTATCAAAATATTATTACCGGTGTATTTCAGGAATTTACCGATTGCAATACAGGATCTAAAGGTCACTCAACTAATTAAAAATTGGCAACTTAAACCTGAAAAGTTATTTTTATATGCTGTACAATCTGTGGAAAACTCCACTACAAAGGCAAGCCTCTGACAACAAGTCTGTATTATATTTTCAGTGCAAACTTAGAGCCACATTTGTTCAAAAGATAGCTTAGGGTCCCAACTGCTAGCAGACAAGGCTGCCTGCATCTGCATGGACTGTCACAAATTCCTGAGAAGAGAGGAAGAAGCAGGAGGAGAGCTTTAGATTATACAAGCCCCTGCCACAAATTCAATTACTTAACCCGCATGGTGGATGAACCAGCCTCAGCAACAACCATGTCTGCCTTACCAGTCCTTCGCTTCATAGCCTGAAATGCTTGCTGTGACATTGTGTCACGGCTTTGGGCAGACACGATGTCTGTGTACCTTCCTACGAGGCCCTGACAGCTCATACAGTGAGACAGTCTGAGATGCAAAAGAACTACAGATGTTTGCAAACCTATGGATCTGGGAATACTGGCAGGTCTGTGCTTTGCAGGAAAGTGTAGGCATAACCATATGAGCGGTGCATCCCTATGAGTAGGAAGTCAAGCAAAGGAGGCAGGAGACCTGCATGGATGAGCAAGGAGCTCYTGGCAAAACTCAACCAGAAGAAGGAAGTATACAGAAAGTGGAAAGGGGGACAGGCCACTTGGGAGGAATAGAGGAATGTTGTCAGAGTATGCAGGGATGCGACGAGGAAGGCTAAGGCCCGTCTGGAATTAAATCTGGCTAGAGATGTCAAGGACAGCAAGAAGGGCTTCTTCAAATACATCAGCAGCAAGAGGAAGACTAGGAAAACGTGGGCCCTTTGCTGAATGGGGTGGGTGCCCTGGTGACGAAGGATGCAGAGAAGGCAGAGTTACTGAATGCCTTCTTTGCTTCAGTCTTTACTGCTCAGGCCAGCCCTCAGGAACCCCAGATCCTGGAGGCAAGAGAGAAAGTCTGGAGAGAGGAAGACTTTCCCTTGGTGGAGGAGGAGTGGGTTAGAGATCATTTAAGCAAACTTGACACCCACAAATCCATGGGACCTGATGGGATGCACCCACGAGTGCTGAGGGAGCTGGCGGACATTATTGCTAAGCCACTCTCCGTCATCTTTGAAAGGTCATGGAGAACAGGAGAGGTGCCTGAGGACTGGAAGAAAGCCAATGTCACCCCAGTCTTCAAAAAGGGAAAGAAGGAGGACCCAGGGAACTACAGGCCAGTCAGCCTCACCTGCATCCCTGCAAAGGTGATGGAGCAGCTCATCCTGGAAGCCATCTCCACGCATGTGGAGGACAAGAAGGTGATCAGGAGTAGTCAGCATGGCTTCACCAAGGGGAAATCATGCTTAACCAATCTGATAGCCTTCTCTGATGGAATGACTGGCTGGGTAGATGAGGGGAGAGCAGTGGATGTTGTCTACCTAGACTTCAGCAAGGCTTTTGACACTGTCTCMCATARCATCCTCATAGRYAAGCTCAGGAAGTGTGGGYTRGAYGAGTGGACAGTGAGGTGGATTGAGAASTGGCTGAATGGCAGAGCTCAGAGGGTTGTGATCAGTGGCRCAGAGTCTAGTTGGAGGCCTGTAGCTAGCGGYRTCCCCCAGGGGTCAGTAYTGGGTCCRGTCTTGTTCAACTTCTTCATCARTGACCTGGATGAAGGSACAGAGTGCACCCTCWGCAAGTTTGCTGAYGATACAAAACTGGGAGGAGTGGCTGATACACCAGAGGGCTGTGCTGCCATTCARAGAGACTTGGACAGGCTGGAGAGGTGGGCGGAGAGGAACCTCMTGAAGKTCARCAAAGGSAAGTGCAGGGTCCTGCACCTRGGGAGGAATAACCCCAKGCACCAGGACAGGTTGGGGGTTGACCTGCTGGAAAGCAGCTCTGCSGAGAAGGACCTGGGAGTGCTGGTGGACACCAAGTTAAGCATGAGGCAGCAATGTGCCCTTGTGGCCAAGAAGGCCAATGGTATCCTGGGGTGCATCAGGAGGGGTGTTGCCAGCAGGTCGAGGGAGGTGATTCTCCCCCTCTACTCAGCCCTGGTGAGGCCCCATCTGGAGTCCTGTGTCCTGTTCTGGGCTCCCCAGTACAAGAGGGATGTGGCACTACTGGAGCAAGTCCAGCGAAGGGCTACAAAGATGATTAGGGGACTGGAGCATCTCTCTTATGAGGAAAGGCTGAGAGAGCTGGGCCTGTTTAGCCTGGAGAAGAGAAGGCTGAGAGGAGATCTTATCAACGTGTACAAGTATCTGAAGGGAGGGTGTCGAGAGGATGGAGCCAGACTGTTTTCAGTGGTGCCCAGCGACAGGACGCGAGGCAACGGGCACAAACTGAAACACAGACAGTTCCATCTGAACATGAGGAAAAACTTCTTCCCTGTGAGGGTGACAGAGCACTGGAACAGGTTGCCCCGAGAGGTGGTGGAGTCTCCTTCTCTGGAGATATTCAAAACCCGCCTGGATGCGATCCTGTGCAAGGTGCTCTAGGTGACCCTGCTTGAGCCAGGGGGGTTGGACTAGATGATCTCCAGAGGTCCCTTCCAACCTCAGCGATTCTGTGATTCTGTAACCATATGTAATTAAAAACCTAATGAAATTCTAAGTATAAGTTTATTACAATAGAAGATGCAAAAATGCTGAGTGGCATATAGGGTGTACAGGCTGATAAAACATTTTAAATGCTGTATTTCAGGTAAGGTTTTCTTTGTTTAGACTTTTCTCCTTCAAGATGAAAAAAAAAACCTGCTTGATTTATAGCCTTGTTTTACATAGAAAGATTATGGTATATTGCCTTGTTTGAAAGGGGACTAGAGAATAGGTTTATTTTTAATGTTCCTGGAAAGTGGATGCTGAGTGGTGATTGGTTGTTATGAGGATCCTCTGTGTGTTGTTTTACAGAATTTTTGTATCACATGCTCTGCAAATCATTAAATGCCGTGAGTATGAAGGCCAGCTTGCACGTAGGTATTGGCTTTAGATGAATATTGGGGTGTGCTAGCGGAGGAAGTTTTGGTCTGTCCTGCCCTTGGGTACACAGCAGCAGCACCTTTGAACAAGCTCAAGTTGCCCCAGGTTCTTTTTCTAAAGTAAGTATTTCCCCCTGCATCTTTGCCATATACACACTGGGGTACTCACTCTCTGGGACAAACTCTTCTTTCCTTTATCACAAAGTAAAAATCAACAGCGACGATTTTCAAAATCGCTCTGGCATGCATTTTCCAGAGATGAGAAGCAGCTGTAGGCTCATTTCTTCTTTGCTTTGTCCAGATACAGCAACAATTTTCTGACCACAAAAGGGGTATATTCTGGTATCTACACAATTTTAGAAAGAATGGCACTTCTGCCAGTTGTGCCTGTAAAAAAAATTTTGAGCATCTAAGCACCAGAAAAAACTGCAACTGAGAGCAAATGTGACACAATAATGCTGAAAATGCTCATCAGAGTTCAGTGAAAGTGCTTGTTCCTGTTCTGAAAATTCTGAAACAAATTAACAAAAATTTGCAGATATAGGGGAGAGGTCTTTGCAAGCTTTCTTTGGATGCAAATCTGAAGCTATGATGATGTGGAAGTTGCAAAAAAGGAAAATGAACCATTGTATGTTAACCTGAAAAAAATTATGTCAGGGTTACCGTGTGGTATTTCATTATAGTGGCTTTTTTTTTTCTTTTTCTGTTATTTGAAGAAAAAAATTGAACTGATGGGGGAAAAAGAAGCAAATATATGACAAGCAGCATATGCAAACTGTAAAGTGGAAATGGTAAATGAATGAGACCACATTTAGAAGAGACAGATGGTGCTTTTTTTGATCATATGGTTGCATTGGCAATAGAAATGTTTTGGAGTTAGGGAAGTGAGGAGGCCAGACACATTTCCTAGATGCGTGAAGATTTATTTGTAGAACATGCAGAAATGCAGGGAACAAAACAGCCCTTTGAGATGTGCATGAACATGATACATTTACATGTGGTTTGCACTGAACTAGCAGTTCTCATGGGATCTTTGGTTATATATTCTTGGTTTGACTGAGGACATCTCCCAGCATCTTTTGTCCCCATTGCTAGCATCTCCTTCTCTGTCACCTGTTTAGATCTTGCTGTTGTACACATTTTCCCAGATCCTGTATCAGCTAAAACTGTCCTTTCAAAGACTTACCTCTGCCCATGCATCAGAGAGGTCTTATTTCTAGATTAACCTTCAGTCAACTGCACATTTATTCTTGATTAACGGGTACAGCCATAGGCCTGGTTGGGCAAAGATATAGATGCTCGAAAGCATTAAGACATCCTCCCTTAGGAGGAATAGCACAGTACAGATATATAAAACTGAAAAAATCTCATTGGCTGCTCAGGAGGAGTATATATGTGTGTGTGTGTATGTATATCTATATATAATGAAAAATATGATTTATAAAGATCATATTGCTGGAGGAAATAACTTCCTGCAACTTCATATTTTTATAATTACTTATGCAGCATAAGAAATGCATGTTTGTTACTACTGATAATATGCAGTTGCAAAGGACTTCTGAAGAACAGTGCAGCAAGAGAATAGTTGAACCTTTTAATTACGATTTGTATGCTTGTATTATGTGGTTTCTGGGAAACTTTGTTTTTTCTATTTTTTTATTGTAGTTTGAACAATAAATCTTAAATCCTTTTTGCTGCTGCATGTCTGAATATATTAAACAAAATTTTCATAGCAATATATGGAAGGTATATGTTGCACAATATACTTTTTAGAATATTGGAAACATGTCCAGTTATTGGTTAACTTTTTTAAAAAAAAAAAAAGAGAGAGATAACTTGCAAGCAAAATTTTTATGAAAATATAAGATACTCATAAAATCCACTTGTCATCGTCTTTTGTCCTGCAAAGATTATAAAAACTAATGACGTTTCACACGCTCATGGAAAGTAACAGAGCAGATGTTTTCAGCTGACAGGGTGAGAAGAATTTTGCTAAAGCAACAGTAAGAAATTGCAGAATCTACAAGCCTGCCAGACTTGGAATTGTAAACAAAATCTCTTTGAAAATAGTCTAGTTCTCCTCATAGATACCAAAATCTTACTGAAAAATTGTTTGTTTACACTGACTTGTATTGACGGGAATTTTGAGAGCAGAATTATGAAGACAAAATGCTTTTGAAAATTTCCTAAGGTAATTAATATTGCAAAAGATTGGATGCTGATAAAATAGTCCTCTGCAGATTGAGATTGTGTTCATACAGAAGATCTTTTAAAGATTCATAGCCTTTGCAACATTTTTTCTGGGCACCACCCAGATACATATCAGTAGGATCTACTCAACTGGGAAAAGGTGTATGATAGTACAGTAATACGAAAGACATCGAAGGGCACAGCTTGGTAGAAGGAATTTATCGGATTTATTATGCAAAGGATGGTACTGTAATATGAAGCCACAGGCCTCATGTCAAGATGTGACATGTCTGAAAAAGGTCACCTGCTGTGGAAGTCTGAGGACAGCTCCACGCTCGACTTTTGTAATTATGTAGACTTCATCTTCAAATGGGCACATGAGCTGTTAGTATGGTCAGATTTCTTCTGAGTTGCTGATTTAAGTCTAGGCATGTCCTTAACTAAGAATTAACTTCAGTCACGCTTCAATAATTTTAAATAGTAAGAACCCATTTCTGAGGTTTTTTTATGATTAAAAAAGTAAAGGGAAAAGTCTGTTACTACTTGGTTTTATCAAGTTGCTGCATAAAACTACATGAAGAGAGTAAGGGATGTTTCCAATGCCAGGAGATCTTCAGCAGGTATAAGGATAACGCAGCTCACCCCGTAAGCGCGATGTTTGTGAGGCAGTGGAACTGAATAAGCAGAATACAGTAAGCTCTGCTTGTCTTGATTGCAGGACTAGGGCACTGCCTGGTTTGTGCGACTGAGGTAGACCTCAGATTGCTGAACTGAATTCTCCACTCCGTCCACTGGGGTTGCTTCTGGGGCAGATCAAGGCAATGTCCACTATGCTCATCTCTCCTTCTCACTACCTGCAGATTTGCTGAGCACTGTAATGACACCTGGCCACTTCCTCACGTACCTCAGATAGTGTCTCATGGCTCAGCCTCATTCTGAAAGCAATTCAGTATTTTGTTGGCTTGTCCTTACTCTTTAACAATATAAAATGCATTTCCCTCTTTCCTAGATTTCCTGTGGCTGGCAGACCTTTGGTTCATTTTGCAACCCCAGCTTGAACTGATTTTACACTCAGCTCTGATTTGGCAGCATTATTGGCTGGATGAATTTGCTTGTAATGTTACTTCCAGTGCTGTGCTAAATGAATGCTGAAAAGTTAATTCATTTACCTGAAATTGGAAATGCTGACTTTCACTTCTCCGTAGTACTTGTAGAGTAAGAAAGTTGTGTTTAAGTGTTAGAAAATACGTTTAAATGCTCCTGTGTAGCAGGCCTAGTTCAAAAGTACATTTCCTGATGGCAATTGACAAGGATTTTTTCTTTTTGAGAACTATGTAATTTTGATCAGTCTGTAAAACTATGCAATAGCTAGCCAAGTGATAGTGAGGGTCAAGACACTTACCTAGATTGATGATTGAGGCTGTGCAGGTATAGCTTTGAGAGCAGTGTAGGAAGAGAGGATTGTTTGGGGTAATAAAGTATAAACTCCCTCCCTTCTTTTTGAAGAGCAGAGGGTGTTTCAGACAAGCCAATCCAATAATATGTTTTGCTTTACTGAAGCAAAGCTGACATTTGTGGTCTTCTTTCTCCTTCTCTTCTTCCTTTTCATTTCATTTTATTCTGCCTAGTCAACCAATTAGCTTTATTAAGTGTATCTTCTTGTCTTTGCTATGTAAGTGCCTGGCCACCTTTGCATCATTCTTCCTCGAAGCCTGAAGTTCCTTTATCCACAGAATCAGAGAATTGCTGAGGCTGGCAGGGACCTCTGGAGATCATCTGGTCCAATCCTCCTGCTCAAGCAGGGCCAGCTGGAGCAGCTTGCTCAAGGCCACATCCAATTGGGTTTTGAATATCTCTAAGGATGGAGAGTCCGCAACCTCTCTGGGCAACCTGTTCCAGTGTTTGACCACCCTCATTAAAAAAGTTTTTCCTTATGTTCAGATGGAATTTCCTGTGTTTCAGTTTGTGCCCGTTGCCTCTCGTCCTGTCACTGGGCACTGCTGAGAAGAGTCTGGCCCCGTCCGCTTTACAGTCTCTCGTCAGATATTTATATGAATTAATAAGATCCCCCTTGAGCCTTCTCTTCTCCAGGCTAAACAGTCCCAGCCCTCTCAGTGTCTCCTCATATTCCCCATTGCTCATGAATGACCCCATAGTGGTTTCTTCCTCTCTTGCTTACCCTGTGTATATCTGGAATCCTCCCTGGAATACCGGCAGGCCCCACTGGCTGTGCGGTATGGTGCTGTCATCAGCTCATGCTCTCGAGTTTCTTTGCATTGGAGGCTTTTCAGGATATGTTAGTTATCTATTGATGCCAACAGCCGAAATCATGGAGATTTTAGTTGACTAAGTAGTACAGGATCAGACTCTTAGTTTGCAGATGATTGACCTAAAAGATATCTTGAAATGGGTCCTTTGAGCTCTGAAGTTTATTTTTGTTTCTGTGCAGCTGGTGTACATATGTTTCTTTAAGACCACATGTTAAACTTCTCATGAAACATTAGAAAATGTACTGTACACATTATGTAGCTGCTTAATAAATATCAGTGTCTTTTTGTTGTTCAAAAAGGGCATATTTATTATTTTTCCTAATCTGTCATAATAGACTAGCCCGTATTTATTTTTTTCTTCTAGTGAAAGGCAGTCAAGTAACCTCAAAATAAGATGTAATATTCACTAGACTACACTCTCTATTGTTTCAAAGTTTAGAACAACGAGATTGTGTGTTGTGGAGTTTGGTTTGTTTTGCTTTTCCAGAAGGCCTGGAAGCAGCAGTTGAAAACCTGAATGCACTATAGCTGACGGCAAATTTCTTGGAGGTCAATGGGACCAAAATTTCTTCCTGTGTCCTGGTCTGTATTACATGCTAATCGTCAGTCTTTCCTGAGTTCAGCAAGTTGGAAAAGCATTCATACTGAAAACTTTGATAGCCACTATACTGCAAGAAGTCGTCTGATTGCAGGTCATAAAGACTGAAATCTTAAAAAGAATTGTAGAAATTGGTGAATTTAGGATATAAACAGTTACTAGCAAAGACTCTTGACACAGGCTTAAGCAGTGTAGACATAAATACCTGGATATTTAATAGTGTGGCCATTACTTTTACCATAATTATCTTCAAGTAAGTTTTTATCTGAAAATACTATATGGTGAAGTTGTTCTATGCAACTTCTGCTATGTGAATAATTTTTGTGTGCATTTCAAAAAGTCTGAGCTGAGATTTGCACTACTTTTGAAACTGTTCCTTAACAACTTTTGAAAGTGCTCATGAACAACTTCTCCTACGAGACTAACCAGTCAATTTTGACATCTCAGAGATAAGACTTCTGAGACATATAGAGGTCTTATCGAGGAAAAGGTATTTCTTTAGATGCAGAACTGTATGGGCAGGTAATGCTATGTTAAGCACTCCATGATCTTCACCAAGTCACCCTCTGAGCCCTAAAACTGAGCAAACTGGTGAAGTTTCCTAATGTCCTTAAGAGAAGAAATGYGTTAAAAATGAATAATTATGACAGTGAATAACTAGTTCTGTTTTGTATTTAGGGTGAACCTCTTCATTTTGCAAGTGTAGTCAGCGTAGCGTCCCCTCCACAAATGTAGTCATTTGGATTACTCCTCTGGTAATGCCATTCAAATACTTTAATTAGCTTATAAATTAAAATACATGCAGGAAATATTAGCATCATTTATTTTCTTTGCCAGACGTGAGCTGAATGGATTAACAGTCTTGTGCATTAAAGTTTCTTGATGTAAAATCTAACCCAGATCTTGCAGAAGGACTGTTTTTGGAGAAATCAGGTTTGGAATAATTCACATCAAGATTTGTCTTTCATAAATTAAGCAGCTTGATTGCTGTTGTTCTGATGTGTTGCACACCAACTTAACCATCAGTGCTTGAAAGACTCCCCATAGCATATTTGACTTTTGCTTCACTGCTTATTAAGACAACGTTTCTGGGGGAGCTCAGGCAGTCACAAACTCCTAAAGCCCCAAGGCACTGAGACAAGGGGAATCTCTCTGTCTTCCCTGTCAGTAAATGCCAATCTTGTGTAGCTATTGGAATCAACTTCCGGTCGACTTACTAAGGGCCAGAGCTGCCCATTAATCTTAGCTGCTCCAGAGGTCCCGTGTTGGTTTACTGGTTATATACTAGCTATACTTTTCTTAGTTTGAGAATGCATGACATCTGCTTTGATACAGCAGTATATATGCACATAAAAATAATGTAAAAATATAGGTATAAGATTATAAAGCTATTATTACATTTCTTCAAACCATGGAAATACTGTATGTGGCATTTCTAATAATTTATAAAATTAGGAAAATTTACAGGAACATTAAATTTTAAAAAATGAAAGACAAGTATAATAAGAATGTTGCAGGGATGATGTAGTTGTCCTAAAATCATGGATTATAAACTATTGTAAACCTTAAATTCAGAGCTATGGTCACCCTTCAAAGTAATCTAAACACATAAACATAAGCAGCCTTAACTCCCCTTGGAAATGGTATGAAATGAGAATAGGGGGAAAAAGTCCTTAAAAATAAGTTTAAACTCAACTGGGATCACAAGTGCTTTAAATGCAATCAAAAATACATCCAGGAGTAACACTAGGGCTGAGTTACAGTTGTTTGAATGCTTAACTGTGCATTCATTACTTAGTATGTCTGAATTTCTTTTAAATATAACCTTAACTCTGATCTGTTTCTACTGTCGATCTGTTCCCTTTTGCCAAGTTTGTAATGTGCCTATTAACAAAACATACTAGATCTCAGACAGGGAGTGTGGAGCTTTAGTACAAAGTTAGGGTTGCAAGAAAAGTCGTTCCAGTTCCTTTTTGTAATTTGTAAGGGAAATATTACAGCTGTGCGGCCAGATTTGCAGAAAGCATTGAGCTCGCAGAAGCTTCTGCCATTTCTTTGGGTCCCAAGGTAACAATGTACGTGCCAACTATCTCAATCAAATGGATGAAACTAGGATACACTAACTGTAGGATACGCTAACTGCTTTCCCAGTATTTCACTATTTTTTTCGTCTGTTACTTTTAAATTGCATAGACCCTTTTAATCTTTGAAGAATAGATATAGGATATCTGCAAGAACAGAGTAGAGTTTGCTCAGTGTAGATTGTGCACAGTGCTTTCACAAAGCAGGAGAACATTTTCAGATTTAGCCTGCAGGTTTATTTTACAAAAGAGATTGAATTTCTAGAAAATCTCTTCCATGAGAACTCTACAAAAACTGCTCAGTGCAATCAAATAAAAGATTTTCATTTGGGAAAAAAAAGAAAACCCACACAAAACCCCAAACTATTTTATTGGGTGTATTTTACATCCCCTGTGTAAACTGATCTGGTTCTGATCATGTTCATGAAATGTGAGGTCTGATTGCAACAGTTCTTGACCCAGACACAAACAAACAGAGATTCTTGCTTTAATTTAATTTTCTTCTATACTTGGAGCACCACCTTCACTAGGGAATATAACTCTCAGCTTGTTACAAACACGGAAAAGTGAAACAGCATGACTGCAGAGCTATCTAAGGCATGGACTGTACTGAGTGCATAACCACCTTTGTCCTTACTGCCTTAAATCTGCGCTAGCCAAGACCAGCAGTTAGTTACTTAGTGTTACTCTCAGTCTTACTGACTGAAAGTGTGTCTAGGGTGTCTCTTAAAATAAACTAAAGATTTTTTGAAATCATATTCTTATAGAGATAAAATGAGAAATTCTTTCAGTTAATTGGATACAAGAACTTGTCTAATAATTCTCTCATGTAAGAAAGGAAACAAACAGTATCTGAAGAGAGAAAACTATTGTTCTTCCATGTCTAGCAGCATAAATTTATTGTGGAATAAGATAATTGGGACGTATTCCTGGTCCCATGCCATGCAGTGGGAGGGGTCTTTCTCCTCTTATTTCTATGAGAGCAAGCTTTGTCCCTAAGGACAATCCAAGCAGTCATCACATAACTTAGCTGCTCCAGACGTGGCCCTTTTGTAATGATTAAAACCAGAAATTGTTGATACCACCATTTTCTTCCTTTGCCTGTTTCTCATCTGGTCTTTATATTCCCTAGTACCCTAGTGTCCCTAAGTTTGATCCTCAGACTTCTTTTGAGCACAGGCATTGGCTTATAAAAGTCCAGGCTTATTTTTCCTGAGTTTGTATTGCTTTTTATACCCAGAGATTTGAAAATCTGGCAGCTACCAAAGCAGACAGGACAAATGTCATTTCTGGCATCCCTGAGTCCTTTTTGTTTTCTAGTTTCTCAGTCCTTTCTGGCCACAGAGGTAGCAGGCCCAGGTGCTGAAGGCCCTTTGCAGCATCTCTCTCTGGATAAGCTCCTTTGTGCCATGCAGCTGCTTCTCATGCCTTACACTTTGTCATCCACTGAGATGATCCTTAAGAAACTCTTCTGTGATAATTTTAAAATTTCTGTCCTCCCACTGCCTAAGATGCAGGTTGAAATAGACAATTGTCCCGTCATCAGCCTTAGAGGGAAGAGAAGTCTTCATAGCCCAGAAGTCGCAGGGTGCTGGGCTATGTGATGGGTCCAAGGCAGAGTTCACAACGGCAGTGTCCCCATGTCCGCCCTGTGTGCAGGCAAGGCTTTTCTTGCCATCCATATAGGAGCTGGTGGGAAAATCACGAGAGTCTTCCTCTCTCTCTGTCACTTAACTATTTAGTAAGAAAAGTCTCAACATAATCTCACTGCCACTAGAAACTGTGTCTAAAAGGCTAGAACAGTATTTCTACCTAGCCAGCGTATTTGTGATGGTAGTTATGTTTGTTTCCTCATGCTTGGCTGTCTTTCCTTCACCCACCTCAGCTCTCTTCCATTTCCCTCTCTGCTGATTTCTCATAGAGAACAATCTTTAAAAATTCTTCCATGTTTAAGCTGGTGATTCCCCTGCAGAGCTTACACACAGTTTACCACATATAGAGCCCCAATGCAACCGTTCCATAGGACTGGGTTTCACTGATAGTTGCTCTAGCAATTGCATAATGTAAAATGCAACCCAAGTCTTCCTCTTGGGTCCGGATTATTTTAAGGTTTTTTTTTTTCTTTTCAGGAGTGGTTAATCTACACCTGAGAAGCTCTTTGCCAAAATATCTTTCTCTTCCTTTTTTCAGTATTAGGTTTTAGCAGGAAGAACTGCAAATCAAGGAAAGCTTGGGGCAGGGCGGTTCCTGGAGGTCAACAGTTCAATTTAGGACCAGCTGCAAGCTCCAAATGAGTACTGCAAGTCTGTTGTGCTTCCTTTTTTCAGTTGACAATTTCAGTTATTCCATAAGGTCCTCTGATATGTTCCCTGTGAGACTGCTGTCCTCTATGTCAAACTGAGTGCAATGACAGCTTTTCATTCCTCATCATCAGTGTCTTACCACTGAACTGACTGACTACTAGCATAAGTAGGTTATTCTTCCATCTGGCGTAAGCAAAGGCACTGCATTTGATAAATATATGGTATCAAAATGTCATATGAGAAGGCAGTCTTGCTTTTGATTCAAAGTTTACCAAAAGTAAGAGAGAAAATATGCAGGCTTTGTGTGATTTTGGAAAACTGCAGTTGGGATTTGCTTGTATCTGGTGAGCCCTGAAAACAGCAGGTTTCTATCCTTCTGTTGTTTATTCTGTGCTATACACTTCTACTAAATAGTCAGCAATGTATTCCTAGACTGTTGTATCTGAGTGCCTTACAGAGATGGAGATAAAGTAAACAAGGAGTAAAACACATTTCAAGTGTTGGTATTTTGGTGATCAGGGTTAATCTGTAGTCGGAGTTTTCCATTTTGGAGAATACCTAGAATGGAAATGAGGGTTTTTGAATTCCATCCTGATGGTGACAAGATGTATGGCCGCTCTCCCACAGAGTCCATTGGAGTGGCCTTTCACAGCTGTAGGCAGCTGCTGAGCATGCCCTGTCCCCTGCGGTGCACATTTCAGCCTCGCCACRGGGTCCCACTTCTCCTGGCAAGGGCTAATCAAATCATTTCCCAGCAGCTCTTTGGGACCACCACAAGGTAGGACTTGGCAGAAGAAAAGCGAGGCCTAGTTTTGTGTGGTTTTCCAACATTAGCTTGCAATCTACTCATTTCCCATCTTTTAGCTTTCTTCAATGTTTGGAGCAAAACCTTCCTATAAAGTGATTATCTTAGAAAATCTCCTCAGAGCAGACCTATTTATCTTTTGTCCTGTTAGAATCTAAGTTGCAGCTATTGAAAATGAAGGCAAAGGTGTCATGTCACAACAGAAATACAGAACAGTTTTACCTTGGGGTAAAATTTATCTTTCCTAAGCAGTGTAAGAGATTTTTACTAGCTCTGGGATGGAAGTGGCTCTCACTTGCTTTGTCATTTTTCTTCCCCATCTTTGGTAACCTATAGAATTGGTTAGTGCTCATCAGCTGGACTTGTTTGTATTCAGAAAAAGGGAGGGAAAGGGAGGAATTCAATTACAATGCAGGCAACCTACAGAAATAAGTAATTTCAACTCTCTGTTGCACTAATAGACAAAGGAGAGGGAAACTGTTATCTAAAACCTGGATCTACTTAGCAGATGGAGAAATAAATTGAAAAAAGCTACCAGATTCTTCAGAGTAAACAACATTCTCATTTACCACTGGAACGTATAATGGCACTCAGCAAAAACTGAGCATCTCCCTGGATTAATTATTATGACTTAAAACTGACTTTTTCTGCTTCTTTTCTTGTGAAGAACTTGTAGTCTACTTTTTTTCTTTTTCTTTTACCTTTTTTTTTTTTGGGGGGGGGGAAGAAGATCATTCACTATCCAAACCCAAGTTGTCAAGGGAATATCTCCTTTCATATTAATATCAAAAGAGTGAAACAATAGGAATATTTCCAATAGCCAGAAAAACTTTTAAACCAAAAAACCTCAAACTCAGCAGCACATGAGCATTCATGTTTTATAATGCAGTGTCCTGTAAGCCTCCTTTATTTCTTACCCTGAGATCCTGGCATTGAGTTGTTTAGACAGAGTTGTCCCACTCCATAATGAGTTCCATCTGCTGACTTGGCACCATCATTCAAGAGGTGTCACTTGGTTCCCATCTAGGAATTTCTTATGCCAAGATGCCTTGCAGGAGATCAGGGTATCCATTCCATCTCTTAGCAATATATATTTTTTTTATTTTAGCAAAACAGGATTGTGATGATTTACATAAATGGAAAGAAACTATAGCTTTGAAGGAACCGAACTCTACTGTGTGAGATTTCTTCTTCTACAGAAGAAGCAAAATATTATGCAATAAACATTGTTTTTCAGTAAGAAATGAGAAACAAATTATACAGCTTTTTTTCAGCTGTGCTGAGCACAAATTTAACTGTAAGCTGAGTTTTGCATTCCTTAAAGCTTTGGAACACAGTTGTCTTCCTCGGAACAAGTCATTGTAGATTTACTGTCACAGTTCTGTGCTGAGAAAATTGTATCTACATGTACACCTTAGTTTGCTGTGTATTTCTAAAGTAATGGCAAGTGATTAAAACAACATCCTTATCACAACATTCATACAGTGATACGTTGCTTTAGAAAGAAATTCCTGTGCTGTTTTTACGCCAACACGTGTCCAAAAGGTAAAAAACATTTGAAAGTGAAATACTTTATTTTGCTCTCTGCTTGCACTTATATTTTATAGTTAAATGTTGAACTTGGATTATTATTATTTTTTAAATATCACAGTTTGGGGTTTTTTTTAAGATAATTTCTGAGTTAATTACAACAAACTACATCTTCTGGTAGTGTATTAAATGTAGAACTAACTGTAAGAAAATAGTTGTCGTGGACTTATTTTGCAAAAAGGAAGAAGAAAAGTTTTTTTTTTCCTGTCAGCCAATACAGCATGTGTCAAAGGAAGACCTGCTCAACATTTGTGAAAGCTGAGAAGAAGCACTATTCACCACTATTCACGGATGTTTTTTCATTACCTCTAGCATTTCTTCATAAATAAAGAGGCGTTTTGATTTTTTTTTTGAGGTGGCAATTGAGATTTATTGATCACAGAGAAGAATGGTACTTCATAGGGAAAGAGGTGGCTATTTATACCACACAAGCACCCACCAGAAAATGAAAACCGTGCAGTACAAGGACTGTGACACTCATTTTGAGAGCCAAATTCTGTTCTTAAGCACAATATGATCTCTAAGTATTTCTACRGATTAGTTATAACTGAGAACAGAACTTCACAGCAACTTTTGCCCCAAGAAATAAGTAGAAATCCCATTTCAGTAAAAAATGTCAGGGTTTTTTTTAACAGCAAAAGTACACAAGATAAATTCGTCCAAATTCAGGAGATTTGTAAAAAATAGCATCAAGTTACACAACAAACTTGAAGCTGAAGTGGTATTGGAGTAAGAGTAGTAAAAATTAGTAGGATATCAAAACCTGTAAGATAAAGAAGCCTTCTCCTCCTTAGTCTTAATGTAGTCCTGTTGAACCATTTGGATGAGAGAAGACCACCTTTCTGTTGTCTGCTGCATATGAACTATATCAGATGACCGGCTTATCACTTACATGACCAGTTACCTCACCTCTGGATTTGATCCCATATACTCAATATACTTTCACTTGCTCTGAAATAAAGCACGTTCTCAGTTGCAACAAAACCTAAACTAAAATGGGGCAAGCCAAAACTTGGAGGGAGACAGCAGTAGCTATTGCAGTTGGGCTGGATTTCTCTGTTATAGTGGGGTTTGTGGCAAAGGGAGATACAACTTACACCTCTCCATACTAGCAGTAATGAATTCGGTCCTGCGTTTGCATGTTATGAATGGTTTGGTTTTTACAGTCACCAAAGGCCTCATGAATATATATTACTTTATAGACCTTTTTTTTGGTTTGTTTTTGGTTCAGACTGTAATACGAGTGAACACTTAGTAATGCTGAGTGTCTGCTGGAAGTCTTTACAATGTCTGTTATCCTGTGGATTTGGGGAAAAGTGAGGTCAGTGCAGAACCCACTTGTTGATTTAATGTCCAGGCACAATCGGTGGAAATGGTTGCTCAAAGTAAACAGGCTACTTTGAAATAAGCAGTGGTGTCTCCTCATATTAGACACGCTGTAAGTGCTCACATGCAGTAGGGAAAGCTCGTGTCAGGTCTTGTCAGTGCGGATGTGGCCAGGATGGACAGCGACCACCGCTTGCCTTGCCTGACCAGCTCATGCACCTCATCTTCGCCCGTCGGAGGTGTGGGAAGAGCAATGCTCGCCCTTGGTCAGCAAGATGATGTGAGTCAGAGGGAGGCTACGGACGACCTTTTAGCCTTTGAGCTGCACATTGCATTCAGGCTGTAATTAGCTACAGTGTGGAACTAACTCGGGGACCGTAGGAACAATGCTGTGGCCCGGCTTACAAAAAAAAAGCCACTACTCATTTCAATCAAACCAGTGTCTGGGGAAAGTCTCTGACTTGGCTCCTTTCCTCCCCCATCTTTGCTGCTTCTTCCTCTCCACCCCCATTCAGCTCTTTCTCAGCCATATTTTAGCCAAGATGCCAAATAAGAACATATTTCTCTATGCAGGCACAACTGATTATGGGTGTACAATGGTACTTAATTATATTTCTGTAGGGGAAATGAAACATTCTGCTCTGTTATCAGCTTTCTTATCAGCCCATGTGATTTTATGGGATAGCATTTCTGTAATATTAGTGGCACTGTATATGGAATTGAAAACTAGATGCAGTAAATTACTCTCCGAACACCAGCAGTCCAAAGGTTAGTTTGATTTTACAAGTACAATCTCAGAGTTATGTATGAACATATGCTGTACATACTTATTAATGAGTAAGGTCAAACTGGTATGAGTTTTGTTATATTTCCTGAATATTCTTCAAGAGTTTGCATATGATCTTCAGCACAGATAACACAGACATCTGTTTTCAGGAAATGCCTGTTTGGCCATAAAAAAATAGTAGGATTCAGATTGTCAGCTATAAGTTTGACTGTTTTTCAGTTAATGGAGGGGTTGATTGGAATCTGACAGGGTGCCAGTAACTTGTGGTTGGCATCACCCTCTGAGTTGTATGTGCTTGGAAAAGGCACAAAGGAGGAAACCTGTGACCCCAGAAGCATTTGCAAGCTGTAGTCGGATGTGACATTATGAGGGAGTGCTTCAAAGAATCTGCCTGTTCATTTTTATTTTGGTGCAACCGACTACAGCATGAGCAAAGGTTCGTCAGCATACACCTTTCCAAAATCCTGCCTGTGCCATCCCTCTCCTTTATGCCAGAGGAGCTGGCAACTATCATAGGGTGAAGTGAAGCTCTTCAGCTAGATTTCTTCTACGGATGTTAGGACATTTTCCACTGATCACTTACTCTAGGCAGGGTAACCTTACTGGATTAAAGAATCCAGCCTCATGTTATCTTTGTGCAAAGTTTCAGACTTTATCATATCTGACTGACTGTATTACTATGTTATTGTAGCTTGCAATATTTAAATCTAGTTTTAGCGTTCACACAATTCATTCAGGGTAGGTGTTTCATTGTGCACTTAAAATCTGGTGTTGTTATTTAGCATCAATATTATGACAGCATCCAGATGCCCTGGTGGTTAATTTCGATGAGTTAACCCAGATACTCGTCAACAGTAGTTGAAGATAAATTACACTCTTTTTGCCTAGGAGTAATAGCTTGGGGAATTAAGGCTACAGAGGTAGTGTTGTGCTTGCCCAGAGATTTTACAAGCTGGGGCCCTGCTCCAGCATTGAATCCAGGTGCAAGACTGGTGCCCAAGTGGTAAAATTAAACTTGTTTGCCAAATCAGTTCTACTTCTTGAAAGTGTTTGCCCTCCCCGTGTTACAGTAGTACTTGAATTGCAAAAGCCTTTCAGATATCTGTTTACTGCAGACTTTCTAATACATCCTGAAGTGCTTATCAGAAGTTAATCAGACATTTTCTAGCATATCTGAGGAATATTTTTGAATAACTCTAGCCTTCTCCTTCTTGAGAGAAAACAGTTGGCTAGTGATCTATCTCTGAGACTGGCTTCCTGTGTTGCAGGGAGACGCTTGCCCTGTTCTCTCTGTACATTGGATAGGTTGTGGGATTGCTAAGTTTGGATCCTAACTATAGGATGTGGAGCCTAAAGCTGACATTTTCACCTGTGCTTTTCCTCGGGTTTTGAGATGCTTAACATTAGTGTGTTTGTGCTAGTAAGAGAGAGCTTATGACACTGTAAATGTCAGTAAATATTGTTTTAAAAAACCCTTGAAAGGGTGGGAACATATTTATTCTAAACTGCATCTCCACATTATCTTTTCTGAGTAGAGAGCACTGGCATCAGTGGTGCTCTGTGATACGAGCCTGCTCAGGTGGGTGCAAGAAACATGGAATGGGGGAAAAAAAGGTCCCCTCTGTGCCTCAAAGCCAATAGCAGGCAGTAAGTGTGACGTGTGGACAGTCAGCGGTCCACTGGGGCAAAGCGGTTAATTTAATTTGGGAGAGGAGGCAGCAGCTAGAAAGCAAGTGGCTCCATATAGTATCTCTGTTATTGCCAGTTCAACTTAATTTAATTCTGATAATGTCGACAGATCCCTCTGTGCAACATCTTTTGGTCATATGGAGCTAGTCTGGCAGCTCCCCCAGTCCAAATGGGTGTCTGGCACTATCCATCATATTGTTCATGAGGCTCAGACAGTGTTTTATCCAAATAAATATATATGTATATATGTATGCTCGTATGCTACCCGAAAGTAGATCTTGCAAGTCTTCAATGATCCGATTTGTACCATTGCTCCATATTGACCTTTAGCTGTGTCTCCATGGAGGATTTTGGCCCATGCAGGGCTCATTCCAATAATATGAAAGATGTAGACATCATAGAGAATAGTATCACTTATTTTTTCAGTGCAGCTGCTCCTTCTTTTCTGTGTTCATGTTAAGGGGAGAATAAAATATGCCTGTAGAAAACACTGTTGAGACTGTCCACTCCCTTGCTCATCTCTGTCAGCAAATAAATCATTGGTTAAGGGAAGAGAAGATTTTCAGTGCTGTTCTCCTAGTTGACAAGTTCAGATCGAGACAAAAAGATTGAGCAATCTTCTGCACAAGTGAAAGACTGCATATGATTTAAAGAAAGACTTGTGTATTAGGAAGAATGTTCAAACACTTTAGACTGAAACAAGGCTTAATTTTTACCTGCTTTAAAAGTTCTATATTCTTCCAAAGTACCTTCTTCCGGAGCACTGAATATGTACCAAGCTTTTTCTAAAAGATATAGTCACTCTATTCTCTTCATATGTGATCCAGAAATGTCCATACTACTAAATCTGTAATATCATATTAATTTCCATGTCAGCTGACTGCAGTGTTGCAAACAAAGGATTAATTGTTTTATTGAGGGATAGAGCACAAGAGGAATTTAGATCACAGGAGGAGAAAGTGAAGTGTCTATAAAAATATAAACATGATATAACTGCAAAAGGAATATAGCAAAGGAATAGCTAAATACCTGTGTCTCTAACTGAATCTTCAGATTTGTCAAGCTTTTTCTAGCGTAAAAGTTCCTTTCTGACGAAAGACACACAACAATATCAGTTAATTCCCCATACAAGGCTAAGGAGCTTATCTTACTCAGTGGTCAAGCTTTGAAACGTCAACTGGCCAAACATCTGCGTTCTCACAAAGGCGACTGTCCTTCATGAGGTTAGATAAACCCACACATCTTGGGCTGGGCCCTTAGCAAAGGCCAGCAAGGATGAAAAAACTGGCAATTACCTCCAAGAATGTTATCATGCTTTTATTTGTTAACATACAGTGCCATCTTGTGGGCAAAAGGTTTTACTGCTAGATGAAAGCCTTAGCATAACTCATCTTTTCCCTTTTTTTTTTTTAACTCAAGACAACTGAAGGAAAAAAAAACCAAGGAATGTAAAACGTGTTTTTAGATACAGAAATTGCAAACGCATATGGAGTCATCTAGTTTGTCAGACATCACAACTTTCTATTAATGAAAGCTCTCTTTTAAATTATGTTTAAATTCTTTTAAAATGAGATAAGCATAGGGTTTGACTTTCACGGTGCTAAGAAACATTTTTCTTTTTGATTTAATTTTGTTCAAGAATAAGATGCAATCTTACTCAGAAATAGATGTAGCAATAACTCATTGGGCATTTTTTCATCCTCTTTGCAAGAAAGCTTTTTTATCTTTCTTTCAATTAAGACCCACACAGATGCACACAGATGCAGGCACATGCACACACAGGGCTAGGTGGTTGGGACAGTAATTTTCTTTGTTTGGTAGGATCTTATTTTCCTTTTGTGCTTAAGGAGTCATTTGGCCGTGCAGTATTGCACCTAGCTGTGAGAGTCAAGCCCTTGAGCAGAGCGAGGTGCCAGCTCTGCTCCGGCGGTGGTGTGTGCTTGCCCGGAGCCCTGTCTTCCCCCACGAGACCCTTCGGCCCCCCCCCCCCCCCCCCCCCCCCCCCCCCCCCCCCCCCGGTCTCCCCCACTCCCCAGCCCAAGTGATTCTCCAGGTGGGGTTATTTACGCTTTTTTCTCCAAGAGAGCCCAGTAGATGTAAACTGGGTATTCCAGTTACCCGCGATAATGCTATTAAACTGAATGCAAGCTGCCAGATCTGATTATAAAGCAGTCTGACTGGGGGCGTAGGTGTCTGCCGTTGTGGATGCGGCCGGGCGGCGCCGAAGGAGCAAAGGGAAGTTTATGTCTAAGGGGAAGGAAGGGATCCTGTCCGAGTGTGTATATCGCTATTTTTCGTGCAACTGTTGCATTCTTTTTGTAAGCATGTTTATAGTAAATGCAATAGCTGGATCCTTCCTCTTCAGCAGATTTTGAATGTTTGCAAGACTAAACTGCAAATGTGTTTATTGCTGAGATGAGGCTTACATATGAAATTGGTTCCTGAATTTGCAGCTTCTTTCATACAGCTAGTATCAGTCCAAGTGTGGTGGAGTTCAGTCTAGTGAAGGCCTCTTCCTGTCATAAATAAGATTACTTTCATTTCACTTGTGGAGTGTGTTATTCCTCCGAGTAATGAATTTCCTCTGTGCCTTTGAGCACATAAACATGGTTTTCATTAGGTTTCTATTAAAAAAAAAAAGGCTGAGTAAAATTAATAAGACTATTAACTCCATAAATACAGATGTGTTTTTACTGTATAACCTTGCTGGAAGCAGACAGCATCTTCTCTGAAGACTACAAATTACATAAAATGAAACAATTCTATACAACTGAATTCTGCTTTTCAGACAGCAAAAATAGATGGAAAATCTGACTGTTCAAAAAGTAGGTTCTTAAAAGAAGGGAAAATAGACTATCAGATTAAACATAGTCAGACAAATAGCCTCAGGCTTTATACTTAATATGTAACGTATGTGCTAATAATAGTTTTAAGCCACTTATTTAGAATTAGAATTACAGCTAAGAGTTTAAATATTGCTTTTATTTTCCTTTTCCAGATATGTCTCTGCAGTTGCAGAATGAAGATTAATGACATTTGCAAATATTTCACTGATAGATCCTGTAACTCATAAAATTTTCGTGTACAGTTTGTATTTGTGGCTTGAGATCTCTGTCAAGTGGTGAATCACTACAGCATCAGTGTGGTTTTCTTTTTCTCATAGCTACCAATATTCTAAATATATAAAAAAAAATCACCATGCATACAAAGCAAGGCATCTTCAGAAACCTTAAACTGTTGTTTCATCCAGGCTCCCAGTCACAGACATATAGTAAAGGATAGAAATTAACAAAATTAGAACAAAGTTCTAACAAAGTTAGATGGCTTTTTGCCATCTGACCTAATATTTTACTCAAGAATACAGGTCACTTTCTCACTGCTCAGACCTTATACGGTAGGTGGAACTTTCTCAAAACTAAGTTGCTAGACTTGAGCAAAAACTGAGCCCCCAAAAATACAGCTTGGCATCTAATTAGCTTTTGAAACATTACCAGCCTATTGTGTGTAATTTTTAGTATAGTGTAGACTGTTTTAAGCCTTGCTTTTCTCAAAAATCAAAATTCTGAAGAGTTTTTTTACATAGTTCCCAATTTCATTCTTCTTGGGCAAATTTAATGTGAGCAAAAGGAAGACATCACAGAATAATTGTTATTCTTGATGCTAATAAAAAGACATAGTCTAGCAAAACATTTTGCTTGAGCACAGCAATATATGTGTTCCTTTCATATTGAATTACTGTTTTTAAAATAAGTCTTCCTCTTTTTCATTTCTCCTTTCATTATTTATTTCCTAGTAATTCAGTAAGAAAACTCTGCCAGTTTTACCTGAGAGCCATTTTTAATCTGAACCTTGTAAGTATTGTTCCCTGTTACAGTACAAGTATTGCACTGCTGTTACTGTAACAGTGCAGATGTTTTTTATTTACAAATGGTAAGGATAAAGTTGTTTAAGGAGCCAGTCTCTGTTATGGGTGAAAGTTGCTAGTTGAGACCTCAACAGCAGAGGAAGAGAAAACTTAAATACAGGCTCACATTTCCCTTAACTTTTGGGCAGCAAATTGTTTTGGGGTTGGTTTTTTTTTGGTGAAGCTGGAAAGCACTGCACATTAGAACTCTATAGTTGTTTAATATTTGCTATAGTTGTTTATTAATATTTGTTATATTTGCTATATTTGCTATAGTTGTTTAATATTTGCTCAGTAGTGCACTATTCCCTAATCAAGCCCCTGTAGGCTGTTAATCATGGCCACTATGTCACTGTTTTGATTGGAAGAGAGAGTTGTGCCATTGCAAAGCTCTAGGGACAGCAAACTTCTGCAGCTGTGGAAAGCTGGAATTATTTTCTATTATTATTAAAGGAATCTGAGGATTTTTTTTATCCAAAGATGTAGTGAAATTCATAAGGTGTGCAGAGATTTAGTATGAAGATTTTATTACAAGCATGGCCTGTAACAATAGTGCTTTGGTAATAGAAACTGAATTATTCTAATTGTCAAAACAGCAAACATAAAATTATAGCTCATCTCTTGCCTCTTCTCTTGTCCATCTTAGGAAAAATTACATGGAAATAATCACAAATTATTTCTAAATGTTAAATATCAGTCAAGCGTTCGGGGCTTTGGTAAAATGCCTTCCCGATGAAAGGATTTTCCTTCTAGAAATATCCTGGAAATTTTTACCATAATTTTATTTTCATTAAGGTGTTTATAGTTTTTTTAGTGCTTTGACTTCTGAAATACAGCCAGTATAAATGGAGCCAAAGGATAGAAATGTTAACTTCTCCAGAAGTGCAATGTGAATACTTGAATTAATTTATATATTATTTATCAAGAGAGGTCTAGAGCTAGATGATAAATTTCCATTAGAATGCTTTCTTAAAGATGTTCTAACTGCTTCCTCATGATTAAATAGAAGAATTGTGTATAGGAAATTCATTTCTGACATATGTAAATCCTCTATCTGAATACATGGGTTTCTTGCAGGATTGATTGTAATATTATTCCCAGATGTCCTAATCATATGTTAGAGCTTGATTAATTAAGGTAATAATGTAGTCATGCTGGGATTTTTCTAACAGTAAATCTGGCACTCTGGTACACCCAGTTTGAAAGAGGGGGAAAGAGGAGGAATTTGAAAGATAGCGTGCTTATTGACATGTAGCTTACACTAGCACATAGAGCAATTATGAATCAAAATGAAATATGGATGTGGAAAAACTAATTCCTGTTGGACTAAAAGATGGCCTGATCATATTTAGACATCTGAAATCATTCTTTATATTTACTGCAACAGCATCTTTTATGGTAGTGTATCTCAAATTCCTGGTGATGTTTAATAGGGTTCTTCCGCCACATGAACATGCAGATCTCTTGGCAGCTACTTTCCTTTTTTCCCTACAGCTTTCCCTATATTCTTCATTGCACCACTTCACCTTTAAAGCCAAACTGCAGTATTTCTGTAAGACTAGTTATAATAAAAAGGGTTGTTTGGAAAGGGCTTTGTCCTTTGATTTCATGTTTTCTCTTCACCTTAGGAGAGTAATGGGTAAACATTGAATTAGGCCAGCAGAGAGAGAGGCCAGCTTCGTTGTTGCAGCCTCTTCCCCAGTGAATTCTTACTCAGCAGAAATAGAAGTGCTGTGTTTCTGCAGAGCTGATGCTTCTTGCCATGGCTGTACTGGGAAATTGCATAGCTGCAGCCTGCAATTTGCCTGGCTTTATTCAGGATTATTCTTAGCTCAGCTTTCATGATAACTTCAAATGAGCCAAATTTGCATACCTCCTTATCCAAATCCAAATTTATTTTAAAACTGCTGGAGAAAGAAMTACTCTGTAGTAACTAACCCACCTCATTAATCCTAAGCCTTTATAAAAGAGCAGTAGAAGATACAGCCTGTGGGGTAAGTGTGCCTTCAGTGATTCTCTTTTTTGTTCCCATGTAAGTCCCTTTACACTGCTCTAATATAAAGTGGCCTTGAATGAGCGCAGATTGAACTCTGGGTCTTTTGGATTTAAGACTAGTATAAAAGAGATAGTAGAAGGCAAATCAGGTGCATGATGTTTTAAAATGCGCTGTAAAAGCATCAGTTGCTTAGTGCACACAGCATTTCTGTGAAGCAGCCAAGTGCTCTTTTTTTTGAGTATCGGGAGATTCAGAGACAGGCCAGCAGACTTGCCCAAGGCCACACAACTAATGTATCATGCTAATAGCACAACTGGGATTAGAGCTCAGGAGTCGGTTTCTTGCAATCCCTGGGCTAATCGACTGGCTGGCGTGACCCCCCCGGGTGGCGAGCACACAGGCACATGAGGCACCCCTCATTGCTCCAGGGGGCTGGAGGAGGGCTCGAGGGATAAAGCCACCCTTCCTGGCGGTGCGTTGTTGCAAACCCTGTTCTACGGCAAAATCTGCAGTGTAGGCACAGAGGCGAGCTTTTAGTGTGGGGTCACCTTCACACAGGCCGTCTCCAAGCCCTTCCTGCACTGAAAGTGCTGGCACATTTTAGGCTGGCATATTTTAGGCCAGCGTAGAAACCCCGTCTGAGCTTTCTGTAGTGTCACTGAGTAACTGCAGGCAGGACGAACTTACTGCTTCTGTTTGGGCATTCACTGTCTTCTCCAAATGCATCAAGCAAGTGAGTCTGCACACATTTTTATCTACCACCTTCGCAGCAACTAGTAGAGAGACTGATGACCTAAAATCCCCTCAGATGACTCTTGTTTGGGTGGATTTCAACCAGAAAAAGAAGGCTTACGCAACCTTGCTGAGAAGTGCATTGTGAATCACAGTTACTTAAGCAGTTGTTTTTACAGGGTAAGAAAGTGAATGTTGAGGGGGAAAATATCCCAAATCCAGCTATTGGATATCCTTGTGTAGCCTCAGCCTTCTCTATATAGATAGTTATTTTCTTGCCCAGTCATTTTTAAAGCCTGGATTGCTTTTAATTTTTCTTTTCATCCTTCCACTCAAGTCCTGTGTATCGCAGTGAAATCTTACAACAGAATCAGGTTGGATGTGCCAGTGGCATTGCCAAAACATCTGTACAAGGTCAAAGTTAAATCTCAAAATTGTTTACCGTATAGAAATATATCCCATTTTTCCTTTTCTTATTTTGAACTTGCTTTTGTGCTTTGCCAACTGGCATAAAGGGTACCTTACCTCCTGTTTCGCTGGATTATGTTGTGAAATGTTACCAAATGCTATAGCAATGCAACACATTAATTAATAAGGCCTGCATGCTATTTTGATATTAAGTTATTAAAAATATTTTGACATTGTTCACTTGGCCTTCATTCTCATATAGTAGCCCCAGTACTAGGTCATGATCAAAATTCCTCAATAAAATATTAGGGGCCCAAGTCAGCATTGATTATTTCATAGCCTTATAAACCAGCCTAAGAATGTCTAATCAGAGAACGCTGATAAAATATGATGTGCTGTAGTAGCTACTAGAGCCACTTTTTAATTCGAGCAGACTACCCTTTAATATTATGTGTGAGTTTTATATCGAATTTTTTGTTCATTTATTCACCTGCTCTTTCATGGAAGAGTAAAATACCGCACCACTTTCTAGTAGCCCTTTTTCCTCTTTTGTAATGCCCAGCCTTTTGGGGAGTTATGTGTCACTTAGCATGACTGATATACACTGCATACACAGTTTGTAAAACCAAAAAGAAGCTCTCATCTGACTTAGATCGACAACGAATATACTTCACCTTCAGTACACAGAAGTCTGTTATATGTACTGTGTGTAGTAAAGCTCGTCAGCTGGTACTGCTGTGCAAACTGAGTTGTTTTTTCCCTTTATTTTTATACATAACATTAACTTTTGTGCCAAAGTTCTCCAATTGCAAGGACTTGATTTACAGGACAAGGTTTGGACAGAATCCTGGCTTAGACTTCTGAGTCAGGCTGGTCGTCTCCTCTGGTTGTTTTGGCCTCTACCAAATGGCGTGTGTGAGGCCTAGCCATGCACACTGGTGTGGAGTTCCCCTCTGTGGCTGAAAACCAAACATCTAACTACAGCTTCTCTTTATAGAAGAGTATAGCTACCAGAGTCTGTAATTAAAGGGGAACACAGTTGCCATTTGGAAGTCTAGGAAGATGCTCAAAATCAATTGAAACTATTTTGGACGTGTTAGACTGTGTAGCTACCTAAATAAATAGGATTCCCCCTTCTTCTTATTTACTGTGTTTTAATGAGAAACCCCTTGAAAATCTAGGCAAGTTTACCCTTGTAGTTTTTGATTATAGGTGCATTAGTTCTCAAATGTTAGAAACTATCTTTCTTTATGTTTTTCCTTTTAGCTTTTCTTTAAACCTGTGTCATTTCCTTTACATTTTTTCCCCTCGTTCCCAAAGGAATTACTAACAAACTCCCTTTGAGAAAAAACATGGCAGGGGAAGAAAAGTACTTTTGATGATTAAGACCCTTCTGTTCAAACAGTTCCTGCCTACACTGTGGAATCCATAGATACTGGAGATATAAAGGAGGGGGTTAGAAGATAACTGAGACCCCTCAGGCTTGATACATAATCAAAGAAGTATTGTTTGGGAATGACTTAAGGGGAAACAGAGTGGCTAACATTTTGGCCCTGATCCAGCTACCACTGAATTTAATGGCAAAGTTCCCACTGCCTTCAGGAGATGCGAGAGCAGACCTTTTGTCTGGTGAGGACAAGCCTAGGAAAACACAATGTGAAGGATGACAACCATGCAAATTGAGAAGGACAACTGGCTTATAGATTCCTTATTTTCAGGATGTCTTTGCCTTGATAAGCCTGGGTAAGTGTGCTTGTCAGGAGAGAGGCATTTCGTCCCCAGCTCCTGGGTAGTGCCCGGGTCAGTGAGCCGGCGCACTTTGATTGCGGCAGGCAGGCAGAAGCTCCCACCACAGGTAGCAGCAGTGCCAAGGGTCCAGCTCTGCGTCTCTCCAGGTGAAGTCATAGGGGCAACTGAAAATTGCTTAACAGCATAAGCACAGTTGTACTGGGTAAGAACAAAGACCTAGCTAGCCTGATAATCTGTTCCCTGTAGAGGACTGAAGGAGAGTGGAAGCACAGGGCATATAAAGCACGATGCATTCCTCGGTATACCATCTCAGCTGCCCTAAATAATGGTTTAGAGGCTGTGTGGGTATAATCTGCGCTTCAGAACATCGTGCTTAAAGGTCAGCAGTTGGCCCTGTGCTCTGTGAGCAAACAGCCAAAGTCTGAACGTTTGCTTTTCCCAAACTGGGATACCAGACTCCTCAGGGACGGAGACTAACCTCACTAGGGTGAATTAGAGGTGGCTGTGTAGCCTTGGAGGCATAACACCTCCCATTATATTTATGTCAACAGATCTGCAAGATGGTAGATGTACTGTAGGCAATCTCTTTCAAGGCCAGCTCCTGAAAAAAGATGCTTTCCATCCTCTTTCCTGCTGTCACGGCCACGTGACTGATTGAAGATGCATCTCTCAGGTACAGTGGCTCATTTCAAGGACATTTGCAGCTCAGGCATTACAGACTCAATGCTGGGCTCTAGTTTCTGGTTTGGATTAGGCCGCAATAAAAGGTGCCTTGTCCCTAATGAGCAACGACAGCAGTGATGGGCAGTGGGAGAGTGAAGGCTCAGTACAGATGCCTTAATCTAGATTAGGAACCAGCAGCAGGGGAATAGCAAAATCCACAGAGAGAAAAGTACAACTTCAGGAGAGGATGAAAAGAAAAATAAAATCCCAAATATGCAAGGTATGGGCAAAAAATGGGGAAAAAAAGACAGAAGAAAAGAGAGATTTGGCAATTGTGCTGGGACCTGCAAAAGGGGCCACGTCTGTTCTGGCAATATCCCAAGTAGTGAACAGGTCTGACAGTCACAGAAGGAGCTTTCACAGTGCAAAGATTGGAGAAGTGTTTGGTGGAAAAGCTGCAGTGTAAACTAGCTGCACTTTCCCTTGCTTTATGGTCATATGGTTCACGTTTATTGGGTGGAATTGAATAGCTGCAGATTTGCCACTCTCAGAGGAAAGAGATCATCTTTCTTACAGTAAAAGTCTTGCAGGCTTTTTTCCTTGAAGGTATGAGAAGGACACTTTGGCTGTGACCTGTGAGACCCTGCACAGCGCACAGCAGGAACTGCAAGGTGGTTGTGCTTCAGCGCGGGTGTGAATGAAGGGTGTGTGTGGACACAAATAATGTTCAGCTGTCAGGGCAGTCTTCACCAAGCAGAAGCAAGTCTGGTGCTCTGACATCCAGTCCATACCTTACACAACACAGAGTCAGAAACAGGAAGAAAAAAGATGTATGTGTGGGAAGAATACATCTGAGGATGCATTCATTTAAGGAAGACTCTCAGCATGAAAATCAGGTTTTTTTCTATCTGCCTTCTCAGGCCCTAGCTGTTGGGAAGACTTAGCTTGGTGTCCTCTGTGTTAGTGCAGGCAGGGTCAGGTTTCTTTGCAATTCCTGCTTTGTTCATCGCTCTTCCGCTTGCCCCATTGCCAACTCAGACAGGATTTGGTCCTTTTCTTTAAACTCCAGATGCTTGATTTGGGCTATTACATAAGAATCTCATCTGACAGAAAAATAAGTTCCTGTCCCTTGTGAATGCAGAGGAAAGGTTGAAAACGTGACCTAAATGTCCCAAGGCCACAAGGACAATGAAAAGAACCAAAATTTAAAATTGTTCATCCTATCGTGAATGCTAAACCAGTCTCATGGATTTTTGAAGCCTTTTTCATAATTTATGAGTGTTTAGGATTAGTAAAATTGTGCAGGCAGTACTCCATTCCAGCAGAGGTGAAGTAAAGTCTTAATGTTATTTAATTATTTACAGAGAGTTTGGAAGAACAAATAGTTAAGTGAAAAAGACTTAGCTGTAGTCAATGACTGTCTGTTTCAGGAGTAAAATGGAAAGCTTAAAAAAGCTGTATCCTTTGTATCTCAGGTAGAAGTAAGTCCTTTCTTCAAACTAACTTCCCGTTGTGCTAAACAATCCAGTCATTTTTGCGTCCCTCAGATTATTCAGAACAGTAAGATTTAGTAAATGATTTTTTCTTCGTCCATTCTTGACAAAGTTACTGTTTAATTGAGCATTTTTCAAAAGTCCACTACCTTTTTTTTATGTTTACATCATTTTTTCCACACAACTTTTCTTCATAGGGTGTTAAAACATAAGTAGTAATCAACGAAAGTTCTCACTGTATTTAGACCAGAGTGGTTTCTATCCACATTGCTCTCTTTCTAAGGTGTAATGTTGTATAACAGAAGAGAGAACTAGTGAGCAGGTAGTTAGATCAGACACATTGGAGAAAAGCCAACATGGCTTTTAAGTTAACTGTCACATAAGTGCTCAGTAATTAGTGATGATGGAGCCAGCAAGCAAGTACCTGTAGGTGATCCTCTCCGTACAGTATACTTGCATTTCATCAACAGCCATCACCTAAGGTTTTTAAAGAAAATAAACAGTAATGGGTCAATGTGGAAAATTCACTCATAGATTACTAACTGATTAAAAAGTAGGAAATAAAAAAAACATAAAACATGAGCAGGGTACCAAAAATAGTCACAGTCATTTAATATTAGCGTGCCTCAATTTCTCCAGACATGTTAAAGTGCAATATTACTGATTACCTTTGCCACTTCTCTCCCATTTGGACGGCAGAGAAAAGGATTTATACAGAGTAGCTACTCTGTTACTGTCCCAGAGGTGAATGAAACATGAGTGGGGAAGATAATATTAGGAAATTGCACCAGTGCTCTCAGATTTCTTTGGCTGTATTTTGACAGCTGAATTAACTTGAGTTATCTGTGCTCCAAGCGAACTTCTCCCAGCATAGCAGAGCTTACTTGAGAATAGCCATGCTGCAAAATTATACTGGAATTGCACAAATGATTTAGATGATCAGCAGCATGCTTTTAGAGCAGCACAGAGAGATTAAGTAAGACAAACTAAATATTTTGCCTCTGCATTATAACTTGGGGCAAATCACCCAAGCTAAAAGCACCATCACTTTTGAATTAGTATTTTTCTTTATGTATGGAAGTCTAGTTAGAGGTGAAATTTTAGTTTTGGCTGAAGTCAAGTSCTTTGATTCTTCATTGTTGCCTTACATCTGCACTGAAAATCACATCACTTTGCCAGTATCTTAACACAAGATTGAGAGTCTGACTTTTTAACCAACTGTGAAAATTTTGCCCACTATTATGGGTGCCCACAATTTTTTTTTTTCAAAAAAATCACCCTTCAAAGCATTTTAGAGCAAAGTATGCTTTTGAAAAACTTATTTCATCCCGCTAAAGGACATCCAAGCAGCTTTAGGAGAAAGGTCTCTGGGACTTAATTTTTTGCCTCTGATTCATTCTGTTAAAGTACTAAGTTCAGTGTTGGTTTTGGAAAGAAAAATCACATCGCACATTCTCCGTTCACTTGTGTCTCATTTTGCCATGGACAGGGAAAGGCAAGTTGTATCTGGCAGACAAAGTGATTCTTGCAAATTAGCAGTATACTTGAGGGTGACATTAAAATTGCTTTCTTTTACCAGAGCTCACCAGCACCAAGGTACAGTGGAGGTAGAAGCTCCTCTTGTTTTAAAGCATTGTGGGGCCACTAGGAGCAGATATTCGACAAACAGCAATGGAAATATAAAACCATGAACTAAGTGGAAGTTCAATTTGATATTTTTAACGATTTTAATATTGTTGTGTAGTTACCAAAAAAAAAAAAAAGGTCTGATAAAGCCTTGAATTTTCTGAATGAGCCTTTGAGGAGGGAATCTTTATCTTTGTGTTTCCTAACATTGGCAAAGTTTCTGATGTCTAGAAAAAGGCATTTTTTGCTGGGGAGAAGTCCCAACTGCAGACAGCCTAATTTGTTCCTGGCACATCCTAGGATTTGTATTGCTGTGGGGAGTCAGAAATGTAATAATTCATGAATCTTTCTGCTGAGCTGAGCTTAATTAGTCAGTCTTCTTTTTTTCCTTATCCAGTTGTCTTTTGGGAAAGGTAGAAGCTTCCCTGAGCAGAGCAGAGTATCTTGCTTGAAATATATTGTGGCACTAGGCATAGTAATGCCACTGGAAAGAATAGATACAGTACAAAATTGTCACTGCTTTCTGTGTGAGGATGGAAATGGGGCTTGGTAGGAGATTCTAGCAGAAGCCTTTTATCTCCTCTGGACCGCTCGCTGGTACAGGCAGAAATTGCACTGCCCTTGCTTGCATTTGAAATGTGTTCCTGCACTCTTTATAAGATCCACGGGAAATGGTCTGTTCTCATTCGTGGCTGGAGCTTCACGTCCCCTTCATGCTATCAGAAATCACTTCTTGGTGTGGTTTCCTCCCTGCCAGACCCTGGTAGAAATAAGCTACAGAAATATAAATTCCTGGTGTCTAAGGCAGATGATTTTATTATCATTCTACCTACCACCAGCCTGAATCTAGGCTCCTGTCTGTAATTTCTCTTTTGACAAAGCCACTATTTAAAATATACTTTGATATTCATTTCACCCGGGAGTATCTGTCCCCCCCGGGAGAGCTGAGGGGCTGCAAGGTGGCTGTGCTGAGCACGTGTTTGGCAGGAGCACGAACGGGCTGAGTGCGAGGCTGGTGCTGTTGGGGAAGGAAGGCAGAGCAGCCGGCCGCCCGCAGCTGGCGTTGCAGCAAGGACCCACCGGCGCGAGAGCTGCGGCTCTTCGGAGGGCTGCTGACAATTCGTTATGAGGTCTTGGGCAGGTCACTTAGTTGCTACCTGCCACATTTTACCCAGGCTATATACAAAAAATAGTAATAGCCTCAGGGGAGAGCTATGGTTGGAGATGGGCTGATTAAAGCTTCACAGTGTTCTGGGATCTTAAAGCTGCTGCTAAGTGTTCAAGGTACCGTTATTTGCGAGCTACAGTTGTATGTTTTAAAAACCTGTATGACTTGGCCATATCAAAATGTATTTTGACCACACACAGTAAGATATATGCCTACCTAATCTAAAACCCAGCTTTAAACTTCCTAGCTACTTCTAGGTGTTAGAGCACAGTTAAACAAGAAAGCTGCTGAAAAATATTTGAAATGGCAAAGAATTTGTCTTGTCTTTGTTCCCAGAAGCAGTTGAACTATTTTCATTCCTCCGTTCTAAAAACATGCACTTGTTGAGAAGAAATTGGATAAAGAAGATACTGTTTTGACAGAATTATGAGAAAGTGAAAAAGGACTTGTGGAACGTAAACAGCAATCTTTAACTAGAGCTGTCACTGGCTGCTCCAGCCCGAATGAAATGCAACATTTCATTCGAATAAAGGTTCGTTATGTGATAAAACTCTCTAATGTCCAGACTCTGGTGTCCTCAAACGTACAGATACACTGACTTGCACAAGGACCTGATATGGAAAACCTGATTATATGTGTGAGTCAGGTACACCAACAGAGTCTTATCAAAGTCAGCAGAGTTAGGGTACGCCTTTTCTGCTTTTTTCTGCTTTGTGGGTTGGGGTCTTAGTCTGTTCAGGTTTTCTAATGAACAAGCTGTAGTTGTGGAGGCATTAAAGCAAATACTCTTTAAATAAGATATTTCACTGCTGTTATACTGCTTATGGGGAGAGTCCACAAAATGCCAGCATTACTTCTTTGCTGTCACTAATGCCACAGCCATTAATGTCTTAAGCCATTAATATATATTAATATTAAGAAATACCAGCTTTAATAACATTTGGTGAAAAGTCTTTGTGTCTGTTTGGTAATAATTCAGTCTCTCAATATTATCTAACTGTGTGTATGTATACAAAGACATTAGAATAGTGAGAAATTGAAGTTCAGAAACCATGGTATGAAACCTATTTGGTATGCGTGTGTGTATATCTATATACACACATATATAAAAAGTAGCAGACAAGCAGAAATATTGCTTCTGTGTGTGTGTTAAGTTATTGAAAATATATGACCAAAGGATTAGAAAGTATCCTTTATTTATTCAGAGTTCTGATAATTGTTTCCACCTAATGAGATGCTTTAGACCAGCAGCTGGAAAGCCCTAAATATTCTGTACCACGCAAAACTTACCTACTCTGTCAATTAAGGTTCAGCATTGGGATAAACTTAGAAGTATATCTCAGGGACAGAGCCAATAGGACAGTGGTTAGAGTGTTGGGATTTGAGAGAGAAAGGACAATCAGTCAGAATGACATAACTGAAGCTGTAAAATATAATTGGTAGAAACATTGTCTTGTACTAGTAATAGACACCAGCTAATTGTAAACAGACTGGAAGAATAGTGAATTTAGAATATTTGGCTCATCAGTTTTAATGTAATAGAAAATTCCTGTTATAAATGGTATTAGGCTTTTTATTTGTTTGGACTGGCTTAGGTATTATCATTTATTTTGTTTCTTTACTGAGAGTTTTGGAAACATACAGTAATATGAAAATAACAGCAAGCAGATAAGGAGAAATTCACAGAATTCTATACACTTGAAATAACTGTAGAGAAAAATAAGATTAGGAAGGATCTTAGGCAAGAAAATGGACAGAGGGAAAAAAAATACATACTTATTCAGTGAGCAGCAGAACTGCTGAATCTGTATTTCCTTAGGATTTGTGTCTCAGGTCTCCTAAAATCTTCGACTGCAGTAATACCAACTGCTGCCTGCATGTGGTGTATAACCTCTCGTCCTAGCAAGGTCCTTGGTTTCACCCACATCTCCTCCCCAAACCCAGTGGTCCTCCTCCAGTCTTCTGGAGTTCAAATCTAGTAAAATGTTGGGAAGCATTCTCGTATTAGCTAAGAGGTATTTTCATTGAGTTAGAAGCTGTGAATTCTGATTTGGTCTAATGCAGCATAGGGAAGAAAAGCTGATTCCATCAAAAATGCAGACACACAGCACCCACCCAAAGTAGCAAAACTTGCTTCAAAATTCATGGTTATTTTCATTTCCCATTTATTTAGACATCTTGGCAGACACATCACAATCTTTCAAATTGTTTCTGGTTAGTTCAGCAAATCTCTGTCTTAAATCCTCTCCTGGAGTGCAATTCTCTCCTGCCTGCAAAAGCACTGTGAAGGAGAACTAATCAACTGCAAGCTCCCSTGTGGCTGTGACCTCTGTCAACAAGCTGTTTATGATTCCCAGAATGGATTTAAGTGGATACCAGTTCTTCCTCTGCTGTGAGAAGCTGTCGACATAGTTGCAGCTGATTAAAAAAAATTGCAATATCTTATAAGAGAGTTAAGTGAATCATTGCTTTATTTAGCAGCCCTTCAGATCATCACCTAACTCTTCTAACAAAAGCATTTGGTGCAGCATAACCATCCCTGCACGCCCTGGCAATCCCTACACGGACCAGAGTTTCTGCAGCTGTGAAATACAGGCATTTGGAATGATTTCCCTCTTTCTTTTAATATAAAGAGGGGTAGGATAAATTTATACTGCTTTTTTTCACCACATTAAAAAAGGAATGGATAAGGTGGAGGAAGGCTTATGAGTTTTTCTTGCTGCTTTTCTGAACAGGACGTCTTTCAGAGAACAGCAGAGGTCACTGTGCTCATTATGAAGAAAGCAGTGAAAGCATGTGAGGCACCAAGAATTTTTCAGCCCTTGGTTTATTGTTAACAAAGCCAGCTCCTTTCTTCCTCCCAGAAGAAACTGCTCATTTGGATTAGTGTTCCTATAGGAAAAAGATGGCATGTTATGGCCAGCAATAAATACAAAATTCTACATTTATGAAATATCCTCAGAATTCTCACTGGCATTATGCTGAAGAAAACTATTCAGAGGGATCTGAGGTGGAGGCCCCACAAAGTAATTTGTGTGGCTTGGAGAATGGCAAGGTGTGCAACTACAGACCCTGTGTGGGCAGGTTTTGGTGTTCTTGCTAAAATACTGGAAGGCTTTTTAATGACAATTGTTATTTGCAAGAAAAGCCCAAGAGGACTTACTGTGTGTGTTTCTCACTAGAGAGCCACAGTTTTGGACATGACAAATTTGGTGGCATGCCCTGAGATGTTAGCCAATGTGTGTTGGTGCCCGTATGACCATCATGTAGATGCTTTCAAATGACCCTCGTTAGACTTGAGGACATATTCATACAGAAGAGAGGGAAAAATGGGAAATAAATAGAATTTGTGATAAGCATTTTTTTCCTGTCAAACAGCTTCTGCTCATTCTTCTGTATGGCTAGTGCCATGTTGCCGTGCATATTTTAAGATTCTGGCCCTTGTTATTATTGGAAGTTTATCTGCAGAAGTAGTTCAATCAAATCTAAGTTCATTCTGACAACTAACATTAAAATGTATCTTTCTCCTACCTTACAGGAAAAAGTACAAGCAGTCAGTTACTTAGCTGTCCCGCTGCTGATTTTCTGCCTAGCAGGAGCAGAGTGGGAATTGGCCAGGGGAGGGCAGCAGAGGAGTGTTGGAGCACTCTCCCACTCTCGAAGCAAGTAAGCTATAACAGCAGTTAGGAGGTGACTTTATTTCCATCTGTGACAAGAGAGAAGCTGTTCAAACTCCATTTGGTATCTTCAAATAGATGTTTTTCTTTCATAGACACATTATAAATGAAATTCAGAATTGTTTAGTGGCTAAAACTCAAGAATGCTGTTATTTATGTTGATGTTTTGATTTTATTTATTGTGATAAAAGAGGACCATTTATTGTAGGGACTGCAGAAAAAGTGGTTGCAACTGTTGTTTCAGCTCAGGATAATCTGATATATTAGACACGTATTCAGGTATCTCTTCAGAGCTAATCAGTCTTTTGTGAGTTTAGCACCTGCATCCAGATGTGTATCCTGGAGTTTGTGCTGTGGCTGAGTAGAGGGATTGCACTGAGGCACAGTTTAGTTTAGAGGCAGTCAAAGCATGTAACATGAAATGAGGCCAGTATTGCCCTTTGACACAGGACAGAAATTGAGCCTTTTAATGCAATTCTTTAGCCGAACAATGGTGCTGTAATGGCTCCATAGTCGTGGACAGCTGAATGATCACATGAACGAGGGCCCAGTGTTTCTGTGCACTCTTCTGTCATAATAGCCCCTGTCTGCTTGTGGCGGGGGACCCCGCTGAGCTCTGCCTTTCTCTTCTTTGCAGTCAAAGGAAGCGCTTACAGGTTGACTCTGATTTGTAGGCAGAGGAAGAAGAGAGATATCCTCCAGACGGAAGGAAATCCCTCCCTCTTCTGTCCAAAAGCATAGAAACACAACTTAAAAGGCACAAGGCCAGTTCTGCAGTAGGAATAGGAATCTGGCAGTCTGGTCTTGCCGCAGAGAAGACATACTGGACTGCAGTAAGGTGAATTGGTCGGCTGAGCGAGGACATCCACACCTTAGCTTTTCGCTAGTCTTCTGAGATTGACATGGGTCTTCCTAGTATTCCCTTAATTCCTTGGAATATGGAAACACTATATTTGCACAGTCTGGAAAGATGCAATTAGCTCCTTTGCCCTGATTTAAAGAGCATATATGAAAAGACCAGATTATCATTCATGGTAATGCAGATCTCCTAGGGGCCACTGGGTCACCAGGTGCTGTCCATGCTGTTGCTCAGTACAAGTAGGAGAGAAACTTCTGCTCCTGAAATCCATCCCAACATCTGTTTGACAAACACAAAACAGAAGACAGCATGATAAGGCATCTTAGCTTTTTCATGCTTCATCCCTATAGTACCCTGCTGTTTTTGAACCCCCAAAACCACAGATATAATGTAGAGAAGGGCTGTATTGAACCAGCATCAGAAAATATGCCACACCGTAGCTGCTGTGTTTGTTCTGCAGCCTTGGATATGGTCAACTGCTCTAGCTTTTTTCCATTCATGTAGCTTGCATGGAACACTCACATTCACTACTTGAATAGAAAGAAACAGCAAGCAAAAGAATTTGTCTTGACTTCTTTTTTTAAAAAAGAGGAGGTGTAGAGAGGATCTCAGTTAAAAAGAAGAAGAGATCAGTTTAAAGGCTGACCTTCATGACATTAGTGATTCCTTGAGCAAAAGTCTGCTTGCTTTGTGCATGCTTATGGAAAAAAAGTGACCTAGACTCACTCACAGGTTTTTTTTCGTTCTTTCTTTTTCCTTTTCAGAGCCGTCCTCTTAGTATTTCCTCCTTTTCTTGTCTTACCACTTCTGAAATGCTTACTTGCACCCCATTATCTTTTATGGTATTTCCCAGCTGTCATTTGTTATTTTCAGAGCATTTCAAATAGCAGTAGGTTTCATTACAGTTTTGCATGACTTTGTGGCCTACTAATAGCACTTCATTTTTTTTTAATCACGTAGGTCTGTGTGTATATCATGGCAGTTTTTATCTGAGTAAGTAACTTTCTGTTTCCCCTCTGTTTATTCTTTATACATGCTATCAGACCTGGTGCTGAGGATCCGGTGTCTATGTTTCGTGAATATGAGGGGAATTTTACTTTGGACTAGCTCTGCTATAGTGCTGTGGTGTGAATGCACATTAGTCATTGGAGGAAGTCTTTTGGTTTAATTTCATTGGAAAGGAATTTTGTTTGTGCACTCCAAGGTTCCTCTGTGATACAAATCAAAGCATGGCGAGTGGGAATTAGGGGAAGATTCTCTTCAAAACTCCCGTTCCAAACTAAAATCTAATGTGGATGCATCTGGTAGGACTTAAGCAACTACAACATAAAGGTACTTTTGAAAATGAGCCAGAATGACTGCACAACTTCTCCAGGCATTTTTTGGAAAAGAACACACATATGAATTGTCTATAAGCATGGTTGCATGAGTAACTGGAGTGACAAACTTACAAAAGGTCTGTTCTATCTCAGCTAGTCGTTAGTATGATTTTTTTAAACAGTCTTTAGATCTGTATATTGTTAGATGTTCTTAGAATTGGAATCTGAGTAGCACAATAATTTTTTTGGAATAGAATTTGTTTTGCATCAAATACTCATTTTCTAAGATTGTATAGCTGGTAGATACCTGCCTTAAAAATAATATTGTGTGTGCATATGTGTGCAAGAAAGTAAATGCCAAAAGCTGTATCTTCACTTTATTTCTAAAATGTTCAGATTCAAGTGTTGGGAATCAACAATTAAATCCCAAAGGCTCCTCCCAGGTGGATTTATAAGCATAAAGAAGTTTGCATAGTGCTGGCCACTTTTCAGCCTGCATAGATTTACTTCTAGATATATTGCATCAGTGAACTTGACTTTGGGTAAAGAAAGGGAGCTCTCCTGTAGCGATGGAACACAGTTTGCCAAATTAAGTTTTTGATTTGAGAAAGCTATTCAATTTGTTAAAAGCACGAGTGCTGAAATGCTACCAGCTATCAGATAATTGTCTGCATTCATTGTGTTCTGCAAGGGGCTCTCACCACCTTTCTGCAAGGCATCTCTTCTAGTACAGATTTTTCTAAATTACTAAGCACACACAGTTCTTGGCTCTTTTTAAATTTTTCTTTTAATTAGTTAACCTCCCGTTTGCATAACCTCTTTGTAAGTAACAAATAGAAGTTTATGCGACTCACTCTGCTACCCAAAAGAGGACTCCTGGATCCACAGCTACCCTTGAAAAACCTGCTGCTCATTTGTAAATTTTCGTGTTTTCCCTAAGGCTGTGCATTGGAACATCAGAGGCCAGAAAACAGCATTAAGGCCAGGAATGGTTGTATACAATGGTATGACCCTTTTCAGTCTAATGAATGTGTAATAGGGATCTTTTCAAGCAATTTATAGAATTGTGGGTTGTATTTCTCTTTCTTTGAAGTAGTTTTTTCACACTGACTTCTACTAAAATTCGTGCTTTCGTCCTTAGGGTGGAGAATCTCCTATATATCTGTCAGAGCATTAGGCTTAGCTCCCTTGATGAAAGATATTGCAGTTTTGAATTACTAGAGGGATTTCTCTAAAGAAAGCAGAGAAAGGGACTTGGGGAAGGCATGGGCTGCCTGTACTAAAATGGTTTCCAGACAGCCTTTGCTTATATTTTGCAAAGAGCTGTTTCATTACACCGTACAAATACCCCTTTCTTACTTGTAGCTGCTAAGTTCCATTAAAAGATGATAAAAATGGGTTCAGTGTTTTCCTAATGTCATTTAATAGCTGAGCAGTTCCTGGCGGGTTGAGATGCAGTCTGGGGGGTGGAGATGTAAAGAACATCCTGTTAAGAGCTATTCAAACAATAAGTGTGAGCATCCCTGTTGAGCATGGGAGTTAGGTGACATTTTAGATTTCAGGCTCTGTTTCCGGATCGTTTAGAATATCTTACATGTGTGACTGAGAGCTAAAATCATTCCTTAATACAGTGATTATACGTACCTTAATGCAGTATGGAAAACTGTGTTACCACTGTAATTCACTGGCCTGTCTTTCCTCTCTCTTGGTTTCATTATAATAGATAATGATTACATTATTTGATGATATATTAGCCAAAGCAGAAATAATTCACCCATCATTTTTTAATCATTTTATAAAGAAGGGGTCTTCAGTGAAAAGAAAGAACGTTGCCTTTAAAGCCAACAAGAAACCCCCAAAGTTTATTATAACAATGAATCCTATGTATTATCACTCTTGAAAGACCCAGAGAGATCCTGGTCTGGTGTACTCTTCAGAAGAATTTGACCCCTTCCCTTTTTTAGTGAGTGTCTATCGCTCTGTTCTGATATTGAGTGTATGGTCCATTGGTTAAATAAATCTGGCTAGACATTGTCGCCACGCTGTAGCCATTGCCACAAAGAGGCTTAACCAGCTAGTCTGAGTGTGGTGCTGAGTGATCATATCTGGAATTTTCTCTGCATGCAGGTTCCCCATCCATACAGCATGTTGGCATGCATATTATTCTCTTATTAAAAAAAAAAAAAAGCGCTAAACTTAGTGGTTAGGAATGGAAAGAAATAATTAATCTGGACACCAGTCCTCCTAACATCTAACATAACGTATTTGATTGGTAGCCCAGAATATGCTGTGTATAAAATGTAATTCCAGCGTCTCTGATTTATATTAACACAGTTATGATGGGATTTTCAGTATTGCTCAGTGTTGCTCCCAGTGAGCAAGGGGCAAAATGCATTTTCAATGAAAGTGGAGTGCAGCCAGCCCTCTTCAGTTCTTAAAATATTTTCAATAATTCTCAAATGTTTCAGTGTTGAAAATCCTATTGTGTGTGTTGTTTTCAAATGGTCTTCCCATTTTGTGAAGTAAATTTGCTGGCTGTGGAAGCTATACATTGACAAGCAGGGAAACAATAATTTATGTTTTTCACACAAGCAGGGGGAACCCAAAGCTTTTTTGTGTTGCCCAGCATCCTTGGAAGATCCAGACTATTCTATGTGTCAGTTCAGCCTTTGGCTTTTATACTGGCCAAGCTGGCTTTGGTAGTCTCTTTGCAGTKTACCCATAAAGGCAAAGAGCGTTCCCAACTCATCTTAATATTGGGTCTTCTCTGAACAGGCGCCCACTAAGAGCAGTGACTGGCTGAAGAAGGGCACACAAAAGTGTCACACAACTACTTCTCCCAGAAGTTCCTCTTCTCCACAAATCAAGACCCCTCCTCCCTCTGCCCTTTGCCAAAGGAGCCATTCTGAACCAGTTTTTAAGCCTATACTTGCAGAGCAGATTAGTGCAATATTCTGACCCTAATTAACTTGTGTTTAAAAACTTTGACTCTCATATTCCTGGAACCTCTGGTTCTTAAAACATCTGCCCAGATTTGCTGCTAATCTCCTTGTAACATAGCTAAGATGATGTCACTTTCAAGTACTGCTTTTCCGGTAACTTTGCAAGGATTTTTTTCTCATAAAGACATAAAAATAACATTCTGACTTTAACTTACAAGCTAGTAAAAAGTTTGCCAGCTAATCCAAATCAACGTTTCCCAATAAGCAAATGAGTTCATGATGTCCCATGACTGCTCGGTCTTCTGAGGTGCCATTTTCTGGTGTTTAATGTGTCTTTCCTAAGTGCATGTCCTTTGAGCTAGAAGCAGGACTGAGCCTCTGATAAAATCCAAAGAGCTGAAAGGCACGCAGAACCATGTGGATTTGGCCCTTTCAGCCTGTTCATATTGCTTTGGGCTTAAGCGGTATTTTTGTTTCTGATCATTCCTGCATCCACCACTCTAAGGGCAGCAAAGCAGCTACCCTCACTGAGGCATTTCTCGTGTTGAATGGGATCTGCAAGCAGCAGAGACAGGGCAGCACAATTCCATCACGATCTTCTTCCTGCACCTTGTTACCGGGGCYGGCTAGCTTAGAAAAGGACCAGGGTGCAAGTAGACTGTCTCTGATTCTCCTGCTATGCTTGGTAGTAAATGTTGGCTGTATTAGGCTCCGTATTCCTAAATGCTTGGAAAACAAGAAAGTAAAAGACATTTCTAAATTTTTTCTAGGTCTGTGACTGTCTGTGATTTTTTAAATGCTTTTTGTGTTTCTTGCTCTTTATAGTACTTTAAGGCTCCCTAAAATGGAACCTGATGAAATTCCTCTCATTGTATATGACACAAAAACTGTTGCTTTCTGATATATGAATATACAGTCTTGCAATGACTGCTCTTAAAACTTTGGCAAGAGCATAAGAAACATTTGCCCAAAGAAAAGAATGTTCTTCTTTCTGCTTGACCCATTTTTCTATGCTTACCTATTTTTTCTCACTTTGATACAATTTTATTTTTATACAGTCCATTTCTCTGATGAACTGACTCATTCTCTCTTCTTTACTGACCTTCTTTCTGTAATTCCTTCCTTATGCTTATTGTCTGTTGTTTGTAAAAAATATTGAGTAAATGACTTCTGCTATGGTCATGTCATTTTGTTTGCATTCTCAGTAAATACAGAAAGTTTGATTGGAGCCTTTTAGACATTTCAAGTATGAATACTTTTTCCTGAGTTTTCTACAAAAACAAGATGTTGAATGTTGTGGAGCACTAGCCGGGTGAAGAATTAGGTTTAGTAAAGTAAACAGACATCATAAACTTGTTGATAACTATAATTATTCTTTTTTAAATTCCTCTGAGGTTTAACAACTTACTAAACACTGAAAAAAGTAGAAATGAACTTACTACAGCCCACTTTTGATAGGGACTTCATCTTTTGTCAGAGCTTGTTTTTCTTTTAACCGAGGTAGGATGAGATGGATTTATAACCAGGTTACCTTTAGGGATGTTTTTCTGAGGATATTAGTGCAATATGAAAGATTAGTTAAACCAAAACATCCTAACCTAAAACAAGCAAGCAATCAAAATAGGCATTAAGTGAGCAGTATGTAAAAGTGGTGAACAAAGTGTACAAATAAGAATTTTTGTGTGCTTAACTTTGAAGCCTTCATATTCTGCTGGTTCAGATTTGTGTGTACCATAGAGGCATAGGATGTAATGCTAAAGCATTGCTTTTCTGTGTCTTTAATTTTGCCCTGCTTTGTCCTGTTCTCCTTGCCTACTCACCTTCTGGCTCCCCCGGTTTCCCTTCTGATTTAGTTCTCCCTACCAGCGGGCTTCCTCTCTGCCCCCTCCACGTCCCTCACCAGCTCCCTGTCCTAGTCTGCTGCCAGTCCTCACTCCACATTTCTCTCCCTGAGCTTTCTCAGGTGGTCTCATTTCCACCATCTCTCAAGTCTCACTCTCTGTCCTGCCTAATGGTCTAATCAGTCTCCTTGTTCCCATCTCCACTTTTTTTGTGCCCTTTGTGGCCAGACTAGGTGGTTTCTCCCTGTCATTGCTAGAGTGCCTTTAGTAGCCCATTGCTTACTGCAGTTCTGAGTTTAACCCAATGGCACCAGCTCAGCAGCTGAGCCTGCCTGGACTGGATATAGCCCAGGAAAGGGCATGGGCTCATGGCATCCTGTGAAAATGGCACATTTTCTGCAGTCTGATCACAATTAAGAGCTGTGAAGTAACAGATTGTGGCTTGTCACTTTGTAGCAATGATGGATGCACTGTTCTGTGCATCCCAGATCTGGGTGATCTACAGATCACCCAGATGGGAGCAGACTTTCAGAGGAACATGGAATTGCATGTCCCTGGCTAAAGGACCAGGCCATAGCCAAACACCAAGTCCCTATTCTCTGAAGTATAGGCAGCAGAAGGTGTTTGGAATGTATATTTTTAACAAATATATCCTTACCCTCATCTTTCCTTCCATTCACCTAAGCTTTCTGAGCAGTGAGGCTGTGCGTTTGCTTTTACATGTTGCCCAGAACTACCTGGTAAAAGTCCTTCTCTGTGAGAATGGATGGCAGATCAAAAAGGATCACATTTGCTAGTCCCTGTATGCCATGAAATCTCTTGTTTCTCCTTGTCTTTTAGAAACATAATACATACAACTAGTTTCAAGGCTTCTGCTTACCTTTCAGCCTGGACTTTTTCATTACTTTGCCTATTTGATGACCTTTCTACACTTCTTCAATGCTAAAGCAGTTTAGCATATTCAGAAAATGAAAGAACTACACATCTGTGGTCTCTCATGGCTTTGCTATTCCTACCAGTCATTTGCAACAGCTAGGCAACTTACTCAAGTGATTACATTTAAGTCATGAGAGAAGAATGAAGAATTGTAATAACTTTCTGTGGGGAAAAATATTTTCATTTCTATTAGAGACTGATTCCCAGCTTTGAGCACTTTGTCATTAACGGATTGTAAACCTCTCAGGCAGCCTGTCCCATAGCTGTCTGCTGAGCCATTTGTCACAATAGAAAAATGTGCTTGGTGAAATTGGTCACCAACACCCTGCAGCTAGACTGAACCAGGCTTTAAAAAATGCTGCCAGACATTTCTATGCCTTTAATAGTCTAAATTCTACATTAGCATTTATGAGAACATATATAGAGTTTGAGCATGTTTTTTTTTCCTAGATGTAATATTAAATCACTGAAATATAAAAATTGTTTTAAATGATCAAGGGTCTGCATGGAAAGACAGAATAGGGAGGTGCTTCCCTCACCACCAAACTAGGTCTCCTGCTCACTTCTAGGCAACCATATTACATAATCTTATTTACAAACTTACCAAAATCCATCTTGAAACTACTGTTATTTCCAACTGTATCCAACTACTCTCACATGAAGGCTCTTTCAGGACCTCATTCTTTGATGGTTGGATACTTATTCTACTTTCCAGCTTACGTATCCTCTTTCTTCCTCTTGCTGAACAAGCCACAGTCTTTTCATTTAAGAAAGGTTTCTTATTTCTGTAGTCATGCTCACAGATCTTCTTTAAGTCTGTTTCAGTTTGAATTAATCTATCTCAAGCACAAGTGACCAAAATTGTTTCAGGTGAGGTTTTATCATTTTTACAATGGAACTAATGTTTCTATATCTACAGGAAGTACCTTTTCTGATGTGTTTTACGTGCTTTATGTGACATTAGTAGACCAGTTATCCTTTCATCAGCTAATACCACCCAGATTTTTCTCCTCCTGTTCTTTTCCATTGCTCAGTCCCCAGCTGATAGAAAGGATTCTTACTGTTACCCACTATGTTTGTGACCTTGGTGAGGTTTGTCTCATTTTGTATTGCTGCACTGTTGTGGTTTCTCTCATTTCTGTTGCTTCAGAACTTAAGTCTTGTAAAATGTTTCAAGTCCCTTCCACCTTCAACAATGCCTCACAATCTTGTTATCAGCAGTTTTAATAACATGCTCCTACTTTTTGTGACAAAGTCATTAATAAAAATAGTAAGGCCAGTCACTGAGGAACTTTGCTAAAAATCTCCCTCCAGCCCAGGTTACCATTGTCTCTTCTTCAGCCTATTCCTTTACAATTGTTTTACTGAGTCCCATTTCTTCCCTCCAAACTAATTCTCCATATGGCATTGTGTCAAAAGCTGTGCTGAATTCTGAATAGGTTTGATCTACCAGATTCCTGTTGGCGGGACAATCAGTTATCTCACCCAGGCAGATATATGGTGAGCCAGGTTATGATCTATGTCAGCTTTTGTCCATCTTTTTCATCCATTTTTAGCTTTTAATTATTCTTTCCTTCAAAATTTGTTTGAACCTTGTGCCTATTTAAAAGGCACGCCATTAGACTGTCGTTACCTGTGTGATTTTTTTCCCTTTCTCTTACATTTATTTACTGTATTTGATATTCTGCAGTTATTCAATTATTCAGTCTTCAGTTGAATCCGAGTGGTTATACGCAGAGAAATGACTCGCAAACAGCACTGTGGGGCTTCCGTGTTTATAGTCACTGTGACTCATATCAAATTTGCTCAGCTTACAACTGCAAATATGTTTTTCTAGCTGCTAGCTCTGCAGAAGCACTCTGAGATTAAAAAAACAGCCTGTGCCCTTTTTGGCTCACACATCAGAGCTTCAGATTCTGATGGATTTTGGTTCAATCAGGATTTTAGTTGGACATTGTTTCATTCTGCTTTCATTTGCTTCCCTTTCTCGAGAAAGCTTGGTTGAGGCAATCTTCATGAAGACAAGGCCTTGAATTTTAAATTCAGTGCAGCACTCTGGAGAGGCTATGAAAAAGACTATGTAGAAAGTAAATAAAGCAAATATTATAAAGATTCATCATAAAGGGGATTGTGTTCCATTTATGATTCCCTGGATAAGGTATAATCCATCTCATTTCTCCGTATTTTTTTCCTTCTGCAATGTTGGCATAAGTACAAAGTAGGACAGCTTAATTGTATCTGCAGAGTAAGCATTTATGACTTTGAATGTGTTGGAGGCCAAAGGTACCATCTATTTGTAGTTGATTTTTAGATGAACAAGACATGCCTTATTATTCTTGCTATACTTTTTCTGGTCTATAGGTTAATCCTTTTCCTTATCCCAGAGTTATATTATATTAGTTTATTCCATGTTTATGTCTTGGGTCTTTAGTTGGAAATGGGAATTATTTCACATAATTTGATGTTACCAGGCAAAGTTTTCCACAGTCTATCTATAGTCAGTGAGGAGAGATGGGCCTTTCCAGGAGCTATCTTGGGATGAGATGCATTACCATCCAGAAGTGCCATGCACTATACTCTTGGGGGAGTCTAGATAATGAGTGTGGAAAAGATTCCTGTTTTTCAGACAGCTAACACTATTTGAGATGAATCCCACTTCAGAGTATTTTTTAAATGGCCAATAATCAAAATTTAAAAAGTGCAGTTGTGCAACAGCAAAAGGTCTAATTAAGCTTCTGGGAGTTGCAGAGTATTGTAATAGACTATGATGGGACACTTCGAGAGGAGGGGGTCACAGGACAAGTTTAAATGCAATTTTCCATTCACTGCCAAGGAATTGGTGCTTACTGTGTACACTGCTCGTGGACAGCTGGTTGTGTCCCATCTAAACAGGGCAAGTGAAATGTGGATGGAGCTCAAGTTTCATGCTGGGTCTTCTGCATTGTGGTGAACCTCAGGCTGATCTCCTCTTTTCCAAGCTGTAAGCTGCCTCTTGTTGTGAGAAGGGGATGTAGAGACCCTGCTTTCTCCTACCATTTCTTCTTTTCCTTCCCACTAGATTGAAAACAGACGACACAAAAATATTTTTAATGTTTTTCCTCTGGTTTTATAATTTGGAACACGCAGTGCAGAGATGTCTGATTAAAGAAACTCTGGAACTGGAGGCAGAAGAGCTGTACCCAGAAGATGGGGCATTCCAGCTAATCAACCTTGCTGGGAGCAGATACAGTTAGTCTGAATGAAACATCATCCTCGCGAGAGTGCTCCTCCGGGGACCTGAACTGGTATCTCTGCATGGCACTGCAGTGCAGCACAATCTGAGCTTGCTCAGGGATCTTGACCATGGTGCTGCCTTGTGTCACATTCCTATATTACAAAAATCTCTTTTAACTAATTTCTAAGCTCTTTCCTCAGTTTTTATTCAGTTAGTGGGACTGTTCGGCCCCAGTGAAGAGAGAGGACATATCTGTGCAAGAAAGAAGGATGTTTTTCAGATGCCATATAGAATAATTTAACATAATATTTCTAATCATTTGGTGTAAAAATAAAACCTCATCTTAAAAAAAAAGAAAAGAAAGCTCCCTATTGGAGGAAAAGAAGACCTTATTACATCTCAGATAATTGAAGCAGTCATAATTTTACATCTGAGGTGGTAAAAACTTCTTGAATAAAATGGCAGAGAAGGTCACCATGACTTTGACTGAAACTGTAATGGTAACCTTGCGCAGCATCTATTGTAAACAACATTTTAATTGTCTAAGAGAAAGTAGCAGTAAAGTATATGGGGAAGCTTTGCTTTTATCTTTAGTCTTTTTTATTGCTTGAAAACGTGAACATTTTATTACTCTGTGATAGTTCATGTCTGAGATGAAGTTTATTGATGCATGGAGATTACTGTGTCACTTGTCTGATGCTTTTACACCTGAATACTACAGGTGGGTTTATCTAGCACAAAACATCCTTATTCTGCTGCCTAGCTGTTTGCTCTGAAAACTAAAAATGATAAATATGTCTGTAGCGTTTTGCGTGTCTCTCACCGAAGTATCTGTGATTGAAAAATGCTTCCATGTGCACAGCCAGGTACCATGACTGGGTTTCTTGTACACACACATGGCTGCTCTGATTGTTTTAACTGCTCTATGTTTGTGAGCAGATAGGTAAACTATTGGAAAAACAGAAAGCAAAGTATTTTCAGCCAATGTGATTGACAATCTTGTTAATCTTGTCAACAGTTAAATTTTTAAATGCAGAGATAGTAAAAATCATGAGGTAATGCCCTGTTTCTGGCCAGCCTCTTCTGAAAAGCTACAGAGCCCCTTTCTTCAGCTCCCTGTGCCCTGACACATCATGAGTGACTACCTGCTACCGGTCGGCTTGCTGTTATAACCATGTGTTGCTGTTGGGAGGGCGGAGGTGCTGGTTATTGCGGCTGCCCACGTAGGATTGCCGACTGGGACTGCGCAGTCCTTGGATGCCCATCCTCTGCAGCCAGCTCCACCTGCAGGGCTTCTCCCATGATGTTGGTGGAAGGAGAGAGAAGGACTGAGTTAAGGGTGTCCACGGAGCAAAGAGGGCGCAGAGGAAGGATCTGAGAGAACATCCTGTTGTTCAGTGCCATGCTTCCAGGCAAACCGTATGGGAAAACAAGGCTTAGAGCCTAATGGTCCACCACGTAGTGAATAGTTTTGTTCATGTTATGACTAATGGGGCTTGGAATTTAATCAGCGAGATACATATCAACCAAAACACTTCCAAAGGAACAGTTCCTGGCCTTTTAATTATTTCTCATTAGATGTGTTGGCATGCGTTTCCCTTGTCAGTCAGAAAGTGAGATTCGTGATTTTAGAGGGAGTTAGTTGCTTAGAGACATCTGGTTTTGCCATGAAGTGCCCAGTGTTTCCAACACAAAAGTACTCCATACTCACCAAGGCGACAGCAGAGAGAGCAGGCAGCATGTGGAAGCTGGCTTTCCAAGCAGCTAGGGGATAGCAGGAACTTTATAAAAACTGACAGTTTTATGTTAAACATGGAGGAACAGAAAGACCAGTTCTGGGCACCAATATGTTTTCTTCCTTGTAGCACAGGCTGAGTCTTGGTAGAGAAAAGTTTCACTGCTGTTTTCCACCAAGAAGATGGGGACATTCAGTAATTATGGCTATTTGCATGACCAGAATTGGGTAAGAAAAAATGAACAGGCAGAATCGTACTAGACTATTTTAACAAAGTGAGACTCAGTGCTTTCAGCAGAAGACAACAGCATGGTTGGTTCTTTGAATCAGCATCTTCTCTGGTTCCTCTTCCTCTGACTATCCTGCAGCTTATTGACTGACCTTGTGAGGAGTGGGGGAGGTAGCTATGGCCTGAGGCTAAGAGGTTGGGTGCTTTCATGGCCAATCTATTCACAGGAGCATTGCACCTGCGCTCTAGATATCTGTTAGTGTCACGTTTATGCCTGCACTTAAGAAAGTATTCTGTATCTTGAATTTGGTGTTACCTAACTGTGGAGCTGACATTAACGGCTGGGCCATCTGCCTGGAGGTTAACTCCTGGAAGCATTTGTGCTTCAGCAGTGAAAGGGGAAGTTTGCTTATATTGAGAATATGAGAGACTAGTTTTTTTATGCAACAGAAAAACTTAAGCAGCTCCTTCCAAAAGATTCTTGCTGATCCTTTTGCTACTGAGTTATTTCAGTGCATTAGGTACCCACTCACAGAAAATACTGTAAAACACAGTGTGTGCCTTAAGTGTAGTGTCATATGTGCTGAGCCACTCTCTGACAATACACAATGTCAAATAATGTTTTCAGCTGAGACTACAATGCAAAGTAAGCTAAAGCTAGATGTTCTTAGTCAGCCTTGCAGGGATTCTGAAAACAGACAAACAAAAAAGATCATAGGCTCAAGGTACAGAGAAGCAGAGCCAGATCTCAGTAATAGTTCTTTGGCCCAGGTTGCTTTCTGGACTACTCTTTCAATATAAATAAAACTGAAGCCAGTAATGATAATTTTGAGTAGAAACCTGCACAGTCAAGCTTTACTAATTCCATGCTTTACTTGTTTGCCTTATTTTCATTTCTTTTGTGAAAGCATACATCCATTTTTCAGTGATAGCCAACATAACATAAATAACTGATGATAAAGTCCCTTGTGCCAGAAGCTCTCAGAAATTAGAAAAGACAAGGCAAGCAAGCAGACGGGTTGATTTTTACACACTCATGTTGCAGAGACAATGCTCTGAAGAAAACAGATATATAGTCAACAGGAAGAGAGGAGCAGGGCTACGAGTGGTGCTGTTGGTGCTCTTCTGTTTTCAAAGCTCTCCATTGCTGCAACTCAAAAATTAGGTGAACCAAAAGGAAGGTGAGGTAATAAATAGATAATCAGCGACACAGGGCAGCATCTGTGTCTCAGAATGGCCATCAGCTTCTCCAAGAAAGCTGAAGTCAGTAGCAAAAACAGAGGGGAACATATAACTTACAGTTTATCTGACATGGTTTTTTTTTCTTTTTTTTTCCTGACTGATTCCTAAAGTTTTCTTTCACCAATCTCAATAGTCCCTTGGCTAAAAGAGTAAAAGTGGGGAAAATTAGACCATTCGTCTGGTTTTAAAGTCTGTATGAAAGTGTGAGGCTTCTTTCCTTCTTTTTATACAAGTAGGAACCATACAGGGAGAATTAACCAACCATTATGAATACAGTCTTGATTAATTATAACTAGTAGTGAGTGAGGCAATATAAAACTGTGAAAGGTTCGATCGGATTCTGGCAGCTGAATTTGAACTCTGGGGAAAAAGCTGTAGATTTCACAGGGTCACATTCACAATTACATCCTCATACAATTCTGACGTTCACGAATTATTTATTCAGATAAGCAGCCACAGGCTGGTATAAGGACTTCAGGACCAAAATTAGTAAGTATTTTCCCTTTCTGAAAGAAAACATGCTTGTGGTGGAAGTCTCAGCAACAAGCACACAAGAGTTAACAGAAAAGGTTGCTGCTCTGAAATGTGAATGTCTGATTTGTTACATTGAAGGTTGACCTAAGATACCTGTCTTTACTAAATAATGATTGATTAGGAGGCAAGTGGTGGTATTTACGCACTTGAAAGTCAGACCCCTGAGTGCCTAGCCTTTCATAGGACTCAGCTGATGCTCTGTGTATCCAGCAGGATTGTCCAGAAGAAGAGGTCTCAGTTATATGTGGGAGGAGAGAAGGAGCAAGATACAATAGTGTTGTAGCACTTTAGGAAAAGCTTACATTATATCCTAATTTTCCACTTTCAATTCCTCCTCTTCACCGCTGGCTTTATTACATTTGGTACATATCCATGAGAGTATATCTATTCTATTGATCATTTTGAGAACCTGTTAGCTCAGGAGAATTATTATTAATATTGCTATTACTGTTATATGATAGCCGTTGTACAGACATCCTGCAAATGACAGTCTTTGCCCCATAACCCGGTGATCTCAGGCCAAAGCTCCTCTGAGCAGCATTCGCACAGTGCCCTGGCAGCTAACAGGAGCGTACAGTATGGTGCAGATCAGCCCTCACTGCAGTGCCAAATTACTGTTGTCAGTCCTTCAGACTCAGCTGGTTGTTTGCTTTTGCTAATCTCTTTGTTTCCTAATAAGAAAAAAAAAATCCAGTTAATATTGAAATTGCATGTGCTCTTTCATAGTTAGGCAAGCACAATTTAATGAAAAAATCCCTATGCTTCTGCAGTATATACGAAGCATAAGTCATGTTATCCTTTATTATTTCGGGCAGAATAAATAAGCAGGTGTTGAAACTTCACTACAAGATTATTAGTGTTTTTCATTATTCCTTTCTTCTGGAACCAGGAACACTTTATATTAAATGGAAATGACTACAAATCCCACGCATTTTCCGGCAGTTGTTTTTTCTTCAAGCCTGCATTAAAAGCCCTGTTTTCACCAATGCATACCTAATTTTATATTTTTTTAAAGCCAGGAAATGTTGATTTTTAAGGGCTACAAGAGAAAATAAAACATTATAGACCAACTCCACAAGCTGCTCAAATGTTTGTTAAATAAAATAAATAGCACAATTATTTCTGATTTAAACTGAATAGTTTAACACTGCTTCAACACGGCACTTAAACATTGGCCTGACTTCATCCCGTCACACCTTTTAGTTGAATGTGTGTTTACATGTTCTGCTGAACTGAGGCCTCTGTCAGCATCTTTTTTATCGATTGCACATATGAATTATTATCTGTTTTATGAATATGAGTTTATTCTGATTATTACTCTGGGATATTTCCTCCCTCTGCACATGCATTTGCAGTATGTACTGCAGATCATTTCTTTCATTAATTGATACTTGCAGTGTGCACTACAGAGACCTTTTTGGTTAATAGATAAGAGAAAGAATAAGTTGTAAAAATGATCATCAACTGTATAATTTTTTGTGGGACATAGTCAGGGATCTACAGGGTCTTTGGGAAGCTGCAACAAGCAGGTGCCCAGAGGAATGGATGGGGAGGCACATAATGTAGTCAGTCATACTATGGAAACAAATAATGCAATGTTGGTCCATCTTCCCATAAAAGGGTCTTTCTCTCCTCTTTCAGATCCTCTCTCTAGCCCCACTTTATTTTGCTTTTCACTTAACCTCTTCTCTGTGCAGTCTGTGTCTTGTCTCCTGCATAACAGTAATTTCCATTTAAAAATTAACACAATGTGGGATAATTCGTGCAGTGCTTTATAACCTGCATTCTTTATTGATTTATTATTGTTCTTTCTGCCAATTTGTTTGACGTGGTGGCCTTTTCTTGTTTATCTGCAGGTTGTTAGATGTTTGGACTGACCGGTATTCTTTTGAACTCCACAAAGTGCAGTGCACAGTTTTAATGTATTGTAAGAGCAGATTAATGTAGAAAGGCTTTTATGTTATTTAGATGAGTCAGTGTTATCTGCTTTCATAAAGGAAAAAAAATCTTCCATGAAGGCACTTTTTATAGGATGTTATTCTAGCTGAGATGTGAAACATTCCCAAAGGAAGAGAAGCAAAAGAGTTATCTATTGTGACAGTATTCCAATGGTGATTTCAAATAAGATATTCTTACAGTGGGTGATGAAAAACATAAACAAACAACTGCTTAAACAAAAGCTGAAGAGAGAAACTTGTCTTATTTCTGACTCAAAATGTAATACTGTTCTTGCATAGATATTTTCATGAGATTCATGAAAAGCAAGCACCTCTGCAAAATATGTTTTTCCTAATCTTATCAGAGATGTAATGCTTATTCCCAGTAACATAATCGCCAGTGCTGTAGGCTAAACTATCATCTACCTTTTTATCCAGACACAAAGCTTTCTAATATCAAATTCTGATAAGGTGACAATTCAGCTTGTTTTTATACCAGAAGCAAATTGTTCATGATTCATATCTTCATAAATTGGCTCAGGCATTCCAGGTCCACATGTATAATGTTGTGCTTTTGAAACAGACAGTTAGTTGTAAAAATGGTAACTGTTTTTCTCTGTATATTCTGCAGAGGAAGATCTGACAAACACTAAAACCACATCAGGTCATTCATTCAGCAGATGCATACAGCGCCTCACCAGAGCCAGGTTTTGCTCTCCGTGGTGCCTATTGTATGTAGAACATACAATACAGTTGATCTAGTAACACAAAGTGGATTTGGTAAATACATTAAAACACATGCATGGCTTGCCATGATTGGCATTTGTTGTTTTTGACAAAGTTGTGACACTTCCAGACGAAAGGAGGAAAAAAGTCGCCCTAGACATTTTGAGGGAGACATAATTTATGAATCATTGTGCTGCAGAAAGGAACGTAATGTAAATGGCACAGAATGACGGGCCTAAGCGGACTGTGCTTCAACATAATCCCTGGTCTGCCTTCAGAAGTCTCTGGTGATACGCATATGCCCCATCACTAGGTAGTACATATCTGAGAAGCTGAAATATATAGGCGTGACATCTTTACTCTCCATTTGCTACCTGCTATCCATTTCTTTCTGTGGTGCGTAGTGAGATGCCAAGCTTCTTAAACAGGGAAGGTGCAAGTTTCTAGAGCCCCAGCCAGTCCCCTCGTGTGAAACGTCCCTTGTGAAGGCCAGGATGCCAAAAAGCTGTGACGCTTCATTTACATGCACAGTGTCACTGAAGGTAGTAGGGCTGAATAGCTCCAATGAGCACTGCGAGTTGTCATGATGTAAATACAAAAATTTTCAGGATTCCAGTTTCTAGTCTGTGTTGGCCCCCTTCTGCCTTTGACCATACATGACTTACAGTGTGGTAGGTTGTCATTCAAGTACAATTACAGAATTCATTGCGGAGAATTGTGGCTGTTGCTTTCAATATTATGTGTCAAAAGGTTCTTCTTTGTTATACAGTGAAGCCCTCTACCATAAATATTTCCACTCCTTTTCTCTGAAAATTCTTATATTTCACTTATTCTCATTTGCAGGACAGAAAAGCTGTTCTGGCCCTTACCCTATTCCAGCCCCGTGTTCAGCCCCAAGAGCATCTAGTGTCAATGTGATTTTTCAGGGGAAGGAGCGTTACGGACAGAACAAGTATAAATCAGCACTCCCCCCGTAGCCCCCCGGGTGCCAGCTGAACATCATCGGCCGCATTCCTCTGGTTTGCAGCATCATTACCTAACATTTTCACAAAATGTAGACAGCTTTTTGGTACATTTGAGGAGGCAGGCAACAGAGCATGTCCCAATTCTTACACTATTTATGGAAGTAAGAGAGAAAGTATTATACAATCTGCCACGTAGGAAATTGTTCCCTCTAATGCACCGTCAAGTGCATAGTTTAGAAAGAGGAGAACCCTTCCTTCCCCCRGTAGCGCATACAGCCTCGGAGATATTCGCAGCTTGGCTTCCTCTTCTGATCAGCTTATGCCCTGCACGGTGCCGTAGCTGGTATTCCTTATCATTCCCTTAACATACTTATTCTGAACTGATCATGGATTTACATTTTTGTGTAGGCAGTAGCAACACCTGATAGAGCCAATGACGTTATGTGCTCTGCAGGCACGTGGCGTGAGGCAGCTCCTGTCCACAGGAGCTGAGACTCACGAGAGACAATAAAATGGATAAAAGAAAGTATTTCCGTGGGCGTGTTGAAACCAGTCAGCAATTAGATGTGCGTAGGCTAATTCCCTCGCTCACCGGCTGCGCTGAAGTCAGTAGGACCCCGCGCAAAGGCAGCGTGGGGCCTCGCTTCATAGCCCATGTGAATGATCCGGCTTCCAAACTTAAGCCAGCGGCAGAGCTAAGAACTCAACCTGCGCCTGAGCTGCTATTCGGTGATTTACAAGATCATCTGTCTACTCCGTGGCTGTAAACTTAATAAATATTGCTTGAAATTTAGCTGCAAAATGTGAATATTCATCCCTTTGTGTTATTCACATATACTGTGAATATATATATATCATTGCCAGCATCAGCAAAATATGTTTTGAAAGACAGCCCTGTAAGGTACTTCACTGAAATCTGGATCAAAAATCACCGGAATAATTACCATGAAATGTCCACTTATGCTAGGGGTTACTTTTGGTTACAATCACTTTGCATATTTATTAAAAAAATAATGATTTTTTCTGAGGCCTCTCTAGAGTAGTAGGACTTTTATTTCTTGTGGAGTCAGGAATGCTAAAATAAAGTTGAAGCTGTTCTGGCTGGATTTCAGTTGGACTTAAGCATATGGTTAAGCACAGCTGAATGCTTTCTGAAATCAGGGCTTCAGAAGTGAGCATTGTGTGCGGCTCTAATAACAGATTTTTCTTCTGAGATTGCAGTTAAGCTATAAACTAATGCCATAGAATAACTGTGTCAGTTTAGAACATTTATTGTTTTGCATTTTTTGTTCTGTCATAATTATGCTGAACATGGCATCTTTTCTTTCTTTCATTTCTCTTCCAGCTTAGTACTGTGGCATGAACAGAATAGTCTGTATATCAAAAATGGTGTGTCATGTGATAGATTTTCATGCATGAATTTCAAATATTATGAAAACTGGCAATCTGTGATACTTCTGTTTATCTAGTATCTCCATTTTCTACTACCATCAACTTTGTAAACTTGTTACAGTGTATTTTTATTTATTGTTAGCATCAAAACTCTCATAACAGTATAGATGAACACAGAATTGGCATTTAGCTTTTAGCTTTTTCATGCTATGTCTTCTGGAGAATGACCTTCTAGTGTTTCAGCTAATGCTTAATCCTTTTATAGTTTCATTTAAATTTTAGTGTGTAAGCCTTGTCTTTTTATTTTTTAAGAGAAACAAGAAAATCATTCTGGGCATAGTTATGAATTTAAAGCAAAAGGTGCTTAAAGGATGTACCATAATTCTTTTAATTTGAATGAGTGGAAAAAAATCAAAATTACAATTATTATCTATCATTAAGTAAAGCCCACTGAATGCAGCTTAAGTGCCTATTATCCTTGTCAGTTTTTAGATGGCTTTTCACCTGTTGTGTAGTGTATCGGGTGGAGAGGCCTTTTTGAACAGATGATTATGCATACCATTAAAATGTCATTATTTTTGTCTTCCTGTTGAAAATATTGTTTTATTTCAGGAGCTGATAAATAGATTACAGTTGTTCATTTTAATTGTGATCTTATGTTTCTATACGTTTATGCTATTGTATAAAGCTGCCTTCACCAATTTAAGGACACTCAGAGTTCAAATTTGGCTCAGAATTTAAACTGGGAAAGAAAATGTCTCTTAGATATTTCTCCATAACCATCATTTTTAGATCAGTAAGTTGAGATGGTTTCATACATTTTTAAAAATTCCAGGTAGGATAGTTGTTTTCAAAAGGAAGTATTTTCCAATCATTTCTGCAAGCCTAACTTAGCATTATGAAAACCATACAACCAATTTGACTATGAATGCAAAAGCCATTGATCATATGCACTTTCACTGTCCAAGCTACAGAAGATGGAAAAATCAAACAAGAACAGTGAAAGACGTATTTCACTTTTTAGGTTGTTTTGAAAGTGTGATTCCTTGTAATTGGCATAAATAAGAAAACATTAAAAAAATAAAGAACAGTTACAAATCTTGCCATATTTTCTTCAAGTTCTCCTTTGAGGCAGACGGGGTAGAGCGTTGTCTTACATAGACTTTCACACAAGCTTCCTCCCTCTGTCCTGATTTCATAGTGCTAAGACAAATAGGCCTATGGCATGTTTCTCTATGAAGGGCGTTAAATAAAGTTTTCTTCACGTAAGATTTTCTTCAACACAGGTAGAACAAAATGCTATAGTCTTAGCACTGCTGGAGTGTAAGCACGGCCGTAACATAAGCAAAGGCTGACACAGCTCCACGTGGTTCCTCGCATAATGGCCACCTGCAGATGCTCAGAGAAAGAGAAGCAGAAACAGGGCAGATCCCTTTTGCCTGGGGTGCCCTCCTGGCCATCTCTGGTTTAGCACTTCCTCGACCACAGGCGGATCTGAGATCACTTTGCTCAGTAACCTTTGACAGACTATTCACTATTTATTGTCTAATCCCCTTTGAATCCGTGTTTCTGGAGGGCCAGGCAGGTGCCAGTATAAAACCTATGGACTTGGGATAAGAGAACCATCATTTGGACAGCTGGTACGCAAAGGGCAAGGATATCTGCTATAAGGTCTGGAGCAGATATATGACAGAAAGCAGTGGCAAGGTGCTGTCTGTGCTCCCACTGTGCCTGTTGCTCTGAAGGAGAATAGCCATACCATTTCACACCTATAACGTGTCCTCCTTTCTGGTACACACTGGCCAAGGAGGCTTTTGCTTATTGGTAGTACTTACTGCCTTACCCACTGCTAACTGGATACCAACCTCTTCCTCTTCCCCATGTGTAATTTGTCCTTCCTATATTGATACTGCTTGGAATACCTTGCAGGGCAGGCGAGAGGCCACCACCAAGCCTGAGAGAGCAACTTCATACGGTCACTAAAAGGCATTGGCAGATGCATGTATAGCAAGAAAGCCCTTGATGAGAGCAAAAATATATTCTTGCCAAAATGCACTTACCAGTCACAAGACAAAAGAAGGGTAGCTGAAAATAACTTGCAAAAGACTGAGGATATTTGATTGTATAGGTTTTGGAGTGGTATTTTCATTGAGTTTTACATCATTTTCTGTTACATGGAGTTTTATTAAGTTCTTGCAAGAACATTATTGAGAAGCCTTATTAAAGTCACAGAGCATTTACCATAGCTTTATTAACATTCTAAAAATGTGTGTTTTTTTAATTAAGATATGGACTACTTGAGGGAGTAACTGAATTGTTCCCTAATGAATCTATTGCATTAATTTCCTTCAAAAAGCACATCTGAGCATAACTTAAGTTCCTTCTGCAATTAATTTATGTAATTTATTCTAGTAAGCACTGCAGTTTTTCCCCATAATTGTTCATTGAATTGACAGGTTTAATTTCATGTAACATGAGAGCTTCCAATAACTGAGTTTGCAGTACTTTATAAAAGCTGATATTACATGTTGTGCTATTGAATTTTGGCAAGAAGAAGGCAATAAAATATTCCTGTAAAATAGAGATGTCCAAGTGACAGATATTGAAGCCAACATTTAAAAAATGGCTTTCCAAAGTTAGGTCTTAAATCCATATTTAATCGGGTAGGTAAGTGGTCAGATTTTTACAAGTGCAGGATATCCATTGGCTTCAGCACATAAGATTCAGCAGAGTACTTAATCATGTGTATGGCTTTTAGCTTATGTGTGAGCAAAGGAAAAAGAACCACTCACACAATGTGCTTAAGGAGCCACATAGGCTTTATGTACCTTGCAAGCCAAAAAGCAATTTCAAAAATAGATTTCAAGACTTGAGGCCAAAAAACTTTCCAGCCACATTGCTGGCTCTTAGCCTAAGCTATACCTGGAGTTAAAATCTCTGCCCTGTGCTGAAGATGGACCAAATACAGACTAGCTGCTGTTGGCCAGAGCTGTAGTATGCTGGCTCTGTGTAGCCTTAAGAGCTTAGTGCCCCGCGATGGACCATGCATCCATGGCGGTGCCATCATCCTCCATGAGCTCCAGAGATCGCAGGATGTGTCCCTGTGTCATAAAAATGGATGTTCAGTGCATCCCAACTGGGAGTGGGGCAGATCAGTCCTGAACTGCCGGATGTACGTATGCAATCACTGGGTGTTCAGCACTGCTAGAATTTGGACACCTATTTAAAAGCTTAAGTGGAGATTTAGGATTCTAAGTTTAGCTACTCTAAAAAACATTTTCTCTCAAATGTGAGATGTTTGTCATGATTGAAATAAACTACAAATTGCACCTTTGCCAGTCACAATACTAGCTTCAGTGGTTTCTTTGGCAGCAGTTCAGCTGCTCCCCTCCTCCCATCGCAGAAACCACATCCATACCATCTTTCTCAGTGCTCGATACTGGTGGCTGCCCCAGAGTTCTTGCACGCTGCTTTGTTTTTAGTCTTCATGTGCCAATCAGATTGTAAATGACATTTATAGAAATGTGGAGCTGACCTTCTCTGTTTTGTGGCTTTTCAAATAGTTCCTTTGATTTATTCTGAGGTTTCACAATTCAGCTGGAGCCTTACAATAACCCTGCACGTGAACCTCAGGTTTCAAGCAGGTTCAAAGTAGCTGTTGCTAATAATCAAGGGAGAAAAACATTCTGTTTTGATTTTTAACATCATATCCATCCTCCCTCCCTTTTCTAATATTTTTTCCTATATGCTGCTATTCTTTGCTTTCCTCATCCCCTCTGTTTTCTTTCTGCCTGCTGGCATTTGCAGTCTGTTATCCAGTTGTCTGTGGACTGGCGAAAGGACTGCTTAAGCCCAGGACCAGGAAGTCCTGAATTGCCATTGTGGCTGTGACACTGACCTCTTTCACGCCCTTGAGGAGTTTGAGCTTCTTTTCCTCTGGTGTGTAAATCACGTACCTCTCTCCAAGGGGAGTTGTGAGAACCAACGAGCTAAACGTTGGCTGCTGATTTCGCAGCAGCATGGAGAAAATTGAATTCTGCCATCCCGGATGTGACGAAAGGCCAAGGCCTGCTGGGGGCAAGGGAGTGTCATGGGAAGGGGGCAGTGAAGAGGGAATGAGAAAAGGGGTTGATTTGGGACAACTTGGAGCCCTGGAGGTCAGCTCTGGTTGCTAGCAGGGAATGGGGCAGTTGTGGACTGGGGCTGTGGGGGGAGATGGGCTCCCCCTCTTCCTCTCCCCCCCCCCCGGCTGCCCTCGCCTGTCCCTTCCCGTGGCTGGTGCCAGTGCACCCTGGCCTCCACACTGCTTTTCCAGGACCTAGGACTTCCTTATAACTTTTATCTTTTTTTCCCCAACTGCCTGTTTGCTTGGGATTTTAAGTTCACCTTTGAATTCTAAATACCGTTTTGAAAGATCTCTCAGCTTCTCCCCCCTTTTTTTGCCTTTCTTGCCCTCTAATGCAATTTGTGGTGTCCAAATCAATTGCTAATGCAAGAAAAGCAAGCCCTGTTTCGAACCCAGCCCTTTGTAGTGTTGACTCGGGCATCACCACTGGGGATTGCCCAGAGCCCTGTGGGTGGTCAGGCCTTCCGTTTGCTCCTCACCAAAAGCTGGGACAGCACGGTGCCCTGCTGTGCCCCGTTGGCACGGTGCGCAGTTTCGTTAGAGATGCCGAGGGCAGGATGGGCGCAATTGGGCCTCTCCATCCCTCACAGTGGAGATGTGAAGGGTGCTGCTGGGACGCTATCGCAGACATGGCCGTGTCTCCTGTGGGCACTCTCTTCTTGAGGCCTGCTGAACAGCTTCTTTTAATTCTCCAAATCAGAATATAGTGAATTCTGATTTTTCTCATTCTGCTTGTATCACAATTGTATTATTACAATAAGACTATTATAAGACCATAGTCTTACATTCTCGCCCTGTCCTACCTTGTCCAGCAGTGTCATGTTTGGTTACCCACCTTCTCTTTTTGACCAAATACAGAGCTGGATTTAATATGAGTCAGATTTAAGAATGAAGATTGAAATGCATGACAGAATCCATCAGGAAGAAAAATGACGGGAGATATCATATAAAAGCTATCCCAGTTTTGGTTGTTACACTTTTTTTTCTCTTGCAAAAAGCAACCATGATCTGTGTACCCATATGCACTCAGTCCTACCTTTTTCCTAACAACCTTGCATGTAAGAATATATCAAAACTATTATAAAACGTATAGATGTAGTATTACATATACATGGTTTTAGATTTATCTGCTAGAAAAAGAATGCCCCCATTATTACACTATCATCTAAAATATATAAATAGAAGGTTTTCATTAGTTTAAAATCATAGCGCTGTGTTTAGAGTTCTGACCCTCAAGGCACCCTATATCTCTGTTCTTTCTCTCTTTCACTGACAAGCAATTAACTCTGCATATCTACAAAATAGCTTGCATAATGGAATCCTGATGCTGGATTTTATCTTCAAAATACTGGTTTTCTGTTTCAGCCCATCCTTTAGTATGTGCTCCTAAAACAGCTTAGCTGCTCTGCCAGCTCAGTTCCATGCTTTGCAGGGTTTATGTTGGTTTGTTTTTGTAAATGGGCTATAGAGAGAGCCTAAGTTACTACCAGTGACAGCATCACAGTATAAACCAGAGCAAAGCTGTAAACTTTCACCTTTCCTAAATGCTCAACTTTGTATCATAACCTTTTTATGACATGTCTGAGAAGTAACAAAGACCTTCACAAAGTCTTAGTAATTATAATACTACTTTAGAGAAAGAAAGAGGTTTTTTATAACACCTGGACCATATATCAAAAGAGACAAAGCACAGTAAAAGGTTTTCAGAAACAGTTCTGAAGTTCTGATTTTTTGCATTCAAGCAGGGAAAAATCATGTTGCACTATATAATTACAGATCTCATGGGTTCACAGTGTGCATTTGTCTGTGTCCATTTCCTAAAGAATGTTCCTTCTAATTTCAGAAATCTTTAGAGAAACCATGCAATTTGGTTTCTAGAATCACCATAGATTGTAGAAGAGCAACTCCATTCTCCTTTTTCAGGCTTTATGTGAAAATGGATTCCTTCTGGTCCTAAATGTTATGCTAATGTATAGCTTATGAGGAGATGTGCTATCTCTGATCAAAAAGTTCAAAAGTAGGTCAAAAATGGGGGCCAGTGGCCTCATCCTGTTAGTTGCTGAATGCAGGTCATGAAGGTTCGACTCTCCTCAAATTCAGTGCAAGTGGATGGAAACAGAACAGAAGCAATATTGGTGAGATCGGGCCTCCACTTACTGCAGAAGCTGATTGTTTTCCTCTTAGGATGTTCATCAAAATCTTGGACACGTGGTTTAAAATCTTTAAGCCCACAGAGATTAATGGTGATTTTCTGTTCTCCACAACTGGGCTTCTTTAACACTGTCAGGAAAGCAGTGTCCAAAATTTCAGTTTGGTAGACACTCATTTAAATGCCTTTCCCCATATGTAATAGAGTTTGAGACTCAGAGGAAGTCATTCAGTGTGCACACCTAATGACATTTAACTTTTAGTGAAAAATCAGTAACAGGAAAAGTTGTTTTAATTAACACATGAGCTGTGCAGCAGCTAATGTATTCCACCTCTTCATTGTTGCAAAAGGAACATATTTCTTAGTAACACTAAGCAGCAGAGCAGAGGGGTTCTGTTCTGCTCTCCATATGCTCACACAGCCCCATTCACTGCGAAGGTGGAGCGGGAGGGGATTTGTCGATGCATGCCACTCACACAACACAGCCCTTCTTGTTCTCCAGTCCCGAGAGAAACCAGGGCAAAGCTGCTCCCCTCCTCAGACCTGCTGCAGTGTTACAGGTAGGGAGCAGCCTTTGGAGGACCTGGGGTTTTCCTAACTAATTTCAGCAATAAAGGATTGAAAAGGAAACCTTTTTGTTTAACATACATTTAAAAATGAAGAACTGGAATGAAGAACTGGATGTCAGACTGCCAGACAGAAAAAGAGAGCCATGACTTCCCCAGACGTGATTTTTCTTGATCAGAAGTCCCAAAGAAGCCACTTTTCTGATGGGCCATGGAAAGCACACCTCTTTTCCTTGCTGTGGGAGCCAGTAGACGGAGGAATGGTGCAAGACAAATGTTGGAGGTTGCCATCATAGAGGCTCTGCAATTCGGCTCCTGAGCAACGTACCAGCTTCGGGCAGCCGAAGAATATGCATGTTCATTTTTGGCCATTCCTCCTTGTCCAGTGCTTTATCATACGCCACCAGCCAGCACATTGTTTTCCCGAAGGAGCACTGAGGGTTGGCCCAGGTGCCTCAGCACCCGACTCTGCTACCGTGGAGCCCACCCTGACCCTGCGACCACTCTGTGCGTACCTGCTGCAGTCCTGGCTATGAATCTCTCCACTCACCTTGGACCACAATTCACATGATGTTTCTCTGCCTTGTCTTTTATTTGTATAGTGCTCTGCAATAATCCAACCATGCTGATGAAAAATATATCCTGGAGCTTTCGATGTCTATAATTCTGCATAGAGTAGTAAAAGCTTAGTTGGGCCAACTGAGCTGTAGGGTTGTTTTAATGGAGACTGTGAGAATGTAGAGACAAAAATTGATAGTGTCAGAAGGTCATATTTCTACCGTTCAGAAAATCAGCAGGAAAGATGGCTTTCAGAACTCTGTGCCTGTGATCCATTTCAGTCCTATTAGAGTCACTTTTAAGATGGACCATATTGTGTGCAAGGCCAATTTGCCCTGGTTCAGAATCTATACCCAGCTATGCACTTATTCTGTGGATTTCTGCATATAGAAGGAAGGATCTACAGTGGAGAAGGTCAAATGGAGAAAAATATTTTTACTAAATGTTTCTGAATCAACCTGATTCAACAAATATAGCAGATACTTTCATCAGCAAGTTTTCTATTTAACTTCATAGGCACAAAAATTAGAATGTAAAAAAAAATTGCATTATAAACCTTTCTTGATTACAAATTTTATAGGTGCCTGGTTTTGGCATGGTTTGACAGAGTATGAGTTTTTAAGCTGAGAAGGATTCTGATTATGTAATGGTGCCTTACCCCTTTTAGAATCAAAGGTGCATTATAAACATAAATGTTTTCCCCTGATTTTTAGACAATGAGAATATAGACCAATTCATACTAAAGAAATTCTAAGTATTCCTAAAATGAGGCCTTTTTAAATGTCTGTGTTTAAAAACGAATGGAGGTTAAAGCCAAGGAATTTTTTTTTACTTAGTTTCCTCTGAAAATCAGGCTCTTGTATAGAAAAACTGACTTTGCTGATTGACTTTTAAATCCATTGTCTAATTTCAGTCATATTCGTTGGGGAAAAAAGGGTCTCAAAGATATTAAATTTCTGTAGGACTTGTTGAAGGCATGCAGAAAGGCAAGAGACACCTCCTTTTCTGGTCGGTGAGGAAGACTGCACTGAGTGTTTTCAGTGTGGTAGACCTCAGAGACTTCACCAGAGGGAATGGCTTCACAGAAAGCCTCCAGTCCCAGGAGCAGCTTCAGCTGGTGCTCGCTCAAAGCCCTCCACCATGGGACACAAAGCTATAGGATAGCACATCGGCTACTCCAGTCTTGTCAGGGCTGCTTGTTAAACCCTGAGGGTGACGAGCTGTGGACCATTGTGGAAGGCAAACAATGGATTGCACGTCTCTCATTTTGGTTTGGGCTATTGTGTTAACGAGTAAGTAATTGGATGAAATGATGCAGCCTATTAAATAGATCGTGAGGATAAATGATTTCATAACCTCTTCTAACCTGTGAGTGTGGTAACACAAACTGGAAAGCAAAGCTCAGGAGCAGCATTTCCCTGGAAATGCAGTTGTGTAGTGAGCAGAGTTACAGAGGTTGCGCTTAGCCAAGAAATTGCTCAAGAGCAGGTTGGCCTTGTGGCAAAAGCAAAGCAGGATGTGCCCAGCCAGACGAGGCAAAGGACGCCCCAGGGTGTCTAGACACAAAACAAGAATGTGTCCACGGGGAACTGGCTGTTCAGTTCCAGAAGTGGGAAGTGACAAGCTGGTTTGAAGCTTTTTGGTAAAAGGGGTCTTGTTAAAATAAGGAAAGAGAGAGGTAGAGAGAGAGAGGGGGAAGTGATGCCAGGAGGAGAATTAAAAAAAATTTTCTTTTAATGAGAAAAATAACTGCAAAGCAAAAGACTTTTAAATGATCCAGAAACAAACAATAAAAAAGAAAAAAGTACCCAAACCAAAGCAAACAATGTGATTTTTACCTTGCCTGAACTTGTTCAACATAGGAGACATGCATTCACTAGCAAAACTAAACATTCCCGATATGCTTGACCAAAAGCAATGGCTTTGTCTGATAAAGGACTGAAGAAAGCACAAAGAAGATATAACTTTTTATGTTAGCTAGAAGCTGCTTATCTATTAAAAGGTGCTTATCTATTAAAAGCACCTTGACAATGTAAGATCTTCTCTGAATATTTTGCCTGTGTTAGGATAAACATAAACCATGATTTGTTAGCTCGGACTTTATTTATAGACCTCATCTATCTAGGAGGTGTTCAGTTTCACTTTTTTTCAGCTGTTGGACTCCATTCCCTTGTGCATAAACCAGCACAAGATCGCTTGCAGGAGTGATCTCACTAATTTCAAGAGCACTGCTAATATAACTACATTTATGGAGTGGGGTAATGAGCTGCAGGAGTGGGTTTTTGTGTCCAGTACTTTTATCGACAACATTCAAGTTCCTCTGCCAAATGAAAAACTAGACTTTGGTTAGTCAGAGTATCAGTGCATGCAGATCTTGCACATACTTAACAACAAAAATACTTCTTTTAATTGTTCTGCATTCTTTTTTTTGAAAAAAAAAGATTAATTTCAAGAGCCCTATCCAAAAATATACATGAGAGCATCTGCCTTAGAATTAGAACAGGGCAGTCATTGGCCTGGTTCATGCTCACTCTGTTGCTTTGTGGGACATAGTTGCATAAATCCTCCATTCCTTGGTTTGATGTCACTCTGAAGAAGTACAGTCATTTTTTTGTTCTGTTGCACCAGCTGGGGATCTGACTTGTAGTCTTTTGACAAGTAGTATTCAGTCAAATGAAAGCTCAATGTCTAATCACAGTCTTGAAGGAATAGTTTCAGACCTACAGAAATGAATATATATATATATATATTTGCTGTACAGAATGCAAAGATATGAAAGACAATGATCCAGGTCAGCTTACTGTGAGGACCACCCTGTAAATCTTGAAAATACTGCCTTTTTTGTTGTTTCTTTAGTGCATAGAGACTCTGGCCTCCATCAGCTGTAGAGCAAAGTAAGTTCAGAGTCATTCTCCCCTTCCCTACCCTCCCCAGAAAAACCCTTCTCAAGGACAGCCTTTGATTTCTGTTTTCCATTTCAGGCTCAGTTCCTGCAGCCTAACACATGCCAGTAGGTGCTGGTACCTGGTATCTGTTGGTAGGTTTCTGCATCTGTGCAAACATAAAAATTTGCTGGTGCAGAACCTATTGCAAGACTGGGGGTGAACACACAAAACATTAATCTGGCACTGACCCCAAGAGAAGCTATTTGAGAGGATCAGGAGTGTGTGTGTGTGTGTGTGTGGGTGGCAGGAAGAGGTTATTTTGTGCTGTATCTTCTACTACAGCGACTAGGAGTCAAGAGAGAAGAACGGCAGGCAGAGACGTCAAAAGACATAGAGTATGTTAGCAGGTCATTATAAATACCCAATAATTCTCTAACTTGGACAATTCTCAAATGTAGCAAAATCAATAGCGAAAGTATTGTTTCTTCTCATCTGTGCAATGTAGGTCCTGTGTTGAGATGGATGGAGTCAAGGATAAGAATTTCTCTTTGACAAAGCACTGGCTCCTTTCCAGGTGGGGCTCTCTCTTCAAGGCCTGCTAGCATGTGAATTCGGCTGTTTGCTGCAGAGAACAAAGCACACCGTGCACCTCTGAAAGTGCTGTATGCTCTATGTTACAAGTGTGACAGAGGTGTTGTTCACTTTGTTTGCCATCTAGGACTTACAGCTTCTTGTTTAGCTACAGAGACTTGTGCCATGCCGAGGACATGCTGTATAATAAGCAACTGAGTTTCTAGAATCTAACAAGATTAAACTAATTTAAAATTTCCTCCTAGTTATCCTTTTCCTACTGCTTCTTATTAAAACACTTGAAAGTTTTTCACTCACTCAGCTCCATGTTTCTTTGTTACTTTAGGCTGTGATTCGTCTCTGAACCTGGCACCTCAGAAAGCCACAGATGCAGTGGACGATATCTTTGAGTCCCTCAGGGATATTGCGAAAGCTCGAATGCACATGAAACAGTTTAACTCCATCCATAGTCCAGGCAGCAACACCCACCAGGCAAGTGGATCTTTTGTTTTCCCTTGTTTATGTTATTTCTCCAGGATGCTGTCAAAATTACACCTCCACCAATAAGGCTAATTTTGCTTATGTACTAATCCTAGATGTGTTCTGCCCATGTGGAATGTATTTGAGTATATACTTTATAACTGACCTAATCATCAAGAACTTCCTGAAGTCCTTAAGCCAAACACAGGCATATCCCTGTCAAAGTTAATAAAGAATTTGTCTGATGAAGAAATCTGGGATTTGCTCTGCAGCACTGTGATATGATATAAATATCTGCGAAAGGCAGGACTAGGTCAAGACTGTACCGGGCTAAGATCCCTTATGACATATGAAAACAGCATGCCTGCATCCAGACAGCAGCTATATTTCTCTATTTTCTCTCCCTTCTCCATAACTATGAGAGGTCGTCCCATTTTTAAATAGGAGAAAAATGCAGCTTTTGTCTGTAAAAATTTAACACATGAACTACTATATTAGTACAGGACATTAGGACTAAATTTACTGTGTTTTTCTCTCTTTCTCCTCTCCCCGCAAGTGTTTAACTTTTTCAGTTAAGAATAGAGAGTTTTCCAAAGGAAAACAAATACTGTGATTTAGAGAGAGACTGTAAAAATTGATTTCAGCCTTGAGCCAGAAAAATAATCCTTCCAAGCTCTTTAATATGCTATGGATCAGCAAAAGGATATAGTTCAAATTAAGCAATGCTTGTAACAACAGGAGTCAGAAGTGTTGCAAATGGCACTGGAAAGCTAAGGTGAGGAAAACCTGTTATTGAAGTCTCTTGGCATTTATGACTAGTCTGATGTCTAAAATGGGGAAAATTGTAAAACATTTAATACAGTTCAGTGTGGGGGCAGTCAGATGATAAGAAAATACCCTCTAAAAGTTTCCTGGAAATGTATTAGCATCGTTGTGTTCTTTGGATGTAACTTGGATTTGTTTGCTTAGAGCAAAGTGCTGGAATGCAGCAAGGGAAGTATTAACACCTTGCAGCCCCCTAATCTGATTATATGATGGGTTTAATTATCTTGAATATGACCAACAGCTAAGGGCTGTTCAGGAGTTCTAGAGTAGCTGGAAAAAGCAGGCAGCATGCTTGTTTTCTACAGTACAGCTCTCTAATGTCTCTCTCTGGCAGATGTTAATGCATGGGCAGAGCATTGCATGCACGGAGTTAGCTCGTTTGAAGAAGTGCTGCCCTTCCCATGAGTGTACAGAGCCCTGCCCTGCCCAATGAATGGGCTCACCCTAGAGGTGCTTTTCCACTCCGTCTGTTAGGAGCTGGGAAGCCTTCATTTCTTGTTAAGAGAAAAAATGATTTCTATACTTAAGCAAGTGGGCAGAATTGAATGGCCTCTTAGAAAGGCTCTTCATAACAGTGGCATTTATATGTCTTACATAAAAAGAGCTAATGAATTTTTCCATCAGGTTGTCAAATCAGTTATTGTAGTGGCCATGCAAGAGGAGAATATTTGTTTTGTCTGATATTGTAACTACTGTTCTTTTCCTTTCATTCTTGATCTTAAGTATATCCACCTCTTTCCTCCCTCCCTCCCTCCCTTCCCCCCTCCTTCCTTCCTTCCTTCCTTCCTTCCTTCCTTTCTTCCTTTTTGAATTATCTATGATAGCTCATGTCTGAGGTATGTCTGATAACTTTGTAAGACATGGCTTTTTAACATCTGTTTTAAATGGAATTTGTGCCCTGCCAAAATTTAAATTTGATAATAGTTTTATTGTGTGAGTTAGAAATCACTGTAGCTCTTGAGAGTTGTATTTTTTACTTCCTGACAATTTAATAGATGAATTTCAAGTCATAAAAGATTTTGAAAATTTTTGAAAATACCATAGCTAAAAATGACAGGTGATTTTCATATCTATCTTTTAGTATCTGCGTAGTCAGATTAGGTCATTTTGAAGGGGACTGAGTTTTGGTGCATGGAAATTCAGACGTGCAAATCATAGCACATTTTTAACATCTTGCCTTTAGAGTGAATAGTTATGACTGAAGTCAGATAATATTTATCCTTTAATTTCATGAAGTGAAGCTCTCTGTTTAGCTATAGTTTTGATCTTTGCTCCAAATATTTCATTTGTAACATCTTTCTGATCCTCTTCTGTAGTACTATGAAAATATTAAACAGATTTTTGTACACAGGACTTCATGCTTGTATGTACCTTTTCAAACAGTGGTTTACTGTGTGGCTAGATTTGACACAAATCTTGGCATGTTCTATTGAAAGATACTGCAGCCAATGTCTGTTGTAATTTGCTTTGTTGGCTCAATTAAAAATTATGCACATGTGTTGTGAGAAGGACTAGAAGAATTGTATGAATCTTTGTTGACAGAATTGTATTCAAAAAATGTAAGTTTTGTTTCTCACTGTAACCTGTTGGATGAAAAACATCTCTAATTACTGAGAGTACTTTAGAAAATTTTAGTTCCAAGTTATATAACTAAGTGGCTTGCTTTTTTTTTCCATCCATTTTTATGTTTATCATGCATGATCGTGCTTATAGATCTCCTCTCTGCAAACTGAATGACATAACACTTGATTTTCTTAAGAAATCTAGGGATGATGCATACCTGGACTAGTTCCAAAGGAAAAAAAAAGTGTACTAATTTGAAAGCTGCTAATTTTCTAAGACTGTTGCGCTTTCTGAAACTATGTGGTTCCACTGCAGTTTTGACAAATTTGTGAAAGCAGCAAAATGAAACCCCATCTACAAAACTGAGCAAGGCAAAATTTTCATTGAAGAGGATCTTTCCATGATTACCTAAAATTTTCATCTTAGAAATATTTTAAGGGTGGCAGAATGGTTCAGACCATTCATAAAGGGATATGAAAATTTCTAGACTACTAATTCATATTCAGCACAGTTTTGTGGGCTCTGAAAGAGATCACATATAAGTGCTTGTTGCACTCTGAAAAGAATTGGGCGTCCCAGTTTGTTTACTGGATAGATGTCTGTGCCACTTGGAAAACCCCCACTTTCAAATACGCTGCTCCACGTAAGAAGGGTGTCTAACCTCCAGTTTTTCTAGATGGTTATGAATATGTCTGGAGTGGTATGGGGATGGTACTAGTATTTGAGGTGTCATCACCCATTAGTTGTGAATGCCATTTTGTTTGAATCAGATGACCTAATAAAAATATTTCTCTCCCTGTACATCTCTTCTCTTTTAATTCTGATGTGAACACCTTCTTTTGTCCTCTATAAATCTACTTTCTTTTCTTATCTTGTTGGTCTTGACAGAATTAGACAAAAAAMATTACTGATATTGGCGGGGTCATTTGGTCTTTTTTTCCAAGGTTTTGCACAGGAGCAAGTATTTTTTTGTGTGCCCTGGCCATGGAAGTTGAAGGAGTAATAAGGCTTCTTAGTTCCGCTCTTCCATGAGGGAGAAACAGGCAGGTTGGCCTCTACACAGCCCTGCTGATATCCAGGCTTTAATCACGATATGACACTTATCATATCATGACAGGTGTTTGTGGGAAGACAGGAGTGGGCCAGTAAGCAAACCCTCCTAAAAATCCCTATTTAGGTGTTTTATAGATATTCCAGAGGGGATGAGACTTTTTGGGTGTGTGCGATGGGCAACAGAGCATCATCCCTGTGGTTATCCTTTTCCGTACTACCCAAAGACTGTGGAGAAATTAGAAGCCCCACTTTCTTCCTTGCCTCTGTTCACTCGTAGGATACTCACAGGGCAGAGTAAATCTGTGGCTGTCTTCCTGTCTTTCCAGTTTGATACTAAGTCTGTGCACACCATTTGCTGTCAAGGTTGCAGAGACCACTGCTGCTTCAATCACTTCTCTGAAGTCTCTGAGCAGTTTTCTTTCTAGAATAAATATTTTCATTTCCTTTAATGGAAATGCAGGTGACCCTGCTTGAGCAGGAGGTTTGGGCTAGATGATCTCCAGAGGTCCCTTCCAACCTCAACCATTCTGTGATTCTGTGATTCTGTGAAATAAAACATTTAGAAAAGCAGTCGTACCAAGTCTTGGCAGCTTTACTCACAGTATGCTCTTCTTTTTGTACAGGCTTCTTACAAACCGCTGCTGAAACAGGTAGTGGAAGAGATCTGTAATTCTGATCGACCTGATCCTGTTGATATTGAGCATGTGTCGTCAGGCCTCACTGATCTCCTTAAAACTGGATTCAGCATGTTCATGAAGGTAAACCAGACTTTCCGAGCTCATCCGAAGATCATAGCATAATCATGCAGTAATTGATTTTATGTATTTGAACTGATATCGTTCAGAAGAACCTAAGGGGCAGTTAGAAGAGTTAAATCCTTATGGGGAACTAGAAATAGCTGAGGCACCACGTTGCAGGCACAGAACAAATGGGCAGCACCTGCTGAAACAAAACAAGAGGAATGGAGCAGACTGAACACCTAGATAAGGGTGAAGCTGGACACCTAGATAAGGGTGATGCGTTTGGGAGGAGTTAATGTGGCTTTGATAAAGGAAAGTCCTACCTCATATAGATACTGGAGCTCTTCAGAGACATCAACAAGTAAGTTGATAGGTGAATGCGAGTTCATATAGCCTACCTGGAATTTCAAAAGGCATTCCATAAAACATGTCATCAAAGCATTTTAAGGACCCTGAGCAACCTTAAGACAGGAGAGAAGTAAGAATAAACAGTCAGTCTCATTGTGGAGGAAGATTATCAGAGGAGTTCCATATTCAATGCCTTTTCTATAGCTCAATAAGGTTAAACGTGCAGTGGGAGGGAAGGAAGGCTCACTAGTCAGAAGTTGCTTTGTGGACGCTCTTAGCGTGTTTTAAGACAGACTTTCTGAAAGGGCTTACTCTACTTTATAAATTGCACCATGCTTAGTGTTCGCTAAGTGTCTGCACAGACACTAAGTGTGAAGTAACTATCATGCTATAAATTTAGCTCTATCCTTCTGCATATCCTGAGTTCTCCACTGAAGACAAACCCATATTTATTTCAAACTTCATCAACACTGTGGTTATGAATATAGTGTAAACACTCATATAATATAGAAGAGCATAGAAAGTAACTCTATCTTTCAATTGCAATAAAGTTACTTAAGTTGCTATACATCTGTGACCTCATGACACCAAACTGGAGGGAGTGGATGCTTCTAGTATGCTGAGGCTAGGGCTGCCATCTCAAGGCACATCAACAAGCAGAAGGAACAGAACGAGGGGAGCCCCAGGATGCCCAACATGTGCAAGTGTGGAGTCCTGCAGGCAGGACCCCCTGCCACAGCAAAGGCAGGAGGCCGACTGGTGGGGGAGAAGCTCTGTGGGAAAGGGCCTGAGGTTCTTACTGTCCAGCTTGAACATGCCCCAGCAGTTTGCCCTTGCTGTGGTGAAGGCTGACTACAGCCTGGGCTGCATCAGCAAGTGTATCCATCAGATCAAGGGAAATGATTATTTGCCTCTACTCAGCACTGGGGAGGCTGCACCTGAACTTCCGTGTCTAGTTTTGTCCCCCTACTACACAATAGGTATCAACAAACTGGGTGAGAGGCGACGGACATAAGTTGCAGCATGGGAAATTCCAATTGGATATAAGGAAACAAAATGTCACCATGAGAGTGGTTAAGTCTAGAGAGGCTGTGGAATCTCTGTCTTTTGAGATATTCAAAACTTGACTCTACAAAGCCCTGAGCAACCTGATCTAATTTTGAAGTTGGCCCTGCTTTGAGCAGGACTAGATGAACTCCAAAGGTTTGTTCTTTCCAACCTGAATTATTCTGTGATTCTGTGATAGTTGAAAGGACAAAATATTCTTTCTATTGTGTATGAATGCCTGCTCGGCCTGTTATACATTTCAAGACAGGTGACAAAAATAATTTTGGTTGCTGTGTTGGTACTATCCTAGAACCCATTATCAATCTGTAACAATATTATTTTTATGTTATATCAGAGCAGGTTGGTCTCAAACACAAAATCTGATATGCCTAAAGTTCAGTGGCTGTTTTCAGGAATCTCCACCTAGCGTTGCGGTGGATTTTCAAAATGCCCTGAAACAGAGGAGGATAGCTATAGAAATAGGGACCCAGTGTTCTTTCTATTCATGTATGAGAACTGAAAAAAATAATGCAGCTACTCCAAAAATAGGAGAAGACACAGTTGCTCCACTGTCAAACAGAGTAAACAAGCTGGTGCAGACAAGTGATTTCTGAAATGATTGGTTTTATTTACCAGTAACTCTCACAATTGCATTTATTCTGTGGTGTTTGATTTTATTTTTTAAGCAGGAACATACCTCGTCCTTTCTTTACCAAAAAACAAGAAACATATGTATTCCAGAAAGTCTAAATGTTCCAGTGTGTGTGTGTCTGTGTGTGTATCACAGAAGTATATTACAGAGATATCCTAGTCACAGAGACCCCTTTTGCACTTTTTGCTGCACTAACAGAGAACAGAAGATCAGAGCTTGCAGAAGGCAGAATTAACTGAGAACCAAACAGATGTGGGAGTTCAGGAAAACAGTGAGGCAGGATCAATCAACCTGACAGCCAGTGTCTCCATTTCTGGTAATTGTGTAATGTCAGAAGAGGAAGAGGAGGAGGTAGCCTTATGGAGGTTTGCAGAAAGCTTCTCACAAGCTGGAGGCAGAGCACAAGAAAGAACACAAAATATGTTCTTGAAAATGTAACAAATGGCCAATGAGGAATGTAATTATAAGATGAATTTTTCATAGAAGAAGGTTGAACTTTTCTATACAGAATGAAGAATAGACAAGTCGACAACTTGAGGGAGGTCTCCTCCCTGCCTCTTTCTCTGTCAGGGTGTGATAGGCATGAAAAGCATTGAAATAAAAGACAAGCAGCTTTTATTAGGTGTGAAAGAAAAGTAGGATATTGTAGAGAGCCATAAGAAAATAGTAAGATCGTAAAAATTCTGGATGCGTATGTGATGTAAATCTGTGTTTGTATCTGTCAAAATAAGGGTGTTGTACCAATAGAGACCTGACCCAGGCGAGTAGATAGAAGACTGATCTCTGAGATGCTATATACCTAGTATCTACAAGATTTAAACAACGTGTGGCTTTGAAGACCTAGAGAGAGTTTCAAGATGGTGCCATATTTATGGGCCTGTTGAGAGTAAAATGGTATGGTATTCATAGCACCTGAAAAGTTAGCGGCAAAAGAGTTAAAATGGTAGTTAAGTCAAACTGAACATAGCTAGACCACCAGACCACCATGAAGAGATGTCAGAGACAGATTTAGTTTGGAGAGGAGGAAACAGATCTGGGCCAGAGAGATTGGTCAGCACAAGGATGGTAGCTGAATGTATGTCCAACTTGTGTCAACAGATTAGTGGGAGAGAAGGCAGAGAGAAAACAGAAAAAAGGACCTGATAAGGCTGCTTTGAACACCGCTGATACTTGAAGGGCAGCAGGAGTGATCAGTAAGGACACACTGGGAGAGTGATTTAGAAAGGCAGGAAAAGGTTATTGTTACTTCATTACAGTAGTATCAAGACAATCTCATAAAGTCAAGTTAGAGTCTCTGAAACGTATATCTGAAAAGTCAGTCTGAACTCAGGTTTCCTCAGTCCTGTGACTGGACATGTGCTGGCAAACCTTGTTCTAGCTCCTGAATTTCTGTCATACAGAGAGGGTAGGATACTGCTACAGCATGAAGAAAAAAGATGAATGAGGGAAGGACAAGAAAGAGGAAGATTTCACCTTCATTTTATTTCATCTTCTGCTTTTTCTCCTCTGCTTTCCTTTCACTGCTTTTTCTTCTTTTTCAGTTTCTTTTAAGGTACTCTGGCTAGTAAAATTTATATTGGGAGTAGAGCGTTATACTTACTTAGAAGGAGGGTACTGCTCTGATCCAGACTGCTATTTAAAAAAAAGTCCTGTGCTGAAATCTTTCCAATATCAAGGAGGTTGTGGGATGAACAAAACCACGTCAGTAGCTTCTTACCCATGGTGAAACCTACCTAAAGGAGGCACAGATGTGGGTACCTGGAGAAGGCTGCGGAGACTTGAACCGTGCCTGGGCTGTTCTCCCTCGCAGCAGTGAGAGGTTCAAATCGTGCCCAAGCAAACATAGTGCTGGCTCTGCTGACAATGTGTGCAAACGTGTATTCAAAAAGCAAAAATTATTTTGGGGTGGGGAAATTGACACCAAGGAGGCATAGAAAGAGAACTGCCATTGGGACAGATACGTGCCAGCATTCAGCCACTCTCCATCTTTTGCTCTCTCTCTTCTCTGTTCCCAGTCTTGTTTGTGCGAAGACAAGCTCTTAAGTCTTTATGTGACTTAAGTCTTTCATATCAGTGTTTTCTGCTGGTCTTGCTGTGCTTATAATTTGTTTCTTTGTGCCAGTTTAGATGTTTATGTTTTCTTTGAGAGTTTTTCAGCAGCACTTATTGCCTCAAATACCTGCAACTCTGCTAGTAATAAAAATATCCTATCAATCATAAGGAATATATAACAGCAGAGCGAGTGAACATTATGTAGGGTGAATATTTCATGAACATATCACTTACCTCCCAAATATGTGTTCTCGCTTGCTCATTTAGTTTGTAGTTTGGCATGTTGGCTGGTGCTCCAACATTATGTGTATAAGTTTCTGGCCAGTCTGTATTTCTCACACAAGATGATCTTTTCCACTTACTGCACCATCAGCACTGTAATTATTTCATGGACTTCCTTGCATTTATATTTCCTCTTCAATTCCTGAATATAAATGCCAACTCAAATAAAAATGCTTTGGTAAGTGATAAAAACAGCCTCTGCTGTCCCAGAGATGTTAGGCTACAGCCACCCCCTGCAACACTGCTGCACAATAAAGGACTTAATTTCTTATTCAAGTCATGTCTCCTAAGCCAGTCCTTTGGCATAGGTAACCCTGCTTTTTAAATTGCCTCCTGTCAGAAAACAGTATTTGAGAACATGCAAAGAGTTTGAATGACTGAGCAGTAGTCAAAAGAGTCTTTCCCTCTCCTGTCATGATTAATGCCTCCCTTATCTGACGGACTCAAATTTGTTCAACCAGGAAAGAATTTTAAAGGTATCTCTCATCCCAAAGTGTTTCTCTGGCTAATGTGTTTATTTTGAAGCTTAGTTAATGCAGAGGGAAAAGGCCTCCTTGCCTCAAGGATTCCTGTTTTTACTGCAGCTCTAGACCACATGTGGTTTGTGATGATCTAAGCAAGACCGCTTCGCTGATACCAAGTGCCCTGCACAGCAGTCTAGTTTCAGAAGATTGATGTGTTTTTCTGTTACTTTTTCCAGTTATTCAGCGGGATTAATTGGTTTATGATTGGTCACAAATAACAGATGCACTGGTGCTGGTTTCCTGGTTGGAGGGCAGACTTAGCCCTCGTAGGCCAGTCAAAGTCGTTTCTGCTGACTTTCAGAGGAAACAGCAGTGTTTGGTCAGAGTTTTACTGACCATCTTCACCCCCGCTTTCCTGTCTCCTCCTTTCCTGTTCCTCTACACAGACACATGTGCCAACAGCAAGCCCTATAACCACCACCATCCTGAGAAAATGCAACAGTGGTCAGCTCTGAGCTGCAGCAAAGTCCCTGGTGTCCAGTCAGGAAGTCCACTGGTCCAGGGAAGCATCCCTCCTTTGGGCTCCTTTGCCTCTATTTACGGAAGATTTTCTTGACAGGGAACACACTGGCCTCTTCTCTGCTGTTATATTAATCATGCAGCCAATCCTTACCACTGCAGCAGCAGACCTTGCTCTCTGCCCACCTGCCCAACAACATGTAGAGGAGGTTGCACATGCCTTGTCAGATGGTGATTACCGAGTCCGTGACAGCAAAGCCAGCAGGGCATGTTGTGTCATCAGTTGACCAAGTTTTGAGTGTATCTCTATATAGGCTCATCATAGCTAGAAGCTTTTGGGGTTTTGCTTTTTTCTTAGTCTTCCCAATTGCCCAAGATAACTGTAGCAATCATTTTTAATGCATGGCATTTTGAAACGAAAGTGAATTTCATTTGGGGATTTTTGCAAAATTAAAATTTTACAGTAACTGAGATTTACAGGACCTAGAAATGTCCTGAAACAAACTAGTTTTAGGAGGATTCCAGAATGTGCATGTTGCTTTTTGTTGTGGTTCATTTCAGTTCTTCTTCTGTATCACAGAAGTGAGATGTGTTTAGCTACATGGAGCCAGTTCCTTCAAAAGAGACAGCCTTGGGTGGTTGTATTATCAAATAAAAAAATCTTGGCAGAAATTTACATTCTTAACCCAGCCAAATATTTGGTACCCAAAGCATCATCCTCCTTCAAAACATTTGCGCATAGCATAAGAAAATTACAGATTCCAAAACCCTTTTCATTGCAGCTTTAATTTAATTTAGAGTTTGCATGCCTAATAGTATTTTTAATATGCATTTCTGGAATTTGTCATTTGAACTTGAGAAAAAATAAGTTTTATATAAGGAACATGTGTTTGGATCTAGGCTTATTTTGACTGAAGGAAATGATTTGTCAAGATATTTTCTCTTTACTATAGCCATGAAAGCCTGTGTTTTCTAATTAATATTCTTAGGTTGGGTGTCCTTACAGTTTTTCCAATGTTATACATGCATGTTTATGATGAGTTTGTTTCACTAGGAAAGATATTAAGAAAGAGAGATTTTATTCAGTAGCAAGCTTCTGGAGTTCGAGGTCTTCACATAAGAATCTTCATGAAATTGCTCTGGTAACAGGATTAAGAGTAGAAAAGAGCCAGGAAAAGGAATAAACCTAGTAATTCCTGTATTGCCTTGAGGTGCAGTAGCACAGAATTTTGTTTTGCCAAATTTATATTCATCATCTTTGTGAGCAGTTAGTTCTTTAACCTTGTTTCACTGCTTACAGCAATTATGACATGAAATACTTTAATATTTGAGCAAGTAATAGTTCTAGCTGACCTTTTTAAGTAAATATTTAGATCTTACTCAAACTCTTCATGGTATTTGTAATTAAGGAGTGGGCTTTTTTCCTCTCGAGGTTAACACCATGTTTTATGTGGAGAGTAAGAAGTGTAACATGGGAAAGAAGTCTAACATGGGAAAGTGGATAAAGAGAGGGTCTTTGTAAGGTCTGGTATATTGATTTAATTGTTCTGTTAGTTTAAATGGAAAACTGCTAAATGTAGCACTAGAACTGCAGGACACCCTGCTAAATTGTAGTATATATGCTATCTGCGCCGTCAGTTGAATGAAGATGGCTAGGAAAGCAGGTGAGATTAAGAGAATAAACACTCAATACACAAATACTCAGCTCAGTAATACATCTGCCTAAGGCTTTTTGTACAGATTTCAAACTCCTGAGGAGTTCAAGAGCTCTGTGCCTGGGGAGCAGCATTTAACAGGGAGCACTGTGTAATCAAAGGCCCCAGTGAGCCTGGAGAGAGAGAGAGCATGCAATCCCCCTGTGCTTGCTTCAAAGGGAAAAGTCTCTTCTGAAGGCTGCCAGTCAGAAAGCATGACAGAGCTGCAGGACAAAAAACTGCCCGAAGACTAAATATAGGACAGCCACAGTAAGGAACAGAAGAAGAGTTGTACCCCAAGGAGCTGGAGCCACAGGGATCAAAGATAGTAGCTGCTGCAGTGGTGGCAGCAGAGGAACTGCGCTCCGCCCAAACACAGATTGATTACCACTCTCATTCTGTCGAGTGAATGCTGCCGAAAGCCTACGCGGCTGGAAGGAGAGGGGGTGGAGAGTCTAAAAAAGAGCAAATTGAACTGTTCTCACTGTCACTTTCCAGAGCCAAACATTTTGAGTGTTTCATACTCGAAGGCATGTGGTGTTGCAACAAGAGCAATGGCCCGGGCTCCGTTGACATCACATCCCAAGGCTCCGCAAAGCCTGGCACAAGGCTTTATCAGGGTAGTGTGTTTTATTAAGAAAGAGAGAGTGAGAGAAAACAGCAAACTAATCATACTTTTAGAAGTGGTTTAGAGGAAAGTAATGTAAAGCATCACCTTCACATTTAAAAACAAAATGTAGTTTTATAGAGTCGTAACTGAAATGGAATATTTGTGCCATTTTAATGCTATTCAGAAAAAATGAAAAAAAAATTTGTTTGGGCTAAAATTTTCCATATTAGTTACACCCCAATCATAGAAATATTGAAAACTTTGAAGTGAAATGAGCTAAAACTGATCACGTACTATATTGAACCTGATCTATTTTCATTAGATTAATTATAAAGTATTATTCATTGCACCGGTGAAAAAACATTATTTATGATTCTTTCCATTGCTGACCTAAGGCAGGGATTCTCACATGTTTAGACTAGACCCCTTGCTTCCACTAGATCATAATTTACCCCTCATTCCTTAAAGCCCTAAGCATACGTGTATCCAAACTATGCATCTACCCAAGTGCTGCCCTCCCACTCTGGGAAAGGAAGGAAAGGAATGAAGAAAGAATGGAAGGAAGGTCCTCAGACCTCATGGGAAACTCCTCTAGATTTCAGTGGAAGCCATGAAGACTCCATATCCCTGGAAATGTTCATCATTTTTAACCTGACATTATCCCCATTGATCTCCCATTCAACTGTTGTGGGAACCAGTGTTCTGTGAATATTTCCTTCCAAGGATCCTCATCCGGAGTCTGTCTTCCTCAGGCAGCTCATGGTGCCAGTCACTGCCAGTGTGCTCTGCACAGGTTTGGAGATGGAATGAGCAGCTACAAATAATGCTTTCTGTCATTTTACAGGTGAATCGCCCTCACCCTGGTGACCATCCTCTTCTGATCATCTATATGATTGGTGGAGTGACAGTCTCTGAGGTCAAAATGGTGAAGGACCTGGTAGCAACACACAAACCTGGTACCCAGGTAAAGAGAGCTCTAAATATACAGTTCCTATCTGAACAAAAACTAAGAAAATTCATCAGATAAAGTTGGCTGTAGTATTCGTACCAAACCTACACCAAGCCACAGCCACATGGGTGGTAATGGTATTAGGATTTTGCTGTGAAACATCTTTCAGTAACAAGTGTTCAGACTCAAAGGGTCAGTTTTTTGCATGTTAGAGTCAGCAATTAAGATTCAAACTCAGGTTGGAGGCCTGGCCTTCAGGACAGAGTAGCATTATTCTGAAGGAGCTTTCATCATGTCTCAAAAGATGCAAGTATTGGAATTCTTTTTAAGCAGAAACATTTGCTGTCCAAGAGGCTACAAGCTCCCAGCTGCACCTACCAGGCGTAGTGCAAGGATGCTCAGAAGGAGCCTGCCAAGGACCTGGGTACCATCTAGTGATATATCAGTAGTGATGGACCAGACAAGTTAATCAGCACTGCTGAGGAGCAAGACAGATTAGCCTGGATACAGCTGTACTGCTTCTGGACCAGATCATGAACCTCTGAGGTGCCCTGTTAGACATACCACTGCTAGGAACAGCCCCATCGAGTACACCAAGGAGCAGATAGGACTGTCTGTTTAAAAGCCATCTCAGACAGGGGCAGAAAACGTTTGTAATTAGGGACTTAGAGTGAAAAGGTACTGGATCTAAGGGTCACACATCAAAATTTCAATTGAAAAGACTCAATTAATATCTGAGTTCATCTTAGGATGCCAAAAATAAAAGACTTCAGCCGAGGCAGTTAGGGCAGAGTTGTCCAAGCGAACTGTGCCTTTGAACCTTCACAAGATTACCCCTATTACCCCTTTGGCCTCTCATTCCTCTCTACTGATAAGTGGCTTGCGCCTTTCCTCTGAAATCTTGACAAACAAGATCCATGTCTAGATACCCTAGACATTGAACCTCAGGCCATTTTCCTTTTGTTTCACTTCCAAGATTAAAATGCCAGCCGCCCCCTGCTTGCAGGAGAGTGGGTGCAGCAACTGAGGGGTCAGCCTCCTCCCAGACTCTCACAGAGTCAAAAACAGACCCTTTCCCAAGGAGGTTATGGGCAGGACAATTTAGATGCAAGTAAACAGGCAACATTTCACAAGGTTTTCTAAAAAAATACTCCAACCCATCCTTGAGTCTGCCCTTACTTCACAGTATCCCTGCTGTCCCCTATGCAGTTTATTCTTCCTAATCCCCCTCCATAGCCAGTGTTTCTTCCTGTTTGATTTTGGAGGCAGACTAAGCACCTTCTTCCCCCTGTTAGCCACAAGATGAGACTTCAGCTCCTAATGGTGGATGCTGCTTTGAACTGCACCTGCGCTAGGTGCCTTGACTAGCCTGAAGCAGACAATGGGGAGAGAGCCCAAAGTCTCTGTGGCTCTTGGATGTGCTGCTGCCAGGAGGATGGCTCCTGCGGTGAAGCCTCCATGTGCTGGTCTTTGCCTCTTTCACTCTCTGGCAGCAGAACTTGACTGTAGCAGTGGAGTGGAGAGGAGAGGCAAAGGAGATGGATGGATGGGCTCCAGCATCATCCAAGATGTTAAAAAGCATTGTTAATTGTGGAGGAATGTGTACAAGAGCAATCGGGTGTCTGCTGGGTAGTGCAGCTATACAGGGTAATCTAAAAACTGCGGAAAGATGCAAGAAGTGCTGTGTAACTAGCTGCATCATAAACATAAGTCTGATTTCCAAGGTGGCTTGTAAACATCTTGTTTTCAATTCCTATGCAATTCAGTTTTGATTAGTGAGAAATCATTAGCAAGATGGAGCCAACCAACTTGAGCAGCCCCTGGGTTTCACATGTGTTTTCCACAGTTTAGTTGTCTTTGCGAAGCAGTCTCAAGCAGCGTTTTATAGTATTGAATACCAATTTTAAGCAATGTTTCTTTCATCTGATAACACATTTCACCCCAGTTAGCCTATTGCTAATCTCCTCAACACAGTGAATAAAATTCTTTCCTGTCTTGAACAGGGATTGAACTGTGACACACTGATGGACAAGTTAATCCACACCTTAAATGTATTAATGTACCTTTAAAGATAAGCACAGAGTTAACAAGCGAGTTGGTTGAAAACTGCAGTAAGACTTTCGACTAACTTTCTAGAGGGAATTGAGGCTTGACAGTGGTGACACAGGATCTGGTGTTGCTTTGCTTTGACTTAACCCTGGTGGCAGGTCACCCTCTGAGGCAGATTCCTGAAGAAATTTAAGGTTTTACTGCAACTTGCCCTTTGTCCAAATGCACTATGTTTGAGGTGAAAAGACTTCAGGGGAGAGTCTAGAGGAGGAAGAAAAAGAAAAAAAGAAGCAGTTGTTTAAGTCTCTCATATAAAAATGTTTATGAGTTAGTTGGATTTACCTGGATTTCTGCACTACAGCTTGTGAATGTGTGCCATCTGTTTGGGATTATTCTCTTTTCAAAAAGCCAGGCATTTGCCTAACCCGAGCCAGTATTTAACAGAGCTTTTTTTGTGGTGTTCAGGCAATCAGTTTCAGACATCAGGGCAGGAGGAAAACGTTGGGCCCACAATTCCATTCCATTCAAACAAAGCACTGACATTGGTACTAATTATTGGCTCTGGAGAAACAGAAAGGTGTGTGGGTGCAAAAATAAAGAATTGAGTAAAGTAACAGAAAAACTGACAGGATGAACTAATTACTCCAACATTTGTTTGTAGCTGAGGCAAGTGGCATTCCAATGTGTAGCAGAAAATACGTTTCTATCCACAGAGGTGCTCTTCATCTGAGTATGAATGACAAATTCATTTCTCATTGTGAAGCACAAAGGAATATAGTATTTTCTATGCATCATTTGTTTTTGGATGGTGCTGAATAGCCTCCCTGACAGTACCTAACCAAGTGAGAAGTATCCTAATAGAAAAGGAAAAAATGACTTTTTTCATTAATTAAGAGAGTGATAAAGGGAAAAGAGCAGGAGTGGAAGTTTTACCCCCCGCTTCAGCACTCACAAGCATATGTAGTTATGAGGCTGAGGCATGCGCACAGATAAACCCCTGCAGATGCGTCCTTCCCTTGCCTTGTTCCGTGGGAGCTGCCCACTGCAGTGCKCTGGGTCAGGCTGTGAGTTCCCGGCCCCCATAGCTCAGCTGTCAGCAGGAGCAGCATCTCCTCATGCAGAGCATCAAAGACAGGCACAAAGTATTGAATAAGGAGAAGGTCTGCAAAGGAAATTTACTGTCCTGAAGAGCTTTGCCTGAAGAAAATATGGCCATTTCTTATCTGGGCAGTTCACCCATTCTCTGTAAAAATCAGAGGACAAATATTCACATTTATCACCATGCAGAACCCTCACAGATAGCAGGGGGCAAGGAGGGAAGTCCCACAGTATTTGGCTTTATCCTTGCTCATAAGTTAAAGTCGTGGTTCTCATTTTTCTGTCTGGGCTTGTTATCAGTTGCACAAATCCCCTCATGGTTTAATGGTAGGACTCCAAGATGAAATTGCTTTTATCTGGCAGTGGCTGTTGTTGTTGCTTGGCTTGTAGACCGAAAACTTGGGTAATGTGCCCCCTCATGTTTTTCAGAATTAAGCTGGGTGTTAACAAGATGAGCACATACTGTGCTATACATTCTTACATAACATCAGTAAGACGGTGTCAGCCTTTGGCACCTGCAAATTACAGAAATAGTTTTTCAGCCATAGGAAGCAGAAGAGATAATCAGTGTCAGTTTGCTGCAGATTGTGTGGGAGGATATGGGAAGGGGGAAAGTGAGGGGGAGATGATCATCAGTACAGAAGAGATCTGTAGTAATTTAACTCCAGATTCTTTCCATTATTTGAAGTGAAAAGATGAAAGAAAGAACAACATAAAGTTGAAGTGTAGTACTACCAAATCCTAAACTGCATATGTCTTCTAAGTCTTTCTTTAAAATAACCTGCAATATTAGACTGTACAGGCCACACATTTAAGCTGAGTGCTTTATGTTCTGTGATGAAGAGCACAAGCAATTTGATAACTACTGCAGGAAACACACACACACACACACACTCAGTGTTGTTGGTGCTTGTGCTTCCCCTCCTTGCATTTGCACAGAAGAAGCAAAATCATTTTCAAGTGGACTAGTACAATAAATCTTCTGCCACATCTCTGCTTGCTAGCCATTAGTCCTGATCCCACAAATGCTGCTGAGCATGGGGCTTTGTAAGAGCAGGTGTCCTATGACTTTGAGAGCAACATGACCCTGAGTTAGCTCTGCACACACTAGCTCCTTGATAGCTTTGCCCTGCAGGCAAGCCCTTACACTACAGACCTGCGTATTGTTTTTCACTTTAGAAAAATAGATTCAGTGTGCATATCTTCTCTGTAGTGACAGGTTCGTTCATCAGGCCCATCTTGGATTAAAAACTTAACCAAACAAAAACAATAACATCCCAACAGTGTCCAAGATTGAGCTCTGATCATGATGTGCACAACCGAGGGTGTCTTGTCTGAAGAGAAATTTCTGAACAGGGACTGTAGTTCACAGAGCAGCCACAGCAGGCAGGCAACACTTCTGTAGTGCTTGCCTCATCTTAAACAGAGAGGAAACAGCTGTCAGTCAAAACTGCCTGTTGACAAAATTCTGTGCTACAGGAGAGGAAACTGCTGGTTGAGCATCTGGTGCCTTGCGGTAAACACAATGGCAGTCACAACAAATCACTGGGTAAGATGTGGGTAGAAGCGAGTCAAAGCACACATTCATTAAGAGTACAATGCTACTAGTCATTATGTTCCTTAAGAGATTTAACTGCAATTATTAGCCAGCAGACAGTATCACTGGGCAAGTTGTATTGCCCTGTCAGTAAGCACCAGAAACGCACAGCATATCTAGTGTGGTGTAAGCAAACAGTTCGTGTGCACGTCTCATTTATACTGCAGTCAGTCTCAGACCCCTTAATTTTGATGTGCTGTTTCTTTTCCCCCTTTCTTCAGGTACTTGTGCTCTCCTCAGCACTCCTGACACCGCTGAGTGTTATTGAGCTGTTGTTTGCCACAGAGCATCTCCAGCCTGACACTGATATCTGACGTGGGAGCATCTGTGGAGAAGATAAGTGACTTCCTTGGCTGGAAACATCAAATCCTTCGTCTGTCACCCTTTCCAATATTCCCCCCCAAAATGACATGTCCTCTGCTGCAGTTATGTTTCCAACTGAAACAGGGTGAAGCAACTGGATACCTGGCTGCAAGGAAATATGTGCAGCTTACGGAGAGCACTTAAAAATGGTCCACTTGTCCAGTGACCAACTCTCCCCTCTTTAAAGATAATGCATCGTGGTTCTGAATCATGTAGTATGCACTGGCCTTCCCCCAGCCCCACTCAGTACAAGCAAGGACAGCTGCTTGTAATAATTCCCTAGAAAAGGGGAAGGTGAGGAAAATCCCTTAGGACCACAGGCTGCTGAATTTGCACTCCCTGAGCAGACCTTTTCTCTGTGAGTAATCCTGATGGTTGCACTGGGGTTGCTTCTGGTGGGAAATGCTGCTGAGGGAGGAAGAGGCTAGCAATATCCACCCTCTTTGTCATGTTACCCTGCAAAACATGTGTGCCTTATGGAGCATTAGCAGCCTCTGCTCTTACTTCGTCTCTCACCCCAGAGAGGCCTGGGTACAACCCTGCTCTTACCAGCAGAGCAGCTGCCAGTCCACTGGTGCTCCCAGCTCAACTGGTGGGAGCAGAGAAACAGAGCCAGAATCAAGCGTGGAGTTACATGGTTGCTTCTCTCTCAGATTCCCAGTTCCTGCTCTAGTTTCTCCACCCACAGTCCCAGGAGAAAAGACTGTTTCTGATGGCACACTTCTCTGTAGTTTTGCGCAGTAGGACATATGGTCTGTGATGGTTTGATGTTAACCCTGGAAAAATGCTCCTCTCCCATGCTTTTAAAAAAGAAAAAAAAAAGCATGTTCCCACTTTCAAGAGGCTGTGGTGGCAGATTCTTTCTTGAGTAGATTTCTGAACAGCATGATTAGAGAACAGCTTTTGATTTGCGATCATGAAAGAGCTGCTATCAAACTCAGTTATGTAATTTTTCTTTATAAAACTTTGATAAAATCTAGGATAAAAAAGCATCAGCCAGTAGAGATTGTGATTGCATATAGCACCAAGACTTCAAAATTGCAGCATAAAATGGTGGAGCTATAAAGCTGCATCCTCTTGGTTCATTCCAGAGATGCTAAGACTACAGCTTACACTGAGAATGTGAATGTGAAATTGTATGTGAAATTTGCTCTATCATATCATTCTTTATTATGCTAAAGGAATAGATTAAAGAGGAAGTAGCTTTTTAACCTTTGTTCAGTAGCTAGCTTAAGTTCTCTTAAATGTTTATAATGGTCTTCAGAAAAGGCTGCATTTTGATTTAAACCCACTCTTGAGTGGCTAGAAGGGAACAATGAACTGATTATAAAGCATGGACAATGTTGCCTCTATGGAAAAGAGATTTATAAGAATCACTATAGAATGGAACTTTGTGCTATAAAATATGAGAAATATTATGAGATTGTAATGTTAAAAGCTCAAGAAATATTTATCAGAGCAACTTGAAGGCAAATAGCCAGTCCATTTGTTTTCTTTTTTCTTTTTTTTTTTTTTTCGTTCTGTACTGTTTATCTTAGAATATAGATGTTTTGGAAATTATGTAATCAATAAAGCAAAGCTCCTAACTTTGAGCCTAACCTCATCTGGTTACACAAGGCTGTGCATGCCCACACAGCACATGCCTGTGACCCAGTTTTCCTTTGCGCTATTCGATTGCCCCTAGGAACCTAAAGCTTCTGTCCTGGGAGGTGTCCTGGAGGTGTTCCATACTCTGCTGGCAGCAGAAAGGCTCTTCTCCTTCCAGTGGTCATTGCTGACCTCTGTCAACAGCCCCAAGGGGGCTCAGGTACTCCCATCTCTATCTGAGATGCTGCTTTCCTGAGATGATGAAGTCTGGCAGCTGTGGTCCCCTCTCCCCCACCCACTTTCATCAAGTGCTCTCAGGTCTCTCACCTGCCCATTTGAGGACATCCTGTAGAGGATAATGAGAAGAGAGTTGGGTTTAAGTAGACACTAGCACTACTGCACTTCTTACAGGTCAAGCAGTTCCCCTGCCTTGAGGCAGTGGCTATTTTTCCAGGCTCCCCCACTGGAGGGATCTTTTCAGCCAGTGGCCACAGATGTGGAGATGGGTGCTGGGACTCAGCCACCATCCCGTTCTCAGAAGCTAAAGAGGGAGCAGCAGCTAAAGAGAAAGCAGCAAATGGTTGCAAGAAACCTGCTCCTCTTCTAGAACAAGACTGGAATGGAGTCTTTGCAGAGGCTCTCATGTAATAAGTAGCTCCATCTTTGTAGGAAACAGCTGTACTAGCTACACATAACGTGTGCTGGGGGAAAGCCGGGGCGATGTGTGTTCTCCTGCCCTGGCAAAACCTTTCTCTTGTTCCTTTGGCTGCTGGAGGGGCACAAAGCTCCTGCCAGTCACATGCAAACAGGAATAGCACGGAAGAGACTTTGCTTGTGCAAGTGCCCTTCAATGTGGGTGCAGGACCACAGCAAGGAGTGTCTAAGCCCTTCGTGTGTGACACTAAACTAAACAAAAAAGGGAGGGGGACGGAAAAACACAAGGCCACTCTTAGCAAGGAGGTTTGCTACTAGAATAAGCGAAGCGGTATTTGGTGAAAAGCTCAGGCTGGATGGGCAGGCTCCGTTTTGTTTATGATCCTGGTCCTAAATCAGTTGGTGAGGCTGGAGTGGCAGTTCGTGGTCAAAAGATTACCAGCAGCAGGACCCTGTCAGTGTTTCCCCATGCCGATTATTATGGCTGTGTACTAACCCAGTGACTCTGTGTGGTAGTCAGTCTAGTCCAAGCACAACCATCCTCCTCAAGAGGAGGATGCAGTAGGAGCTCACATTAAAGCTACTTTATACATGAATAAAACAGTTGCAGATTTGTAGTAACTTGATTGAATTCTTCATTGTGTCATACAGCTCAATATACAAAACTGTTCTACAGACTTTTTTTTTTTTAAAGTGGAAGTCATTTAAAACTCAGTGTTCTGCCAGTTTTGACCTACCTTACATCATTCTTTTCTTATTAGAGTTTTTTGACAAAGGGACATGAAGAATCCAGTTCTATTTTGTAAGGTCTCTGCTTTTTTCAGTTCCTCTCCTGAAAGAATTTCTTACAAGGAAGTTGTAAAAGGGTTGTGAGAGCTTCCCCCCTGCAGATCATGGTAATAAAGCAAAAGGATAGGCAGCAAAGGCCTTCTTAACTGTTTCTGCAATGTATGTAACTACCCCAAGAAAACTATTACTTCTGTCTCAATGCTTCACTGGTTATTACCCATTGTTTCTCATACACATGAAGAACACACACATGAAAACATGCAATTCAAAAAATTTAATGTTGAAACAGGGAGTAAGAATGAAAAGTCTGCTCCATATGAGGAGTAACTATACACAAAATAAATAAATTACAGTTTACACAAAAGCACAACTGGCTTTTTAAAGTGCATGTGTATAAGGCCATTTGCCTGTGAACTCCATTGGCTCAATGTAAAAATACATAAATCTGCCAGATGTGTTTAAGGATGACCAGGGACTGGCTCAGCTCAGAACAATCAACCAGCTTCATTGCCTAGAGCCTGCAGCGTGTTTCACATCAAAGCTGAATTACAGCTGGGTTCTTTCTGTGCCTATCATACATGGTAGTGACAGAAGGAGAAGAGTGTCTCATACCAGCTGCTACCTACAGTGGTCTATCGCTCCAACTCCAGGCTCATACCTCAAAAGCTCAGCGTTGGATCATTTAGTCTGGACAGTATTCTTTCAGACAGTAAAAAATTCACAAGTCATTTGTAATTAGATATGTTTACACCCTGTGCACAATACTTTTGCATACAAGGAGTCTGTTCAAATTGTCAGCAATAATATAGCTAGTAAAAAATAAACGACCATTGTTTACAGTCTTGATACCCAGTCACGTCCACTTATTTTACACTTATAGAACAATTTCATGTTTGCTTGTTTGTTTTGAAATACATGGGTAATAAATGGCTCTACTGTGCAATAAAATTAAACAGATATATCATGCTGTCCTTCATCCAAGTGAAAACACGGTAAGACTCAAGTGGTTACTTCTGAACAGTGAACTACAGTTCAGGCTATTTCTCTGCTCAAGTACAAGAAGTTGAGAGTTACAGCTAGAAGTTTTTTTCTGCACGAACTTTAAGCCAAATCTGTCCCGTTGAAGAAAAGACAAACTGAAAGCTCATTTCATTTACTGGAAAGTATTTTCATTTGGAAATGAAACTTGTTCCACAAGTTACATCCCAGAACCATTTCAARAGTTTCCCCCCCTCCCCCAATCTTCTTTAACCAATTTCTTGTTTCTACAGCCATTCAAAAGGCTACCTGAACCATCTTTTTTTTTTTTTTTTCCTCCCCACAATGCCTTGGACTCTAGAAGTGCCAGTGTTTAACATTCCAGGTTTCATACTCAGGCTAAAATGTTGGGAAGACCAAAACCTCCACTTGGCTCTGCTTTTAAACAGAAGTGACAGTCCTCACTTTAGCAGACAAAGCTTGCTTAAACCTTCTCTTCAGATCCTGCATGTTGGGGGATTTTGGCCGTGGAATAAGAGAGGTTCTTCTTCGCTCAGGAGTGCTGGTTGTTTGTTGTTTACTAACTTCTTTACACAGGACATGGAAAGCATTGAAGACATCGTTATAGTTTTCACTGACAGATACTTCATAGAAAGTACAGCCCAGCATGTTGGCCAGCTGAAGTCCATGCTGAGGCTCCACCTCTTTAATATGCAAGAGATCAGCTTTGTTGGCTACGATGACCACAGGAACTGTGTTTCCTGGATGCAACTGTCGAACATGATGGTAAAGGTGACTAAGCAGTTCATAGCTCTTATAATCTGTGATGGAGAAAACAATCACAAGTGCATCTGCCCAGCGAATGCATCTGTTCAGCTGGTCATTACAATCCAGACTGCATTCATGAATCTGAAAGATGAATTGTCTTAAGTTAGATAATTGAAATAGCAAAAAAGATTAAAGGAACCTGCCTTCAACATCTGTAAAGCCAAATGCATTTCATATTTTCAGACATATGTATTTGCATTTCAAATACAAACTTAATCTGAGTGTGGCACATAAATATATATGTTGATTCAGCTGCAAAAAGCTGGAATTTAACACTGGAGTTTGCTATTCTCAAATGGAAAATCGACCTGAGTAGTTCTGCATGCAGAGAAAGACTTTGTAGTTCCACAGAATGGGAAATTAACTGGCTAGACAGTAAGTCTGGGGAAGCAAAGATATGAGCTGGAAGCATTTAGACCTGGAGAGCTGCCCAGTTCAAAAAGGCAGAAATCCAGCATTACTCAGGTCTATACATTCAAAACTTTAACGTACAACAGCCTAATGAGTACAGGCACAACACAGTAGACATAAGTTTCCATCATATGCATTTATGAAGCGAATGTTTGCTGGGCTGTAGTCATGACATTTTTCTTCACATGTACCACATTTGCACAAAAGCATTTTGTCTTTTTATCTAATGTTCCTCATATGTGAGAATAAAACACTTAACAAATAATTCAGCCCTACAAAAGTAATGGGCCTCCAACGTACAAATGATTCACAGAAATAGTGAGTTGTTTTCTTTTACTGCCAGCACACTTCGGGCACCTGGGACATCTGGTTTGACTGGTTAAAAAACAAGTTACCAGTTCTCCCACATGAAACACCAAACTCTGAAAGGGACAATGAAATATTTTCTAGAAAGACCGTAATGAGAGGGTGCATATGGAGGGACAGGCACACAAAAATCAGAGCTGCTTTGGTGAACTGCATGGATGTGTCTAGCTCACCTGAACTCCTGGAGTATCTTGCACTTGAATAGCCAACATCTCTCCATCTATCTGGATATGTCTGCTGTAGAGATTACCTAATGACAACACCAACAATATCATAAGTACAGTCACAGCTCCACAAACAGACAAATGCTGCTTTTGGAGGGAATGAGATGAAGAAACCCTCCCCCACCCCATTAGTTGTGCAGGGAAAGTGATACTGCTATTAACAAACTGAGGGACCAGTGTAAAAATTTGGTATGTGTAAAAACCCATAAATTTATGATGTTACTAGAAGCCTGGGATTTAATCTGCATTGATTTGTTTTGAAGCTTGACATTTAATATTGTGCAACTTGGAGCTTAATCACTTCTTAAAGGCTGACTTAAGCATAAAGGTAACTAGGCAAAATAACCAACTTTTAATATAGAAACGCAGTTTGCTTGTCATTTAGTTTTTTTGCACTTTGGCAAACCTTTTGTCTGAAAAACTATTTGTAAGCTCTCTGCTGGCTGACTGGTAAGATTTACTGTTTTGCTGTTTGTTTGGTTGGGGGGGGTTTCCCAAGTAATTTCCTCGACAGAATTCTGTGTATTTAAGTTTGCATTAGTTTACTCTTCCCACTGTGCTACACTCAGGCAGGTACTTAACATTGCCTCTTCATTTTCCCCATTAAGCTGGCACTGCCTAGCTCTTTTGGCTGCTAGCATTCAGTTTGCCTAGGGTAAAATATTAGGTTTACATAATGTTTTCTTGTTTTAGATAAAAGACTTCTTCAAAGAAGGACGTTTTCTCCATATAAAGTAAATTCTGGTAGAGAATAGAAACACAGTAGAAGGAAACAGTAGCGAAGCTGTGATCACAAACTGCATGTTTGCAGTAACTGGTATGCACCTCTCTTTGGACTGCCAGTCAGAATATTGCAAGAGCCGAATATCAAACAAATGAACGAGTTGCCAGCCTCATAACTTTTTGGTGGTTGGTTTGTGATGCCCCTGCCCCTAAAAATACCTGTTGTGGGTTGCATTCATAGCCCCATCTTTAAGTTCTCTCACACCTATGACCTGATTCTCTGCTGGTTTTGTACACTTACTTCCAGCACTCGCACATGCCCTTTCTAAGCATGGTTTTACCCCTTTTGGTTAGTCTGCGATCCGGCACCACTTCACAGAAGCCACGAGCAGGGCACCGACTGGCTTCCCTCCCTTCCCGGTGCAGCCGCTTTTACTCGACAGTAAATACCGTCCCCTCCACCACCACCACCGCCGCCGCCGCCCCGGGCTGGGGAGCCCAGCTCCCCTGCAAGCAGCTCCTGCTGCCGGGCGCTCCGTCGCCGCCGTCGCGGCGGGACAGAGGCAGCGGCGCTGCCGGGGGCGCCCCGAGGGGCCGGGGCCGCCCCGAGAGGCCGGGGCCGGGGCGGGCGCTCACCTGCGTTGCGCTCGTAGTCGCCGATGAACCGCCTCGTGAGGAACCGCACCACCAGCGCTGCGGGCAGGCCAGAGAGACGCAGCGTTAGCCGGGCTCGCCGCCGCGCCGCGCCGCGCCGCCCCGCGCCCGCCTCACCTGTCTTGCCCACGCCGCTGCCCCCCACCACGGCGATCTTGACGAGGCGGGGGCGGGCGG